>NC_012861.1:1962076-2289089 GCF_000026945.1 Candida dubliniensis CD36 | reverse complement strand
AAGAGTCTTCACACAGAAGAAAAAATACCCATCGATCTTTTTTACGTCAACTTTCTTGTAAAAATAAACCTAAATTCTTACAACATCAATGAAATACTTTGCTAAACTCATGTCTGATCTGCTCTAACTAGCTCTATATGTTAGCTAGTAGACGTGCTCTCACCAATAACTTACTATGAAAACATGTACCATAGTCATTGTCAGTGATTTCACGTTTTATCATACAAATCTTCTCGTTAGACTACTTGAGTAGCACAGTTTATATAGTTCACAATCAAGACACTAGTCGTTGATCCTTGCTCTATAACCCTTTGTTGTTTATCCTGCCACCTTGTTTTCTGACACCTTAATAACTCGGTGAAAAAGAGCGATTCAAACACAATATTCTAAAAATCCCATCATAATTGACCTAGCTAGCTATCTCCCAACTTTAATCTTCCCATCTCTCCTGGCTCAGCCTCTGCACTCCTTCAAAGTTATACTCAAATTCGGTATCACTCATAGTTGTTTGTTGTTTACAGATCTACAAAAATCCGGAACCCAGGTCATAGCAAATAACTTTATTTTTATAAACTTCTCCTCTTTTCCCCGTTTTTACTTGCACAAATCATAAAACTTTTAGAAACCAACCTTCCATTGACTCTTCTTGTTAATTGTTTTGTTTTTCTTCTTCTCTGATATCACTTCTAATCTTCATTGTTCCTTGTTCAGTGATACTTTGTTTAATTTTGTTAACAGATTTTAACCCAACCCTCAACTTCAAGTAACTTTTCTCTCAGATTTTTTGTCAAGTTGACGCCAAATCTTTTTTCTCGCCCCGGATTTATTCCTCATTATTTTTTCCGGTTTACCTCCGAAGATTACAAAAAAAGTCGCATTTTTCTCTGAAGATTACAAAAAATCCCCATACATTTTTGAAGATTACAAAAAATATCGTTTTTGAGCTCAAGATTACAAAAAAAACTCGTTTTTCGAGTTCAAGATTACAAAAAAAATTGACCAAAAACCACCATTTTTTGACTTTAACAGGCTATAACTCGGTCAATATAACACTGATCATCTTTCTCTTAAAACCAGAGTATAGCTCTTTCAATGCTCTATATTCAGCAATTTCAACCTTTTTAAAAACCGCGCTCCCCATTACACCCTTGTTATAAACACCTCCTCAATTCCAAAAATCACTATTTTCGTTCATATCTCTACAACCACTGCTTCTTTTGCTTTCAAACCAGGTGCATTGAATTTCTACACACCAAAACCACCTACACACACCTCGACACCTCCTAAGAACTGGTAGTTTTTGTTCTGGTAAATCTTTGTAATTCCCATTTGTAATTCCCAAATCGCGCACTAACAAAATTCGCACCAAAAAAAAATTTTGTAGTTCCCAAATCACGTTTCCATACGTATGTAATCTTGAAATCACTTTTCCATGTACAGTTCAAGTTCAATTTCCCATTTTACTACAACAATTTCTACTGGGTCCCCGAGCAGTTTGACTTCCGTAAAATACACCACTTTACAAATCAACTATAACCTGGCCCGGCTTGACTTCCGTAAAATACACTACAAAGTCTACCCCTTGTACACTCTCCTCCTCTATAGATTTGCAGTAAATATATTCCTATTCTATGTCATTACTACTACACTTGCTAGCCTCTCTGTTCACTGCAATTTCACCTATCCTTGTTCGCTTGACGCTCTATTAAATCCTATGACCACCTAAATCACTTGACCTCGGTTCACTTCCCCGGCTAGCCATCCGTGAGTCTCCAAGTTCGACTGACTAGTTGCATTTCTTGACCTCACAGATCGATCATTCAGCGTATATCACTCATTCTCTCTTTCCATCTCACTGCCATCAACTTGTCTTCTTCATTCATCGTCCACCCATTCCCTGACTTGCCCTGCTAGCCATCCGTGGTTTTCGTCCAATTTGCCTGCCTGTCGTCTGCCCCGCCCATGTTATTCCTCTGATTTTCTAACCCTTCTCACTCTCTTGATTTTTGTCTTGAAATAGATTCCATGAATTTCATCTCCATGACTTGCTTTCACTGATCCACTTCAATAACTTGTCTATCCATACGTATGTACATTTCTGATCCTTTCCTACTTCCACCTGTAATAGCTTGTCTGTCCATTCACTCACAGTACTTCTCAATCCCTTATTTTTTTGAATTTGATCTGCACCCATCTTCCACCCAATCATTTCTTGCCCTGCGCTTGTCCATCCGTGATTTTCCACTGTCTGACTCCCATGTCCTGACTGTTGATTGACATTTCCAATTTTCTTGAGTTTGTTTCCCTACTTGGCAAGTTTCAATTAGACAACTTGCTTGAATTTGCTCCTCTCTCCATTCCTGGTGTAGCTTGCACCCACTGATTTGATATCCCTTTCAAATTGTCTTTTCCAGCTGAAATGACTTTTTCATGAATTCGTAATTTATCCCCTGGGTGCACAGCTTCCGGTTCAAGTAGTAGTCGTATCTTCGTACTTCATTTCATCTGATTGAATAACTGATTGATTGAATATTTTGTTGTTGTCAATTTGTTGTTCAAGAAGAAAAGTGATGTTCTTTGCCAACTATTTTTTTGACCAACTAATTTTTTTTTGTGACGCGTGTCTCCCACACCCCAGATTTCATAGCTATCACAGTCAACACACTCTAACACCTTTAATTAAACTTCCAAACAATAAGCTCACTACTCTGACAATGACTCTGAATTGATAAGCTCTCTGTTAAACCTTTGAAACTCTACCTCACCGCAAGTTGATGTTATTTTTTGAGCTAGTTTTCTTGTAAAATTACCTCAAAAAATTAAGACTCTACTCCCAAAACTTTAAAAAACAATGCAGACTCACTTTAGCTACCTCCTACAGTCCATATTTAAGCTTATATATTGTTTTTTAAGTTTTTTGTGTGCACAAAGTGTTGCCAGAACTCCCGTTCTCGTCTTTTTTTTCCTCAACTTTTCAGTCAATTCAACCTAAAATTTTAAATCTTAAACTTCCCAAAACAATGCAAACTTAATTTACAGGGCCCCTACTATCCCTATCAAGGCTTAGTTTACGTCTACCACTTACTACTGTTGTTCCACTGTCCCTTGATGTCAGGGCCTGGTTCTTTTTTTGCTCAGTTTTTTTTTCAAATCTTCTCTAAAAAACCCACTCCTGCCACTGCCATAATTCAGCCTAGGCTGTTAGACATACGTGATTTACATCAAGACCCTGCCAATCTACAGACCCCATCTAAGTCTACACTGAGCACCTCGTGTCTTTCCCCACATTAATTTTTTGCACTACTTTTTTTTTTTGCCACGTTGAGAAAAAAAAGAAAAAATTTTCATCACTTTTCTTTCCACCAACAACAACAAGATCTTCAATCAATTATGCTGTTCTAGTTCTGACTATCAGAAGTTCAGATTTCCCAGATGTTCAGTTTGCCAGATTTCCCAGATCTTCCAAGTGCTTAGATTTTTGAATTTCCAGAATTGAACTCCAGCTGAACCTGCCACAGTTCTTTCAGGGTGTTTATTGTTAGTTGTTCAATTTTGCAATGTATTCTGTTTTGCCAGATTTGCAAGATTTCCCAGTTTTTCCAACTCATTCCACAATTGTACTGCCATTGAATTGAGATTCACCACTATTCATTTGCTGTTGCACCAACTGTCTAGGTCAGCTATTCATTTGTTCACTTCACCAACTGACAGTTCATTTTGCCATTGACTATTGACTCAGCCAGAATTTACAACTGAAATGACAACAGCTTACACACGGCCATTCAAAAATGAATTTGCAATGATTTCCAGAACTGCCATTGACTACTGAAACTACACTCTGTTGTTATGTTAATTCGACAACTAGAAAACACAACGAAATACATGTCTGGGCATTTGCAATAGCTTACACAATTCATGTTGCAATGCCCATTCAATCTGTCCATCACGACCATGATTTCTACAACTGCCTGACAAACAACAGCATTGACAACGGCACACACACAGCAGCTTATACAATTTATGTTGAATTTCCCACTGCCATTGAGTTACTACGTGTTGTTGAACCACCAAATCCAACAGATTTGCCAACTTTCATACATACCAGCTTGCATTAGAATATTTCACACTGCCATAAACCACTGATACTACATGTTGTTCAACCAGCTTTCACAACGAGATACAAACTGGGCATTCACTATACCTTATACAATAGAACTGACAATTAACTTACACAACGGGCATTCGCATTTCAAACTGCCATTAGATTGCCAAATGCTGTTCACATAGCATCACCTGCCGCACTACGTCTCCTTTTATAATGTCACATATATTAATATACAACGACAAAAAAAAAAAAAAAATAATTCCTTATCCACCTCTTGATACACTGCCACCATAACATGTTGATGTAGATTGACAGCCTCTGCTCGCATTAGTGCCCGCATCCAATGATTAAACACTTTAACTTGACCTTTACTGTACCAACGATCAAATATCATAAAATAGTTTTTTCCCCTATACAATTATCATGATCTTTGTTAATACATCCACATTTTTTACATAACATATCTCTCCCACGAGGTGCCATGAAATATGTTTCAGCAGCGTGTTCTTTCCAATTCTGCCCATCAGGTGCCATACTTTCATTTGCTCCAAGCGATTTCATAAACCATTCTTCAGGTTCATATTTCCCAATTTTTTTCAACACTTTGCAATACAACTTATCCAACACTTGCACCTGAATAGACAAACGATACTGACTTGTTACAATGCAAGAGTTTACTATCATATTCATTGATCATTGTATCTAAATCATTCTTGACCACCCATTCCAATTGCAACCCACCAAGCCCTTGTTGAACAATCTCACAAACATCATCACCACTCATTTGACCAAAAATAACTCGACACGCCAAGCTAACAATCTGTCGTCTTTCGCACCATGTCGGAGAACAACCTTCATTGCACATAAAGCACCACTTGCACACACCTTCAACACGAACCACTGGGCTATTATCCAAAGTAGTTAAATAGAATCCAAACCATTTATAAAGTGTGTCGATTTTAATAAATTTATATCTTTCATTAATTTCACCCAACTTGAACTTGGCCCTGTCCATCATACTCTCCTCCACCTGCACCTCTTCCCACACACTTCCACTGTCACATTTCTCATCTGCTCAACAATAGTTTTAGTACAATCTGCCGGTTGCCCACAACAATTGCGATGATCACCCCACTCCAAACCATAAAATTCGCACATTTGTTTCTTGAAACATTCACTCACTACAAGTTTTCCGTTAGTTACTTCATCATCAGCCGAGAGAAATAAAACATACAGCGGTTTCCCACGCAACCGGCCAATGACCTGAATTGCTTCCGGAACAGTCGCTAATGTTTCATAAAAAATTATCAGCTTGATACCAGAAATATCCAAACCAACTGAAGCAGCTTTTGTAGCAAGAATCAAACGTGTCTTTGATATATCCTGGTGTGCTTTCTTGATATCTTTCGTTTCTGACAGAATAACAACAGCATCATCAAACTCTTGACTAATCTCTTTAAGCTTCTCAAGATTGCAAAAGTACACAAATATAATACCATCGCTATTGCTCACCAAAAATTGTTTGACAACACCAATCAAATAACCAACTCTCTTCTTGTCCTCTCCAATAAATTCCCTTTCAACATAAACATTTTGATTAGGTTCAGTTTTCACAGTATTGTACACCTTCGGTGCCAACAAATTTTTCTCCATCTCTGTTGCAAAATTCCGAGGCAACGTCGCACCCAAACTTACAATCTTCTCAAATGAATGCAAAATCCGGTAGTGCACTCGGTTCAACCGGCGAAATTCTTTTTCTTCAATCAACACCTGCGCCTCATCGGTAGAGCTGACACTGTTGACCATAATTCTGAGAAAAATTCAAAAAAAAATCACTGACATTCAGCTTTGTTAAACTCTCAACTGTCCCCACAACCAAATCAATACTGCCATCAAACGAGTTAAGATTTCTAACACCAATAACATTAGCATACTCTGCCATTCGTTTTTCAAACTCAACTGCAACAACATTATACGGCAACACCAAAAAACTCACTCTTCTTTTGCCACCTTCCCTTCGTTTCATTATTTTATTAGCAAGTATAGGAACCAAAAAGAGATACGTCTTCCCAAATCCAGTAGGTGCTAACAATAGCTCTGCTGTTTGCACCAGACCAACATATCTCCAATATCAACTTTTCCTGATCAAAATCCTTCTGCTGGTAGCCACAATCAATTTTTGCTTGTTCAATGTCCTCAAGCTGCAAGCCACTGCAAACACGCAAAGGAGGTTTAACTGGTTTCAGAATTAACAGCTTTGATGTATTTTGATCAACATCAATACCGATATATTTTTGGTACAACGCAAAAAATTGTCTCATTATCATCAGAATCGTTGTACTATGATAGGTATCCCAACCACCAGTGTTACCATACGAGTTGTCAGCACTCATCCAGTGATGCCCTTGGGCCTTTTCGATAACTTCAGTTACCAGTGACATTTGAATATAATTACGCACCATGTACGAAATACCTTGTCTAAGGTACCGCATTTTAACCACGTACTTGACCTCCTCGTGATTTATCTTAGCCACCATCTTATAATAATGGTGCATTCGACGGAACCGTCGACGTAGAAGTAGTGGGAAAAGTGTTTGGTAAAACATCAAATCCTGTTTATGTTGGAGCTACACAGTTAGAACTTCACCCTGCAAAGTTACAAGATCAACCCGTGGCTTCGTCATCACAGCCTGATGAAACCGACATTTACGATATTGAATTTAGTGACGACGACGACCAACAAGTTCCCTCAACATTGCCTTCGTCTGTCCCAAGTCAACCTCCAGCAAAAAAATTGAAACCCACCCATGGGTTCAACATCACACCAGAATCAACAACCTTGCTGGGTATCTATAAAATCACAAAGATTGTTCCAAAAGAGATTTCTCAAATTCTTATCAGAGAAAAAAACACCATTGTCGGGTACCGACATGTGACTGTTTATTTGTCAGACGACTACAACCATGGCTCGGTTACTTTGAATCCACAAGACGTTGAAAAGATGCTTGAAAAACATCGTGGCGAAACCTGGCAAACCAAATTGAACGAGTTAATCAACAAAATCGCCCCTATTGAATTAGTTGTAAAGAAAACCGGCGAGTGCTGGTATTGGTCGTTTCCTAATCCGGAAAAAATGTTATAGATTGAATATATATTGGTTTTGTGTCTAGATAAAAAACCTTTAAGGGTCTTTATGCAGCAAAAAAAAACCCCTGATGTTTCGGTACTTAACAGTAGAAAAACCAGTGTTAATACTGATAACCAGCAAATACAACGGTATTACATTGGATATAATGAGTTTTTTCGTTCTTCTAAACTAATATAAAACTATGTAAAAGTAATTAGAACAAATATAAAGAATATTACCAAACAGTACTCCCAACAATCTCTAAGAAACTTTTTTGGGCCAACTTTCTTGTCAAAAATGAACTTAAAATTGCTGCCACCAACTGTATAGTATGCACCTATTCATGTGCCACTATCAACAATACAACAAAAGATGTAGCTTTTAAGAATATGTGCTCTCTAAATATGTGGTGTTAAAAAATGTGTGCTCAAAGAAAAATATGTGGTCAAAGAAAGTGCTACCAAAGATGTGCTGAAAGAAAATCTGTGGTCAAAGAAAAAATGTGTGCTCAAAAAAAAACCTGCGGTCAAAGAAAAAATCTGTGGTCAAAAAATCTGCGGTCAAAGAAAAATGTGTGGTCAAACAAAATCTGCGGTCAAAAATCAGTGCTCAAAAAAAATCAGTGCTCAAAGAATATGTGCGGTCAAAGAAAATGTGTGGTCAAAGAAAGCCTGTGCTCATAGAAAAAATCTGCGGTCAAAGAAAACCTGTGCTCATAGAAAAATGTGTGGTCAAAGAATACGTGCGGTCAAATCTGCGGTCAAAAAATCAATGGGCCTTCAAATCTGCGCTCTTCGGCGCTACCCAAAATGTGGTCAAGCAGAGAAAAAAAATGTGGTCAAAACTCGGCGCTACCTAAAAACGTGTGGTCAAAGAAAATCATTAATAACTTGCCACACAAAAAGGGTATAACCACCCTTCCTTTTCCAAACACAAATTCATTGACCTAGCTAACCACATATCAACTCTCAGTTTACCACCTCTCCTGGTTGTGCGTCCACGTCTTTCCAAAAACGACCAAAAATCGCTGTTTTTCAAAAAATTCTGATTTTTCGGGTCGTGCGCGCAAGAAAATCATTTTTTCTCCTGCCCCTGAATTTTTAACCTCTTTCTGATCAACAACAACTCAGTGTATCTTAAAGTTATAAACCTAAAAACTATATAGTTTATCTCCCTGGGTCATGTAGATTCATATGGTACCCTTATTTTTGCGCTACCACCAAAATTGGGAAAATTATAAGTGCTAACAAACATGTGGTCAAGAAATGTGGTCAAGAAAAAAACATGTGGTCAAGCTAACAAACTTTGTTAGCACATGTGGTCAAAAATGCGCGGGTAGCGGTAGATGGAGATAGCCGGTAACACCCAGCAGGGAACGTGGTGCTCATTGTCGAGAACAACAGTATATAAGTAAGTAGTTTTTCCCAGGTGTAATTTGGGTCAGGTATAGAGGGCGGACGAGGCAGGCAAGAACCCAATTACAACACGTTATAGTAGAAATATATATGTTAACCAAGCTACACGACTATACACACAACTTGTGAAAATACATAATTAATTAGTTTAATTTTTACTATCCACTTTTTTTTCCTTATCCACAACAATATTCCCCCCGGTAAAAGGAATTGTATTTTATTACAAATGGACGAAATCAGAAAATTTTGAACATTATAAAGGATAATACTAAGGCAAGTTCTCCAAACATGGATTAGAAACCACCAACAGATGTTAATTATGTTAACCCTGATCACAACTTAAAAATATCCGTATTCCTAAAGAAATTCCAAATATTCGCAACAGCTTGGAGCCAAAATAAATGCAACAATAATTTATTGGATACAGCAAAGATTTTGAATGACAGACAAGGTAACAGGAAAAGTACTTGGTAATTATGACACAACAGTCTACGATGGATTGCTAAAGAACAAACTCAACCACAGCTAGTCCTTTCATCAATATGAGGATAATTAAGATATTGAATTTAGAATACTACTTTGCCTTCCAGTGTACCACCTTCTGAACCACCAGCCAAAAAGTTGAAAGTAGGTAACCGGTTTAATATCACAGAAGAGGTGTCTAGCTTGCAAGGATCATTAAAAGTAACCAATATCTACCCTATTTTCTTTGAAGATTCTCTCATTAAACACCATAAAAAAAATTTTGGCCTACAAACCCATTACCATCTACTTCACTGATACCGCCAACTTCACTTTAACCTCTGAAGATGTTGAGAAAATGCTTAACTCCTGGTGTATCCCTGATTATAGCTTCGAAATGAAATTAAGAAATTTGATGGACAAATTTGTAGACATTTCATTGACTGTCAAGCAAAAAGGCTTCTGCTGTTACTGGTCACTTCCAAATCCTGCTTTTTTGTTTTTCAAATAGATATTATTTTTATGGAGATTTTAATCATATTTTAGACCCCAAACTTGACCGGGAAAATTTTGCTAAACCACAACGTCTGGAACTAGTAAAGCAAGAAATTCCTTGAACAATTTGGATTGATTGACGTTTACAGAAATTGGCACAAGAATACTCAGAATGCCACCAACAGAAATTTTCGTAACTGTCGTCGCTTGAACCACTTTCATGTGAGTCCAGTAATATCCACAATGATAACAAACTACACCCAATCAACTATTGAGCCAATACATTCCTCCCATGATATGATTACCACTGTATTGAGCATTAATTCAAGTTTTGAAATAGCAACAACAAGATTTATATTAAAGGATTACATGCTTGAGAATGAAGAATTGGGGAATCTTATAATCAATAATTCCCCTGACGATTGCCCTCGACTGGGCTCCCTTCTGGTGAAGAGTGGTTGTTGTTACTGGTCTTTTGTTTTTAGTTGTTCGTTTTTTCTTTTTGTATTGGCTGGTATGTGTACACACCAATTAACCAAGTCGTACGGATGCCCCAGCTTATTGAAAATTGGGGGTGCTTGTCACCCCCTTAAAGGTAAGGATGTAGGATGTTCTACGGATGAAAACTGGTACAGATGCAGCACAGTTACGGATGTCTAACTTGTACGGATGCAATACAGGTGTAGAGAGAACTTGTACGGATGCAATACAGGTGTAGAGAACCTTTAGAGTAGTTAGTCTTAGTAAATTTGTTACAGCTTCACAGACAAACTAAATGAGCTAGTTTGCTGGTTTTCTTGATTCACAGATAGGCCAGATAGGGTTTGTTTTGAGTCACTGACAAGCTGAAAAGAGTTGTTCATTTTTGGTTGAAAGGAATAGCAATTAGAGCCATTTGTTTTAAGTTAGAAAATTGAGATATAGTTTTTTATTCTGTAAGTTTATAGACAGGCCAACTACAGCTGTTTGTTTTGAGTTAGAGAATAATCAACTAGAATTGTTCGTTTTTAAGATTGATATCTAAATCAAATACAGTTGATTGTTTGTTGTTTCCTTTCAAATAGACCTGTTTGTTTTTAATCGATTAGAGTAGATTTCTTTTAACTTCTAATCAATTGATCTGCTTCCGTTTTCTTAAGATCAAAACTTATTTTTGAACAATTTATCTGTGTATTTTCGATCCTGTTTCTCCACAAAATTTCCCAAAATGAACAGTATCCCCATTTGATGACTAAACCCCTTATCCTTTGCTCATAAAACAGGTGTTGCATTTCTCTATAAATATAATGGTACCCCTGCCAGCACTGGCTTGTCCTGTTCTAAGATCGCCCCTATCATCACTTCATGATGACTAACCTCAATCATATTGTACTTTCCTTTCCATTGCCATCCTTCACAAGCATGCACTTGAAACTCAACCTCAAAACTAAACTGGGTAATCACATACCTACCCGTTATTTCCATCTTCTCAAAAACGGCGTTGGCGGAATATAAGTCTTGACGTCCCCCGTTGAGCGTATTCGCCCCAACACTCTCCATATCGATCAGGTACAAGTCTTGCATCGCATCTCCCATCGTTCACAAACACGTAAAGCTATCCTCAAACTTAATAGGGCTGCCAATGTAACCGTGCTGACCAATCAAACTCCCAACGCCAACTCTATTCACATTAAACGTGTAACTCAAGTAAATCGTAATCCCACCTGCTTACTGATACTCTGGGTGATATCCCACAAGTGCCCAATCTGGGTAGTAGACACAGTAAACGACTCCTCAACATGATCTGGGACTAGTGACTTTGCCATTCCAATATGTGTGCTTTCTATTCCAGTTGTTTTCGATAAATTGTTTTGGCTGTTGAGATATTTTTTTTGGGTTAGGTCGCTCACCATTTCTAAACCGTACGGATGTTTAACTTCTGGTTTTATTCTTCCTGGGGGAGCTTGTCACTCTCTAATTACGAATGATAGCTGGTGCAGATGCTAGATATTCTACAGATGGGAGCTTGTACCGATGCAATGTCATTTACGTATGTATTTTAGTTCTACCACGGGGTTGGTTTTCGATCTACCCCCAGAGTAGTTTGCTTGTGTGTTTTTGGTGTAGTTTCTCCACAAAAATAGACCAAAAAGCATCGGAGACTGTATTCTCACAAGAACATCTACATTTCTATAATGAGAAGACCACTTATCAACCAATCCTTTGCTGACTATTCCTGGCTCATAAAACTACTGCTGCACAATTTTTATGTTGACCGCCGCATTAAACCAACACTTGCACTTGTCGAGCCGTAAAGATGTAAGACAAACTAAATTATTCTTCTTGGAAGCGATTGCCACCCTCGACTGCAGATGCAACGCAGTTACAGATGTCTTGAAGTTTACAGATACACCCTCTTTTGTTGGTTCGTTTATTTCTGGTGTGGGTTCTCTTGTTGTGCGTTTACCAATTTCATTCATTTAAACGCGTTTCTTCAGATCAAGCTATCAACAAAAATCTTTCAAGAATTCAAATTCTTCCTACAGCTTATTTTTCATTGCCTTCCAATTGAATTTTTTCAGTCACTGGCACCAGCCTTGAAGAAATAATTCACTTTATGTTGGTCAAGTCTAATCCCACAGTTAAAGAATCACCACCACATTAAGCACGGTTTGTATTGCGTCTACTGACATTCCACGATAGCAAGTCAACTCCTGGCACTGGTTATAGTTCTAACATATGTGTTATTTACCTATAATACTGCTCTCTAAACGTGTTCCCAATCAACACCAGACCTTAATAAGCTCGCTCGTTAACCTGTTTGAACCTTATCGCTGAAGTTTCTGCCTTTTTTGGGCAAATTCAAGACAAATTTATTTTGATATACTTGGTTACTCTTGGGTGTCGCCTCTCCATCCTCAACCACCAAATAAAACTTTGGTGATCCATTTCTATCGCTTGCTTTCTCAAACCCTCCCTCTTGCTCAACTGGTTCTTATACACATTGATCAAGTCAAAACATGTTGGCTGTTCCTCTAGCACTTCCCCGCCCTTGTATGTATTTCCAAAATGACTCTTTAACGGCTCCAGCAATCATCCAACAAAACTTGGGGCATCCCAAAATACATTACCAGGCTTGCTACTTCTCGGCATCAACACTAATAACACTTGCCATTGCGTTCCCCCTAATAACCTCTAAGTTCCCTTATCATCTTCCCGCCAACTCTGTGATTCCTCTCCTGGTTCGTCGTATACTAGTCTTCCCCAAACGATTCACATTCACGATTAATTGCCATATCCGGTGAAAAAAAAAAATGTATGCGCTCTTTTGTTTGTGTTGTTGTCCAATTCGGAAAAAGCCTCCCTTACTGGCTCCTCTTTTTTCTCCATTTAAAAAAAAAAAAATTTTCTCTCCCCACGAAAAAACAAAACTTCAAAACCATCACCATACTCCACCATCCCTAATGAGTTTACTAGACCACCCAAAACCTAAAAAGGACCCAACAGTCCGTCCATATAAATGTCCTCATTGCGATAAAGCATTCCAAAGATTAGAACACCAAACTAGACATATACGTACCCACACAGGCGAAAAACCCCACCAGTGTACATTCCCCGGCTGTTCAAAGAGATTCAGCAGATCCGATGAACTAACTCGACATCTGAGAATACACACCAACCCCAACAGCAGGAAAAATAGGAAAAAGAAGAAAGAGGAGGTAGAAAAGACAGAAAAACCAGAAAAACCAGACAAGCCAGACAAGCCAGACAAGCCAGATAAGCTGGTAAAGACAGCTTCTCCCCCCAATCCCACCCACAGTATAGATATCCTTGCTTCTGCTGCCACCGAGGAGTTGCGTATGATGGAGTCCAAGTCTCTCCCCTCATTGACCGACTATTTCGGCAAACCACCCCCAAAAGCCAACTACGACTTTTCCATGAAGAAACCCACATTCCAGTTCCACGACACAACAAACTTACACCACCTCTCCAACCTTGCGTTCAGAATGACACCCGTGAAAACCCACATCCAAGAGGATTCCGATTTAGACTACGTCAAACACAAGTTGAAACGATCACGGCCCAACAGCCCCGGCCCTTCAACCCTTCCAAGCTCACCAGTCTTGGGGTTATCGACCAATACTACTCCGCTGATTTCTGCAAGCAATAGTAGCACCAACCTTTCATCCCTAGGCATGCTCGCCTCATTCAAACCTTCAATGCTACATTCACAATCAAGCGACGCCTTGCCTTCAATAAAAAGTTTAAACTTGCCTGAATTCAATAAATAGACACATCTTATATACCTACTTGCCAAATTTCATTTTCATCTTCAATTCTATCACTAAACAATGTCTCTTCATCGCCACCGGCCTCGATTCTCTCTCTTTCGACACCAGCTAATCTACTAGCAACTCGCTTGGTGTACTCGCCAATAGACCGTGCAACTATTGTTGTCCCGGTAACTGTAGTCAAATTCTCATTCTTAAACCATGCGTCAAATTTGGCGCTGCCATTGACCATATCAAACACTTCAAGGAACGCCTTTTCTGCTGCCAACTTGATGGGGATGATTGGATCACGAACACACGCAAATATACTAGGCACAACAATATCCAAATCAACAATTCCTTTGTGTCTGGCCACAGTTCTAATAACCACCAACGATAACCGTCTCGTATCAGGAGAAGACGATTTGGGGGCGATCGCATTCATTGCAAGCTGATCAACCAACTCCTTACTCTCAACACCAAGCAACAATAGCTTACCAATAGCGATTGTGGCGTTATCACTCATATATGCATTGTCGGAATTGGCACACCCGACAACAAAATTGACAACTGCATCGCTCTTCACATGCTCGGGAGAATACTTCAAAAACGAGTTTATCGCAAGAATGGAAAACTTGGACTCATTCGCCAAAACATTGTCTAGTATACTTTCTGCTTCCTCCTCTGATAAGCTCCCAGCTAGACTCCCAATAAGCACCGGGTCCATCTCTTGCTCTGCAACTACCAATATCGCCTGTTTCGACGCCTCACTCAAACTCTTCCCCGCTTGCTCAACAACAACCAACATCGCCTTCAACATAGACTCTTTATAATCCGACGTCTTGGCCCCATTGACCAACTCAGTAACCAACGAATCAACCCTTGGTTGAAACTTAATCAACGTGCCCAACGCAACAACAGCGCGTTTACGCAACTTTTCATTGCTATCGGACAACGACCTGACAAAAGTTCTTTGCAATTGCGGAATAAATGGACGAAGAAACTGCGGAATCTTAACCAACAAATTGTTCAATGCCACAAGAATGGCCGCCTTGATATCACTAGCAACCTTCTCCCCAATAACTCTAATCAACGGACCAGTAATTGACGTGGAAAACGGACGCAAGTTTTCTCCTGGCGTCTTGTCAATAATATCAGCAATACCCAACGCCGCCTCTTCCTTATGATTACCATACATCAACCCATGCAAGAAAATCGGCAAAACACAATTGGGACCTTTTGGTAAGCTAAATGCAGGGATATCAATACACAAGTCCAATGTTTGCTTTGCTGGTTTGACCAACTTCTCAAGAACTTCTTTTGGTTGTCTCTTGACCAACGCAGATAACGCCTCAAATGCACCTTTAACAACCTCTGGCGACGGATCAGCCAACGAAAGAATCAATCGCGTAACCATATCCTCAAGATACATCGAATAGTCAAGATCAGTAGCCCCAAAAAACCCAGCCAATCTCGAGAAAATAAACACTCTCCTCTTGGTATCCTCATCCTTAAGAAGCCCCAAAATAATTTGCATCAACGTGTGAACACCATCATCTTCAACCGACAACATAACCTCATCAACAGCTTCACTCTTTGCATCTACCAACGTGTTGATAATCACCGCTAACCTCTTGTACAAGGCAGACCCAGCTACTGGCGCTAATGCCGCCAACGCTTCAGTGTCAACCGGCGGTGTAAGCAACGTAGGCAACAAAATAGGGAAAATCACATCCGACTTTTTCAGCATAATATCCTTCAACGCAAGCAATGCATTCGGCTCTTTCAACCTCTTTAACAAATCAGGTACAATCTCATCAATAACCACCTTGCCAAGTTCCTGGTGCAACGCATCAAACGCAACTGCAGCTTCCTCTCGAGAACTAACAAGCCCATCCTTAATAATATCAATAAACGTATCCTGGTACTGCACCAACCCATCGTGCGACGTAGACTTGATCAATTCAGTAACGGCAATACAAACACCTTGCTTGTCGTCCGACTCTTGCAATGTAGGCAACAACTGTGCCAACGCATTGGCACCAACACGACGTACCATCTCCCCTAATGTTTGTGCAGCTATAGTACGTTGAACATCGTCGGGCGACGACAACTTCCCCACAACAATGGCAGTAAGCGAGGGCAAAATCTCCTTGACTGTTCTTGGCGTGTTGGAAACCAACGCCTTCCAAATATCAACTGTCGCATTCCTAACAATACCAGCAACATCTGACCGGCAAACAAACAACAACGCCAACACCCTATCGCGTCGCTCTTGTCCAAGCACTTCCACAAGCGTCTTGTTAAGGTTCTGGTCCTCAGTGAGCTCGTTCTTACCGGAAATACCCGTAATCTGGAACAACAAATCTCCAGTAAGCTCAACCGACGACAACCTAATTCTATAACTACTATCAGACAACCCATTCTCCAATTCTGGAAGCAACAAGTCAACTGCCTTCTTGGCATAGTTCTTCACAATCAACCTACCAGCCTTCAATGCCGTATCCCTAACCTCCTCATCCTGGTCAGCCAATCCTTTTAAGATGGGTGGAATAATCTTGTTAAGATAAGGCGAAAACTGCGACCCAAAACATACAGGCAAAAACAACAACAACGGCATAAACCCAGCACGTGTACGTGGTGCGCTTGCAGACGACAAAATAACCGGCAACATCTCCTCCAACTTGTTAATCCCAAGACCACAAATAACTTCTGCCAACGCCTGGGCCGACCCAAGTCGATCACCAGCTTTTGTATCATCCTCAAGAGTGGCCACCAATTTACCAATCAACCCTGGGAAACTGTCTTCACCCAACTTTTCAACCAACGACCCTAATGCTCTTGCAGCAGTCGATCTCGTGGCAGGAACAGGATCAACCATAGCAATCTCCAACTCGCCAACCAATTCGTTCAAGTACGGACGCAAGTCCTTGGAGTCAACCAAAATTGCCATATTACCCACAATTTGACATGCCTTTTTCTTTGTAGATGCTCGATCTTTCATACCCCTATAAATAACATGTATAATCAATGCCAACGACGGACCATCAATATAGTGCACAAACTGTGTCTTGATCAATTTGTCTAATGCATCGTCAGTATACTTGGTAGGGTCACCAATAGCATTAATAAGATCAGGCACAATCGCTTGAATTTCCGGGTTTCGTATAACCTCACCAAACCTCTGCAACGCCGCCGACGCCGCCTTTCTAACCTCCTTGTGAGTATCGTTAAGCACACCAACAATCTGGGGAATAATAATCGACAACGACGCCGACAACTGTGTTGGGTCCAAATACGCCATCGACCCAAGCAACTCGACTGACCCCTTTTTCGATCTCCACGCAATCTCGTCTAGATTGGATATAGCCAACGGAATAAGTTTCTTCACCCCAAACGAAGTAGTGTTTTTCATAATCTCCTTAGCGGCATTGTCGGTAGCCAATCTCACTTCGGGCACTGGATCACCAAGCGATTTAAGAATGATCGGCAATATCTCCAACACGTACGGCTCAAAGTATTTGCCCAAACTTCTCGACAACGTCTCAAACGCAATAGAAACGCTCTCACGTTTAACTGTATCCTTCTCTTCAGCAGCATCAGTCAAGGTACGAATAATATCGTACGAGCTCAAACTCTTGATTCCACTACCTTTAACCAACCCTGCAATTCCGTATGCGGCACCACGACGCGAAGACACTTTTTTAGCACTAAACAATTTCTCAAACAACTCATCAAACACTTGTGGCAAATTGTCTATCGCACCCACCAAAGGCGCAATACATTCAGAAACAGCATACTGCACTGCTGGCGCATCCAAACTCTTCATAAGCCTGTCAATTATAATCTTTAATCGCGGGTCGCTCTTGTCCAAATCACGCGCTAACGTACCATACAACACCACGACTGATTCTTTACTACTCTTGGCCAAGCTGGTTTCAAAAATAGGGATCAACACTTCAACGTTGGACGCTCCATGCAACTTGATGGCTTCAACACCGGCATCCTGTAATTCTTGCGCCACCAACTCGTCCTTATCAGCAGTCTCAACAAGAAACTCAAACAACTGTTTGACATGTGCTTCGGTATACAACGGAGCCAACAATTTCAACGCAATGGCCACAGTCGACCGTTCTTCCCATCGGTCACGATTATCAATACTAGACTTGATAACCAACCCAAACTGGTCTAATTTTGGTGGTGGCGGGTTCTTCTTTTCATCATACAATTCAAACAATTCCTCAATGTTTAGCAATGTTTGCTGGCTGGCATCGACGTACGCGTGTGCCACTGAATTCCTTAGACCAGCATCACTATTGCCAAACAAACTAAGCAACCTTGAAGCATCCTCAACTTCCAACTCATTGTCGTCCCAAATAGTTTGTGCAAGCTCACGACAGTTCTGGTCGTTATCGTGGGTGGCCACAAACAACTCCTTTGAATACTCTTCCAACTCAAACTCAGCATCTAACCCTTCTAACAATGTCGATCTGACAAACACGTGAGGGGTGATCAAACTGCCCAATAACAACTGCAAATCACCTTGTCTAATATTAAATGCAATGTGTTGGCACAACGATAAAAAGCATTCTTTTGACAACTTGGCCTTTGACGGTAATTTCATTAACGAAATCAAGACTTCTAAAATACTGGTACGTGGAATCTTGTCGTCTTCAAACGACTCGGCATGAGCAGAAATAATCTCAATAGCCAACAACAATTGTTCTTCCTCAGGGTCTTCTTCAACAAATTCGGATGTGACTGCACCCTTTGATGCATTCTTGATTGCCACCGCCTTACCATCATACAATACTCGTGTTAACAACGGCAACACATACGACAAACTCAACGAGTCAAGTGGCTGCTGGTCACTAAGCATCTTGATTCTGTATAAAATTCTTCCCAAAAGTGACACAAGCGGTTCCTGCTCTAAACTATCATCCAACTTTATGCCATACAACCGGAGGGTGGCAACACCAATAAACTTGCACAAAACCCCGAGTCTAGGTGAAATCAACTCCGACAATCCAAGAAACGCATCAATAGGGTTAAACAAGCTGGACTGTGGCAATTCAAGCAACTTGTTAACGGCAACCGGGAACCA
Organism: Candida dubliniensis CD36; assembly: GCF_000026945.1. Classification (NCBI taxonomy): domain Eukaryota; kingdom Fungi; phylum Ascomycota; class Pichiomycetes; order Serinales; family Debaryomycetaceae; genus Candida; species Candida dubliniensis. The sequence goes on along the minus strand of NC_012861.1, from coordinate 2,270,131 downwards.
CAAGTTACCACCATTGTTCACAAGCTTGGCCTGTTTTGTCAACTCGATAATCAAACTAATGACAAAATTAGCACGCTCAACAACCTCACCCACTTTCTTCCTAATCTCACTCTCCTTGGCGAGCTGCTGATTAACCAAAGCTTGTTCTTCTTTAGATAACTTTTTCGGCTGTTTCAACTCCTTCTTGATAGACTGCTCCCATTTCTTGATTTCATAATCCTTGGAGTTCTTGTCGAGTTGCTTCTCGTTAAGCACATTAACAACCAACTGACCTTCGTGGCCCTGGTAAATGTCAATCTCTTGCTGGGTAAAACTAAGTTGCGACACGTCCAAATCAATAACGGCAACAATTGGTTGGATAAGCTCTGGCTGGATAAAGGCAATATCACCAATGGCCTGAACAGCAGCCTGTGACCCATCATCAACACACTCTTGGAAAATAGCACTAAAATTCTCACCAACTAACTTCCCAACGTCGATTTTGGCCCTTTGAGCTAATGCGATCCAGTCAACTCCCGCCTTTCTTGCAGGAAGAATGAGGTGCCGTAAATTCTTCTCCGAATAACGACTAAGCAATGCAAAAACAGGCCCAACATTCGCCAAATCACCATCCAACACCACCTCAATTAACCCTTGGCTGAGTTCATCATTCAACACTATCTTCTCCAAGGCAAACATTCTTACCTTATATGGGGCGTTCGTCAACACGTATATCCAACCAGCAGGATCATTTTTTAAAGCACGCACTAACCATTTCAATTCAACCTCATCGAGCTTGCTGAAAATTCTTGTGTCGTTAAGCAACGGCGAATCTTTGCCCGTCAATGCCAAAATAACAAAGGCACACACAATACTCTTATTGCTTACCGATGGAAGGGGTGCATCCTCTATCCCTTTCAAGATCTTTTCAAATTCACCCAAAAGTTCAGGGAATGGCAACGTCTCCACACATTCGCCAAACTCAACAAACCAAACTCGACGCAATTTGACAGAGTTGAACCCAGCAATAAACTGCTTAACCACCTCGTCATTATGATACTTTAACCCATGAAACGTAAACACCTTAACCAAACTCGCCAACGATGTCTCGTTTTGGTCTTTCGATACCAACGGCAACACCTGCTTAACAATCTTTTCTGAGTCGGGGAAATACAACAAACACTTTACAATCAACGCCTTGGATTCGGCATTGGACGTGGCCTTGATGGCTTTGAAGATCTCATCAACCAAATCAGCAGTGTTCTTCTGTAAAGCCAACGCCAAAGTCTTGGCAGCACCATTCCTCACATTCTCCTTGGTCGACTTGATACCGGAAATAATCGCATTGACCAATTTGGCACTCAACTCAATTTCAATCGACAAGTTCTCAAATAGGACTGGAAGGGTATATACAAACGAATTTTCCGACGACCTTAATATCGCCTTCTCAATATGTGGGACCAACTTGGAAAAGTCTTTTACCAAACTCTTGATACATCTGCCAAACACTGCCAAATCTTGCGGGGTAGGTGGAACCTTACTTAGCAAACCGTGGTTAACAAAAAAATCCAAGATCTCGGCCGTATACTTTTGCTGGTAAACTTCAAACAACCCAGGATGTTTGTCTAGCGCCATGTCCAACACCCCCAATAATGAAAACAGTTTGTTCCTCACAACTATATCCAAGTACCCAGAACCAACTGCCAATGCATCACCCATAGCAGTCTTTGTAGTTTGAATTGCCGATTTATAAATTCTCCTTCGTTTTCCTTCAAAGCTTATACACTTGCTCAACACCTTCCCTTGAGCCAATGCCACAGAATCGTCTAATTTGCCGAGTCTGGCCATATCAACCACAAACGCATTGATCCATTGCAAAAGCGTCATATAATCAGTAATTGGTAATGTCGGCCCATCAGCTTGCTGATTGATAAACTTGACATACACTAGCAAATATTTCGGGTATTTACCCCCAATAGCTTGTAAAACACTCAATACGGCATTTCTTGATTGCGCATCGTGGTAATAGTTGAATGTCTTTAACAAAACCACTACGATCTTGTTCAATTCCTGTTCGGAAATCTCTGGTAACACTGATTTAATAGATGATAAAATCGGGATTCTAACTGAAACTAGTGAATCAACTACGCCTTTTTCGTAAACAGGCTCTAATGTCTCCCAACTATCCATTATGTCTAGAGAAAGAGGAATCGTTAACTCGCAAAGAAAAATTTTTTTTTGTTCCTCTACTTAAAAAAAATTTTTCAACAATTTTTTTTTTTTTCATTTTTTTACACTTTTTTTTTTTTTTTTTCTTTCTGTATCAACTATAACAGTCAATGACGATAGGTTAAAGCCGTTGCAGTGATATCTCATTGATGAAGAAGTTCTCTTCTTCTATCTTTGATTTGACTCATACTATTGTTGGGCGCTGTGGATGACATTACGAACCATTCATCACCACACAATTAACAAGTAATGTTCTTTACATTTCCGAGGCTGTATCCTTATTTTATACATCGAATAAATAAATATATTAAACTATACAAAGACTATTTTTCTTGTAGCAAATAAATAAATACCTAAAATCATAACCCATTCAATCGCCGTGTTTAAAACAGCATCTATTCCCATAACGACAACTGCCGTACTTTGACCAATTAGCACAAGGCTTCGATCTCCATTTCGGAGGTCTCTCGACGTGTTTCAATTCACTCTCGCCATGGGCAAATTGGCATTTGCTGGCATAGGGACAAACTCCGGTCTTCATAAACGAGGCACACAACTCGGTCTTGTATAATTGCGTGTTGATTTGGGTCTTGGTGTGCAGGTGTTGTGGATGATGGACCTGTTCAAAATTAAACAAGTCGTCGTCTTGTGGCAAATAGAAAATTGGCTGTGGTTGTTCAGTTGGCGGATCTTCCCATAAACTCGATGACGATCTTAATGGAGACGAAACCGACACATTGAACCAATTTTGTGGCTGGGGTTGCGGAATAGATGGAAGAATATCTTGTTGGAATAAGTAGTGGTGGGGACTATTAAATAAACTCTGTGAACTGTGTTTCATATCGGACTCGTTAGAACTCGTCTGCCACAAGTCTGGCAACAAGTCATCGAAATCAGTAGTTGAGGATGAGCTCGAGGCAATAGACGACTTGGTTCCGGTGAATGCAAAATTTTTATGGTCTTTAAGAGTCGACATCATGTTGATACACTCTTGGTGGAAAAATGAAATTAGAAATAAAAAATTTTTTTATGATATGGATAAAGGAGGAACTATATATATATCCTCTACACATATCCAACCTGCATTCCTCCTCCTCCTGTGGTGTGAACCATCTGTTGATTTTTCTTTGTTGCTAAAACGAATCATAACAATATTCTGTGTTACACAAAAATGAAAAAAAAAAAGGCTTTTAGTCGTCGGAACCAATCACTGAGTTTTCCCCTCAGTTAAGAACAGCTTTCTCTTGTCCTCCTTTTCTAATCGAACCATGTTATGGAGAAGAAGCAGGCGATTCTACCAACTACAATAGACGTGAAAGTGGTGTGGAATTATTTATGCGGCAGGCTATGGCAAATGCTCTTTCCCAACAATGGCCGAAGTTCGATAAAATAATAAGGTGATTTTTCGTTTTGCCTCATTTTTTTTTTTTTTTTCTTTCTACATCATCCCATATCTACTCAACATGCGTAACATACATGGAATTGTTCTTCTTTGTCTGCTACACAAAATAATCACAATCAAAACTGTAAGTTGGGCAAGTGAAAGGTCTATTTTTGGATGCTCTCTATTTCACAAAATGCTTTTTCGTTTCGGATTATCCCAAGAAAGCGTGTGCAGAGCCCGAAAAAAAAAATTCTAACCAACAACAACAACAGTCGGAATCATCTTGGGCGTGGGGTGAATAATAATAATGCCCGTCCTCATGTCGCCCATTCTTCTCCCCGCTAATTGTTGGTCGTGCTGAGGGGTTTGTAGAAGAGGATATTCTCCTCACTCGTTAGTGTGCTTTGACAAAAAAGTCAAATCTGGAAAACAACAAAAAAAAAAAAAAAAAATAAAATAAACGCGTAAACCAATACCCATCTTGCAACAATCGTATAGCCAATGATAACTAATTTGACAGAGCAGGTGGATTGGGTGAGGCGAACAAACCCTCATATAACGCCGCCAGCAGTAATAAACTTAATAAGAAAACATTTTCCCAAAGATAGTGTGGTGCTAACCCCTAGAGTCATTGATCCTCCTTCTTCAAATAAAGAAAATATCCCACTACCTTCAAAATCTCAACGTAAAGTCCAATCACGACTACCGTTAAAGACCATATCTCCCAATGAGTTTAAGTCGCAAAGCGCACCTACCCCAAAAGCACCACCCTTGGTAACCAGTGATATCATTGATTTGACACTAAGCCCGCCAAAAAGAACACAACCATCTTCACCAATCGAGCCCTTACCAAAAAGACAAAAAGTCGACGAATCAGTGTTTGGCAAACTCTTGGAGTTACACGAATCGAAAATCAAGATACTCGAAAAAAAGTTTACCACCAGCGAATCAACCCTGATTTCGCTTGACGAAAAGAAAGAGCAATACAAGGAGCTAGATCACCAAATTGGGTTATTGGATAACGAAATCAGCGTGCTAAAGCTGCGTCTACAAGATACCACTGACTCCCCCTCTCCTCTGGATTCACCTGAGTTTAGGGTTCCTACGACGCGTCCAGTACGATTAGCAGCAGCCAGAGCTATTGTCGAGAGTACAGACAATGTTATTGACGAGGAAGACACCGAAGACCATTTCGGTGAACACACCATGGACGGTTTGCTTACACCAACACAAGAGCGGATGTCACAGGACGACCTCAATGAAATGGCAAGCTTTATAGACGACAGAACGTTCGACATACCTAGCCAGCTGTCAGATGGCGAGTTTATTGATGTTGATTCCGAAACCGAAATTAACGATATCCGTCTATCTCCAGAAACCGCCGCCAAATATGGCGTCAAATACAACTCGCAAATCATAGGCAAAACAGCACCAGACGTGTCTGCTTCATCTGTAAGCGATCAAATTGAAGAAACCAGTATCCAAAACCCGCAAAGTGGTCCAAATTCACCTATTGTTATCGACGACGACGACGACGATGATGACGACCGTTTGGATTTCACAACTCAGCTCAACAACGAAAGAGAGATTGACTTTATTGAATTGGATTCGGACGACGAATGGTCCTTGGATGAACCACAACCTCCACCACCACCACCACCAGCAACAAACCCAGTATTAATGATTGACTCTGACGACGCATTTTCCGATGATGATAAAGACTTGGTAGAGTACCTAATTGAAAAACGTGTCCCCACAAGCTCTGAGCCATTTATCGACGAAGTATACAGTATCCTTAACGATGTGTTTAAACTCCAGTCATTTCGACCCAACCAACTTGAAGCAGTGGTGGCCACACTACTGAGTAAGGACGTGTTTGTGTTGATGCCTACAGGAGGAGGTAAATCGTTGTGCTATCAGTTGCCGGCATTGGTGAAAAGTGGTGCAACCAAGGGAACAACCGTGGTCATTTCTCCCTTGATTTCGTTGATGCAAGATCAGGTCCAGCACTTGTTGGCCAAAAACATCAAGGCGGGAATGTTTAGCTCGAAAGGTGGCAACGACGACAATAAACATACCATCCATTTGTTCCGTGAAGGGTTTTTAGACATTGTGTATTTGTCACCAGAAAAGGCCAACAAGTCGAGTCTTATACAAAAGATCATGACCCAGCTATACAATAACAACCAGCTTGCGCGAGTAGTTATAGACGAAGCCCATTGTTTGAGTTCATGGGGCCACGATTTCCGACCTGACTACCAAGGGTTGGGTTTTTTCAAAGACAAGTTCCCCAAGGTCCCCATAATGGCATTGACGGCAACGGCCAATGAAAAAGTCCGGATGGATATACTTCACAATTTGAAAATGGACAACCCAGTTTTACTAAAGCAAAGTTTTAATAGAACAAACTTGTTTTACGAAATCAAATGGAAATCTGGAAATTACTTGCTTGAAATTAAAGACTATATCTTGAGTCGTTTTAAGGGTAAAACTGGTATTATCTATTGTCACTCAAAACAATCGTGCGAACAAACTAGCATGAAACTAAACGAGTACGGATTGAAAACATCATTTTACCATGCCGGTATGAGTGCCGACAGCCGGTTCAACATACAAAAGAGATGGCAAGAGAGTAAGATACAAGTGATCTGTGCTACTATAGCTTTTGGTATGGGTATTGATAAACCCGATGTGAGGTTTGTTATCCATTTGTTTTTACCAAGAACTTTAGAAGGGTACTACCAAGAAACTGGACGTGCTGGCCGTGATGGCAACTATTCTGAATGTGTAATGTACTACTCATACAAGGACGCGCGGTCTTTACAAAGCCTCATCCAACGAGACGAGGAATTGAGTGAACTTGGAAAGGAAAACCACTTGGCTAAACTAAGACAAGTGGTCCAGTACTGTGAAAACACTACCGATTGTCGACGGAAGCAAGTTTTGCAATATTTCAACGAAACTTTTGATCCAGTGAATTGCAAAAAGCAATGTGACAATTGTCGAAACTACAACCATGTGACTGTGGTTGAGAAGGATTGTACGCAATATGCCAAGGATATAATCAAATTGGTGAAATCAATCCAGGATGACCAGGTGACGGTTTTGCACTGTCAAGATGTTTTCCGAGGCTTAAACCATAAGAAAATCACTGAAGCTGGCCACAATGAAAACGAGTACCACGGCAAGGGACAATCTTTGGATAAGAACGATGTCGAGAGAATTTTCTTCTATTTGTTGAGTGAACAATGTATTGTCGAGTACCATGTTATGCACGCTGGTTTTGCCTCCAACTACGTCAAGGTCGGTAAGAATGCTGATGTGGTGTTGAATGGCCAAAAGAAGATTGTAATACTGTTTTCAAGCCGGCCTGTAAGTGCCAGCAACAGTCTTGGCAGGACACCAGCAAACACTAGCAGGCCAGCTGAATATCAGGAATCGTTTATTACGGCAAGACAAATGACGACTGCAGATGTCCCTGATTCATCATTTACTCAACGGTGTTTACAAGAATTGCGTGAGGCCAGAGAAGGGGCGCTGACTGAATGTGCAATTTCAAGCCTGCAGATTGTTGGCGAAGTTACTCTCCGAGACATGCTGGCGAAATTGCCCACCAACAAAAAGGATTTTGCTAAGTTGGAAGGTATCAAAAAGGGCCAGTTGGAGTATTTTACGTATTTCAAAAAGATCTTGACATCTTTATCGCGGGAGAAAAAGAAAATGAGCAACACATCATCAACAAGCACGGTTGCTAGTGATATTTCGTCTGTATCGACATCTACGGTTTCCCCCTATTTCCAGCCATCACAGCAAGACCAAGAGATATTGGCTACGTTGCGTGCTGCATCACAACCAAAGCCAGGAAACACTTTTCCTCAACCAAGCAATTCTAAAAAAAAGGGGTATAAGAATTTCAAAAAGGGCCGCCCAAAAAACTTTAAAAAAGCCGCCCCCAAGTCTTTGGCTAGCTCTCATAGAAATGCAATGCCTATGTAAGTGTATAGAACAAATGTTATTTATTAGACGAAATCGCGCATAAATCAACAAACCCCAAAGAAAAAAAAAATCGCTCTTTCCAATACCCAACAGACCAACCCCATGCCTAGACACCCATTCTATAAACGATTACTAAAAGAATATCAGCAAATATGTTTGAATAAACTACCAGGAATAAAGCTCGTCACTAATGATGATAATCTAACTGAGTTTATATTCCAGATCAAAGTGGGAAATAACGTGTTATATCCAGACGACGAGCAGTACCATCTTTCAATAAAAATAACTGAAAACTACCCCGTCGACTCTCCACAAGTCAAGTTTATTATCCATGAGGAAGATGACGACGACGACTCAATAATTATCATTGATGATGATTCGATTGAAATTATACCTCGCTCGGTTATACCCATTCATCCACATATATATTCAAACGGCCACATTTGTCTTAATCTATTAGGAGATGATTGGACACCAGCATGTTCTATAGAGTCGATATTATTGAGCATTCAAAGCATGTTAAGCACAAACGACAAACGGGAAAGACCGCCTGACGATACCTCGTATATTAAACACGCTCCAGCAAACCCAAAAAATTCTAAATTTGTGTATCACGATGACAATGTGTAAGATGATTGTGACAGATCGTATATGTTGGCATAAATCGGGAATAGCGTATATTATATAGGATCAATGAATAGTAGAGTTAACTTACAGATGCAATAGTAAATTTTTTTGTACAAAATTTTTTACAAAACTTCATGTAAATGTTTAGAAGAGGGGAACAAGAGTTTTTCCGTAATGGTGACTCAAAAATGATTTTCCGTTTCGTCTACTAAAATATTCAAAACTCCAAGTGTATCTCGGAGTTTTCAAATGACTGGGTTGAAAATTTTTTTACTAACCCAACAACAACAGAGCTTACCCCTCTTTACATATGGCCTAGTTCAGATCTTTGTGGACTTGCCCGTGCTTATGCATTTGTTTGTGTAATCGACTTGTCTACTACACCTGCTGTTTTAATCAATTCCGCATTCGCATGATGAAATGAAAAAAAAAATTTTACCAACGTTTTCCATTATAAATATAAACTAAATACTTCAACTCCGAAAAAAAAAAAAGAACAATTGGAATGGCTCTCTTTTTCAACTCTAATTAGTTATCCAACCAACTACACTTATTTGGCCCGAACCATCCGTGTTCAAAACAACTAACAACGTTGAAGCAATCTTATAAACTCACTTATACGATCAACTATTTTTTTTGTTTAGTAAGGCATTATTATCATTTCTCAACACTGCTCAATTCTGTTGGTGTGTGGGTTTCCCAACAAGTTAATAATTTACCCCTAATCAGTTAACTCCCTCCCCCCTCAACACAAAAAAAAAAAAAATACAAACTATTCCAGAATACTTGCTATAATTTTTCATTTATTTATTTATTTATTTATTAATTCTCGTCACCTTATAGAACTTTCTTTTTTTTTTTTTTTTACCCACAACCATGACGGAAACTGAACCAAAACAACCACCTAACCCAATTGAACAAGCCTGCGACTCTTGTCGAAAGCGCAAGTTGAAATGCTCCAAGGAGTTCCCACGCTGCTCAAAATGTATCCAACACAAATGGTGTTGCTCGTATAGTCCCAGAACAATCCGGTCTCCCTTGACAAGAGCCCATTTAACTGAAGTCGAAACCAGAGTAACTCAATTGGAAGGAATACTCCGCTATTTACTACCTAGCGAGAATATTGACGATATGATAAACGACCACGACAAGGTCATACTAGCACCAATCAGGCAGAAATTACAACCTCCAGCAAAGCCGTGTGCCTCCTCAGAAACACATTCTCCCATAAACTCAATCACTTACCCTTTACGCCAATCAAAATCCAACCCACTACCAGACGAATATCCCAAAAGCAAAATCAAACAAGAAATAATGGACGATTTTTTATTAAACAATATCACCACCAAAAATGATTACGTCGCACCAACCGTGTTCGGCTCGTCAATGTATTCGACGGCACAGAGTTCTTCGTTGACGTCTCCTTCATCGTTATTGTCATTGAACTCTTATGACGGAACTATAGAAGAAGTTTTTGAGTTAGATCAACCTCAACTTAAAAAGGTGAAATTAGAACCTTCAATTTTCTCATCTCCGGTTCCTACAGGCAGCTCGCCTACCCAATTTACTTTATTGAACGATTACAATTTAGACATGATATTCGACGGGGTGGTTGATGAAACCGTTAACGTTTGATGAATTTCCTTCTTTTTTCTTTTTTTTTTAGTAGTACTGTTTTATGTTATATGTGTGTTTAATACCCCGTGTAGATCAGGTCGTGTAGATTTGCAGCTACCATAAATCCCGTGATGCGCCGATTCTCGCAATCACCATATAAAAACCCATGACAGAAAAAAAAAAAAATCTCCCTCCTCTCTTTCTTTTATCACCCCCACAATCAACGTCCCCCCCATGAATGCCCAAAGATTAAAGAACCTCATTGCTCTCCGTTCAAGAAACGCTTCCAATAAACTACAACGTACATTACAAGAGTTGGCAGAGAATATACAGCGGCAGATGCACCAGCAACAAGCACCAAGCCCCGTACCTGTGCCAGTGCGTAATAGAAATACCCATCCTTTAGCTAGAAGGAATTATTCAACGATAACTTATCCAAGAGGGTAGTTGGTTATGATAGACGACGTTTTCCTTAGGTAGTTTGTATTTATTTCAATGTATAATGATTGTTAGTGATAGTTTCTCCACTTGTAGTGCACTACGACTAGAAAAAACGTAATCAAAACAAAACAAAACAAAAAAAAAAAATCTATAATCGTGTCATCTTTTTCTTACCACAAACAACAATGTCTTTGCCTGCTCTCCCTAATAGGAGATCTATCCAAGTATGCTTAAGATTGAACGAATCACCAAACGAAGATGTCCAGGAATTGACCACGATCCAAAACACTTTTGATAAGTCAACCTCAAACTATTTGTTGCAGTCAAAACACAATCAGTTATCAATTAAATTCCAAGATAAAAACAACCAAACCAGAGATTCCATTAACTCCAGTGCAGAAAATATCAAAAAGACTTTCCAGGATATAAAAAGTATTGCTGGCGGGTTTGGTGACGTTTTTGAAATCGACTGGGAATTCTGGAGTTTGGTGGTCAACGACTATGATCATGTGGTAAACCATGAACTGGATAAATTAAACCAATGTATAATATCAGGAATACCAAAGGAGTTTAGAGGTATTATTTGGCAGCTAGTGGCCAAATCTAAAGATTCCCAATTAGAAGACTTCTACCGCCAGTTGAAGCTAGAATCTTCAATCCACGAAAAGGGAATCAAGCGTGACTTGACCAGAACCAGTTTCTTTACCAATGTTGAGGCAGTTAGTAAAAGCGACGAACTTTTCAATGTGATCAAGGCGTATTCCTTATATGACCCCGATGTGGGCTATACCCAGGGGATGATCTTTATTGCTGTGCCATTGATTATGAATATGAACGAGTCAGAGTGCTTTTGTTTATTGGTCACACTAATGAAGGAGTACGGCCTCCGCGACTTGTTTTGCCCGGAAATGAAAGGGTTACACGTTTTGCTTTATGAGTTTGATCGCTTGCTCGAATCGTATTCCCCCGTGTTGTACAATCATTTGGTTAAACAAGGTATCAAGTCGTCAATGTACGCCTCACAGTGGTTCCTCACATTCTTCGCATACAAGTTCCCCTTGGACATTGTTTTAAGAATCTACGATATAATCGTTACCCAGGGAATGGAGTCTATATTGAAGTTTGCAGTGAATTTAATGATTCAAAATGAACAAAACCTATTGGCATTATCGTTTGACAAGTTGCTCGAGTTTTTGAAAGATAAATTGTTTAATGTTTATATCGCCGAGGCGTTTATCAAGGACGACAAGGGTAAAAAGAGATTTTCGTTGCTGCGATCTGCGACCAGCACCCCTGCTACTTATTACAAACTAGATGAATTGGTGCAAGATTCTATGCAGATAAACGTCGATCCCGTGGAATTGACCAAATACGCTAAGGAATTCGAAAGTATCTACAACAAAGAGAAAGCCAAAGTCGACGATATCAAAGGTATGAGACTAGCAAACGGCAATCTTAGACACAGAATTAAAGAATTACAGTCGCAATACTCAGCACTAAACAGAGATCATGTTGATGTTGTTCAAAAAATGGTGGATTTGAAAATCACCCTACCTGATTTGGTTAACGAGAACGAGGACCTTAAACAATCCATAGAAAAGCTAGAAAAGGACGTTGAAGAATTGGAATCGAAAACACAACCTGCTAACGATGTCTTGCCTAGTGAAATTGAAGACCAAATACAACAATTACTTGTGATCAATACTCAGGAAGTAGAAAAGTCGGCTAATTTAGAAGAAGAGTTAAACTCTTTGCTTGAACAAGAGGAAAAACTCAATAAATTGATAAAACAAGCAAATAGAAATAGTACATGGTTTAAATGGAATAAATAGAAATAAAAAGAGATGTATCTGCGCCAAAAAAAAAAAAAAAGGAATGGGTGGGCTAGGGCTATAGCCCTAATGGAAATTCCGCACAATCTTCTCTCTACTTTTTTTTAAAAAAAAAAATAAAATCGTGAAAAAAAAAAAAAAGAAAAAAGAACGACTCTTTTATCATCATCAACAATAAACCACAATGGGTAGAGGACCAAAGAAACACTTGAAAAGATTAGCAGCTCCATCTCATTGGATGTTGGACAAATTGTCCGGTACTTATGCTCCAAGACCATCTGCTGGTCCACACAAATTGAGAGAATCATTACCATTGGTTGTCTTTTTAAGAAACAGATTGAAGTATGCTTTGAACGGTAGAGAAGTCAAGGCCATCATGATGCAACAACACGTTCAAGTTGACGGTAAGGTCAGAACCGACACCACTTACCCAGCTGGTTTTATGGATGTCATCACCTTGGAAGCTACCAACGAACATTTCAGATTAGTATACGATGTTAAAGGTAAATTCGCCGTTCACAGAATCTCTGCTGAAGAAGCTGCCTACAAATTGGGTAAAGTCAAGAAAGTCCAATTGGGTAAGAAAGGTGTTCCATATGTTGTTACCCACGACGGTAGAACCATCAGATACCCAGACCCATTGATCAGAGCCAACGATACTGTCAAGATTGATTTGGCCACTGGTAAAATCGACGATTTCATCAAATTCGACACTGGTAGATTAGTTATGGTTACTGGTGGTAGAAATTTGGGTAGAGTTGGTGTTATTGTCCATAGAGAAAAACACGAAGGAGGTTTCGATTTGGTTCATATCAAAGATGCTTTGGAAAACACTTTTGTCACCAGATTGTCTAACGTTTTCGTTATTGGTACCGAAGCCGGTAAACCATGGGTCTCATTGCCAAAGGGTAAAGGTATTAAATTGTCTATCTCTGAAGAAAGAGACAGAAGAAGAGCTCAACAAGGTTTGTAGATTGTATTCGCACTACAAAAAAAAAAAAGAAAAAAAATCTACGTAAATAAATGTACATTAATTGCTTACACTTTTTCCAACGATGTTGTTGTTGTCAACTCTTGTTGCAGTGTTAGTAAACTGCTGTTATGTGTCGTCGTCGCCACATCGTAATTTGACATGGAACGATATAAATTTTGTTCATACCACCGATACCCACGGCTGGTACTCTGGGCATCTCAATCAGCCTCTTTATCGTGGCAACTGGGGAGATTTCATTTCGTTCACTACACACTTGCGGCGAATTGCCCATACTCAGAACCAAGATCTTTTGATTATAGACAGTGGCGATCGTCACGACGGTAATGGCTTATCGGATATCACCACTCCCAATGGCCTAAAATCAACTCCTATTTTTATCAAACAAGATTATGATTTGCTAACTATAGGAAACCACGAGTTGTACCTTTGGGAGAATTCAAAGCAGGAATACGAAACCGTGGTTAATCATTTTCGCGATAAATATGTTTGCTCAAATGTCGAAATCAGGCTAAACGACGGCCAGTTTGTTCCCATGGGGCAGAAGTACAAGTATTTTACAACACCAATTAGAGGGATTAGAGTCTTGGCTTTTGGTTTTTTGTTTGACTTTAAGAGGTTTAATAATGGCACTAGAGTGACGCCTATGGCACAAACCATCCACCAGCCGTGGTTTCAAGAGGCATTGAAGCATAAAGTAGATTTGATTATAATTGTGGGGCACACACCCATTTCTCATAACTGGGGAGAGTTTTACCAGGTTCACCAATACTTGCGTCAGTTTTTCCCGAACACAGTGATTCAGTATTTTGGCGGTCACAGTCATGTTCGTGACTTTACTGTGTTTGACAATTTATCTACTGGGTTGCAGAGCGGCAGGTACTGTGAGACCGTTGGTTGGACAAGTATCAGTTTAGATAAAGAACTCTCTGTTAGACAAAGATTCTCGAGATCTTATATTGATTTCAATACCGATTCATTCAAATACCACACCAATTTAGATAAAGAGTTTGATACTGAAAAGGGGAAACTGGTTTCCAAGTTGATTCGAGAAACACGCAAAGAACTCAAGTTAGATACTTTGATAGGCTACGTCAAAACAAATTATTATGTCGATTACGTGCCCATTGACCACCCCAAGAGCATTTTCAATTTATTAACCCTGAAAATCCTCAAAACATTACCGAAATCCAAACACGAAGAGCGTATTACAATTATCAACACTGGTTCAATTAGGTACGATTTGTACAAGGGGCCCTACACCATCGACTCCAAATTCGTTGTCTCGCCATTTGAAAACATATGGGTCAATATCACGGTGCCAAAATCAGTTGCCACCAAAGTAGCAGCTAAACTAAATGATGCAGACTATATCAGTGCTTCTCGATTAAAACCACCTCATCAATATGACTTGCAAGTGCAAGGCAACTCTAACCACCAGCAAGCTCATTTTCAAGTCGAGGAAAAGCTCCCTAAAGGTTATGTCACTCATGATGATTTTGGAACTGATGGCGACGATACGTTACATCGTGGTGTGGTTAATTTCCCCGTGCCCAATGTTGTCCAGAGTGTAGAGATCAACGATGAAGTAGATTCGCAAGTCAACCTCGTGTTCTACAGTTTTATAACACCCAATATCATCTGGGCATTAAGAGAGTTGAATTTCACGACTGAACAAGTACCTACACCATACTCCGACATTTATTTAGGTACATTACTAAACGAATTCATTGCCAACAATAAGATCTAATCGTATACTTTAGACTTTTATAATGCTATCGTTGGGTACATAGGTAAATCTATAATCCATACTGTTTATAATCTCTCCGTCTTGCACAACGTTTTCGTCAACAACCAAATTCACGTCCACACCAAACCATGACCCCCAAATAGGCCTTTGGTTCGTTTTGGTGACAATTGAATTATTCTCCTGAAACAAGTCGGCAGACTCACCTAACCTATTTCTTCCACTTTGATCAAATCTTACTTTTGCTGAAAAATGAACGACAAAAGTCCCAGTGCCTGGAATTAAGTGTCCGTCATAACTTGTCAATTGATGCGACGATAATGGAGTTTGTAACCATTTCTTTTGAAACTGCAATTTACAGTCTTCTTGTGGGCTCGGTATTATGGGCCGACCATTCACTATAATTGCACTTGACCGTTTTAAATTTGATCCTAGCTGGGTTGCATACGATTCAACGTTGGGGAATGGCTGTGATGTTGGCTGGGTGTACAGTAAATCCAACGATGCAAGAAATCGTTTAAGAAACGGCTCTAGTTGTTGTGCTTCACGGTGTTAGTCAATATACTTTTGCATAGATGCTACTCCATTTGTTTACTTACTTGGGTCTTGATTCATCGTGGTTAGTAGATGGGTCTTGATGATTCAAGGACAAATTTTTTTTTTTTCTGTATTTTTTTTTTTTTCTCATCACCAAGCTTCATACCAAACTCTCAACTCGAAACTACACCTCTACTCTTCGAGTATATCTCCACTCTTCCATGCCTCCATCATACCGTTGTGGGATTTACATTTATAGATTAGTACACATGTCTATTTCCTGCACATAAAAATTACAACTGAAACTGATAGCAATCTTAAAGTTTCGTGAGTAAGTTATATAAATAGCACCTCCAATCTCTACATTTCTATTTCACCAAACAACTACAAACAAAACAAAACAAAAAAACTTCAAAATGTCAGATAAAGGAAACATGGCTAAAGATATTGCATCCTCAGTTGTTGGGTCAATTGCAGGTAACAAAGTTGCTGATAAATTACATGTTGGCGGTGTTGGCCATATTGTTGGTGGTGTTGCTGGAGGCATTGCCGGACAAAACATCGAACATAAAGCTGAAGATGAAGTTAGAGAACACAAGGATTGAGGTTAGGTTTGTTATAATTATGTAGAAAGACCCTGATAATAAAAATCAAAGAAAGTAGATTCACCAGCATGTACCATTTTCTAGCCAGCCCACTCGCATTTGATCTCCTCGCTTGGTGGAAACAAGAATTTTGATTTTGTTACCCACACAGACAGTGTGGTATACTTAGGCAGGCCACCACCCTTTCCAAAACAAGGTTAAAGTTGACCTAGGTCAAAGCTAATCTCAATTACTTCTATGACCACTGTTTTAGGTGCTGGCTAAATTTGGATCGAAAGAAAAAAAAAAAAATTGTTTTGTGTCTGATTTTGTCTTTACTACCCACAATTTGTGATACGTGCTGGTTATTACAACCTAATTAAGATAATTTCTCTCTGAATCAGGAAAATTACACGATCTTGTGCTTGATCTGATTGAAAAGTGGCTTGCCCAAAATCATAAAGAACATTTTCACCTGCTTGTACCTTGATTCTTGGATCAATCAAAAATTGCTTGCAATAACAGGATGTCTGATTTTCATTCTAATATAAATAGCAAGATAAATTTTCGATTTGGGATCTCTTTTTTTTTTTTTATCTCTCCAACAACCACCTCCCCCCTTATCTATTTTTACATTCGTTTAATTTGTCGTTCGTTATCGCATTTCCCACCTTAAAAAAAAACGAGGTTCCTCACCAGAAGCATTTAATTAATATTCCTATTTAAGAATTCTACCTCCCCAAAAAGACTTGATTATTTCATTCGCTTTAACTTACAACCCAAAACTCCGAAGAACCTTAAAAAAAAAAAAGGTAGTCCACATTGTCTAAGCTACCAAATAACCACTATAATAATATTCACAGCAAAAACAACGATATGAGTCTAGTCCATTCAGCCATGTTTAATCATCATATAGGCCCTTCACACACTAGATCTCGAAGTTTCGAATTATTTCAAGAAGCTAAAACCTTAAGAGTTGCTGCTTGCAAGCGATCATATAGTGACGACTTGAATATCAGCACTAAAAGAGCAAGAACTGCACCTCCTTCTCCTCCATATGAAACTGTCACACCCACCAGAGCTAGCAGGTTGGTGATTTCAAATTTAGTCAAGCCTACCAGCAACTTAAGAGCACGATCTCTTTCTCCAAACAAAAAGTTTTCCAGCCCATTATCTCCATCATCATCACCAATAGCGACAGTTGCATCACCCATTAGCTCACCACAAAACATAAAGATCAAATTACCAAGTATTTCCGATGCATTAAATTTACCACCAATAACTTCCAAAGCTCCGAAACCGATAGTGCCAACTGTGTCTCTAGATTACTTTGATACATACAAGCCAAATGACGAAAATTGGAGGTACGGGCTTTTGGATAAAATTGCCAAAGAGTCAAAACATTTCCATCTTAATCAATACAACTATCTCAATGACCATGCAAAACCAAGCTTTGATTCCAAACTAAGTTCAAAAATCCAACAACTGTCCATTGCCAACGGGAAGAAAATAAATTTCCCCTACGAATCAAACTACACATATTTGAATAAAACATACTTGAATGATGTTAAAAACTATCCTGAATATCTAGAGTTGGCTGCTGAATCATTATTACAATTGAAAGAGCGCCAGCTCCCTCCATTGCAACCACATCAAAAACACCCCTTGCCAGTACAAGGACCGTTACCGGTGCCAGCACCTCCAATTTCACATTTTTCTTCTTACACCACACCACAAGCCCCAGCATATTACCACCCACATTCACAACAACAACAAACTCCTCCTCCACCACCACCACCACCAATTGCTACACATAAATTTATTCCAATATCACCTCCATCTGCTAAAAAGTCTAGATCGGATCTATTGAAATCACCACCAAAACACCATCACCATCAACATGCACCAAGGGTATGCATATCGTGTGGATCAGATCAATCGCCATGCTGGAGACCATCCTGGTCTATTAAACAAGGCCAATTGTGCAATTCGTGTGGGTTACGATATAAAAAGACAAAGGCTAGATGCTTGAATGACAAGTGTAAAAAAATACCTGCTAAGGGTGAATGGACACTCATGCAAAGTAAAGGAAAAGAAACTTTTGAAGACGGTATAGAGGGTTACAGTTGTATTGCATGTGGCTGGAGAGTCGAAGTACTTCCTAAATCTTGAGTTTGTATAAAAAAAAAGTATTGTAGGAAAGCTTCAATTATATATATACATTGTGCGACATTTTTTTTTTGTGTGTCCTATTCGAACGTTTTCCGAATGGCAAAAAAAAAAAAAAAAAAAATTCTGATTTTGTTGTTGAATACTCTTTATTACCACTAAACAACAATGTCTGAATCAATCACTATTACCATCAAATCGTCTGGCGATAAAAAATACGAAGTCACAGTTGATCCACTGATCACTGTTTCCCAGTTAAAGGAGTTGGTCGCGGAAAAGTCTGACATACCTGCTGGTAGTCAAAGATTGATCTACTCAGGAAAGGTATTGAAGGATACTGAAACCGTTGCATCTTACAAGGTGCAAACCGGACACACTATCCACTTGGTTAAAAGTGCTGCCACCACTGCAGCTGCTGCTGCTGCTGCACCACAGCTGTCAAACACCCCAGCTAATGCTTCAGTTCCTTCAAACATAGCAGCAGGCCAAGGATCATTCAACCCACTAGCTGACTTAACTGGAGCACGTTATGCTGGATACAGCCAATTACCATCGGCATCCATGTTTGGACCTGATGGGGGTATGAACAGCAACATACCGGACCCTGAGCAGTTAAATTCCATGATGTCAAATCCTGTTTTCCAACAACAAATGCAAGCAATGTTATCAGATCCTCAAATGCTAGATTTTATGATCCAACAGAATCCTCAATTGAGAGCCATGGGTCCTCAAGTCAGAGAAATGTTACAAAGTCCATTATTTAGACAAATGATGTCGAACCCGGAAATGCTAAGAAGTATGATGCAAATGAGAGGAGGTGATGCGGGGCAAACTAATGCATTCCCTGCCCCAGGTGCCAATCCTACTACTGGCGAAAGTGGCAATAATGGAGCACCTGCTAACCCATTTGCAAATTTGTTTCCTAATGGAATTCCACCAATTGATCCTCTGGCATTATTTGGAGGTGCTGCCCCTGCAGCCGCGCCTGCTCCAGTAGACAACAGACCACCAGAAGAAAGATATGAAAGTCAATTGAGACAATTGAACGATATGGGGTTTTATGATTTCGATAGGAATGTAGAAGCATTAAGAAGAACTGGTGGTAGTGTTCAAGGTGCAATTGAGTATTTGTTAGGAGGTAATTAGGACTATTGTTGTTTGTAGAAGAAATAAACATACTTACTGGTAGAGAGTGTAGTTGAAGTGTCTGGTTGGCCAAATACTCGCAAAAAAAAAAAAAAAATAAACAAAAAAAAAAAAACCAAGCTGAGTTGAAGTATTTCTCCAATTCTGTCTTTTCACCAAAAACATCATGGATACGGTACTAGAAAGCATAGTAGGAACCTTGCTTGAAACAAGAAACTACACTTTTACTGAACAGTTTCTTGATCAATTAACAGAACTTACCTTACAATATATTAATGAACTTTCAGCGGATCTTTCAAAGTATACACGCATACAAAGGAGACAACAGCCATCTATATCTGATATCAAGCTATTGCTAAAGCTAAAACACATTTCAACAAATGAGCTAATACAGGAAATCGAACTAAGCAAGAAGTTTACCTATCGAAAACAACTAACGTCATTGTTAGACCTGTTGGTCGAAGAACCAATCAACGAACAATCGCGTCCATTCTTTGACCAATCGTCAATCACAGAACTTGTGCCTAGATTAAATGTCAAACCAAGCTATATCCCATCTTATTTACCAGATCTACCTCCAGATTATACCTACCAATCAACCCCGGAGTACATGGAAACACTAACTGATTTAAAGAAATTACGAATGAAATTGGTAGAAGAATCAAGAATGACAGAAACATCTTTGTACAAATTGATAGAATATGATGATATTGAATGGAGACAGAAGTTTGAACAAGAACTAGCGGAGTTGGACCCAAACACATCTGTCAACGACACCACAAACTTACCAATAGCGACTACAGATGCAAAGACGAAAAATAGTGAGGATTTCAAGTTTGATATTGTCGAGTATGCAAGAATGAGAAAACAACTCCAAATCAAAAGGCATAGAAATTTAGAAACTAAACGGAAAACAAGAGAAGAGAACATTTTTATGAAAGCAGAAATGTACTATTCGCCATACTCCACAATCGAGCCAACCCCAGAAGTTAAAAAATATTTTGAGGATGTCTTATCGGACGGGTTCAAGAATGTGATAATGTCGGTACGAAATACCGAAAAACTCAAAGAACAAAAACTCAAACGTCAAATAGAAGAAAATGCCAGACGGGAACAAGAATTGCAGAAACAAAACGAGTCCATATCATTTAACTTCCCAGCAATAAACCAACTGGAAAGTGAAAGTGAGAGTGAACAGGAAGAAAAAGAATTGAATTTTGATGCTAGTGACAACGAGAGGGAAAGCCGGAATTTGGTTGTTGTACAAAGTTCTGACGGAAAAGCCTTACAACAACTTAACCCCCCGCTTTCTGAAGACGTATCTGACATATCGTCGGATGATATGGACATTGTTGCGTGATAGACTAGCCATCACGTGGTAACCCTGTATTATTATTATTATTTGTATTTGTATAGTTCAGATCACAAGGGGGGGGGGGGGGGTTCAGCTTCACTAGGAACCGTGCTAAATAATATATTTAACTACGGAAAACAATTCCGTGCAATGCTTTGGTGTGTTGTAGGTAGTATATTGTGATCACAACTAGGGGGTAGCAAAAGAGCAATACCCACAAGGACAACCAAAAAAAAAAAAAAAAAAAAAAATATAAAGCCAACCACCCTCCTTCCTTCTTTTTTCTTTTTTTTTTTCTTTCTCCCTACTACACCAAAGCCCAATTGATCTAATGACAGTAATTATAGCATCTTTGTATGTATATTTGTATATGCTCAAATTCAATTTCATACTAACACATTACCTAGATTCTTACCCTATACAGTTCATTTTGAGATTGATACTGCGGAAGTGCAATCGATTCCGCAGCAAGACACAACAGCTCCTGCTCAATCAACTTCAACGCCAAGTACAACTGCGTCATCGGCACAATTGTCTATTCTCCCTTCGTTATCAAAACAACCAAGACCTGCAGCTGTTATTCCAGACAATAAGCAATTTGAACGTTCCGACACCCCAGAAGGGTTCTTCTACAATAGAAGAAGCTCTGCCAAGTCAGAACATCAGTTTATTCAGCCAATATCAAAAATCAGTAAAATGGATAGTTCTGTTGTTGATTCCAAAAAACCAAACGAAGATATGGGTCTTCCAGGATTTAGCAGATCACAAGTTAACTTGGCAAATTCGACTCCCAACTTGGCACGTGTCACGAAACCACTAGCGCCACCTCCATTGAACCGAGGCCGGAGCTCATTTAGTAAAGCAATGTTCACGTTTCACGGAAACAGTAGTGCTACCTCATTGATGTCTGAGGATGGTACTGCTGAGAGCAGCCCTGTTATATTGCCTTCGAGCTTGGAAGATGATTTTGATCAAAATTTCCAGGATATGGTGCATGGTAAATCAAATTTGGCTCCGTTTGGTGGGTTCTCCAGACCAGGAGTCGAATCACAATTTCTTTTCGAAAAAAACATTTTTGATGTTGCCCCATGGTCCATTGTTCGACCAGACAATGGTAATGGTTCTTTGACAAAGGCAGTAAATATCTCAATTGACTCAGGAATTATGGATAAAGCAAAATGGGTCGGTATTGTTGCCATGCCAAGCGACGATGTGCCGCTACGAGTTAAATCTGAAATTTCGCAAAAATTGTCCGCAGACTACGATTGTGAGGCGGTGTTCCCCGACGACGTCACGTTTGAAGGTCATTACAAGTCATTCTGTAAACAAATTTTGTGGCCAACGTTGCATTATCAGATCCCCGATGACCCTAAATCCAAAGCGTTTGAAGACCATTCGTGGGAGCATTATGTGCTAATGAACCAATTGATTGCAGATAAAGTAGTAGATACATACAACAACGTGAAGGATAAAGAGACAACTGTATGGATTCATGACTACCACTTGTTATTAGTTCCCAAGATGGTTCGTGATAAGTTGCCTGATGCAAAAATCGGATTTTTCTTGCATGTTTCTTTCCCTTCGTCAGAGGTTTTCCGTTGTTTTGCTCAAAGAAATCAATTGTTGGAAGGTATGTTGGGTGCAAACTCAATAGGTTTCCAAACTAATGAATACGTTCGTCATTTTTTGCAGACGTGTAATCGGTTGTTATTGGCCGACACAAGTGAACTGGGAGTCAATTACCAGGGAAACTTTACTGTGACAAGCACTATTCCCGTTGGTATAGATGCGTTTTCCGTCAGAGAAAAAGTACATTCAGCACAAGTCGCAGAGTGGCGGGGCTTGATTAAGGAAAGATGGAAAGATCAGCATTTGATTGTCAGTAGAGATAAGTTGGACAAGTTAAGAGGAATCAAGCAAAAGCTTTTGGCTTATGAAATGTTTTTGATAGATAACCCGGAATACATTGAGAGTACAGTATTAATCCAGATATGCATTGGATCAGCTCAGGATCCCGATTATGAGCTGGAGATTATGAAGATTGTTTCGAGAATCAACTCGATGCCCGAGAATATTTCAGTTACACAACCGGTGGTATTATTACAACGAGATATTGGTTTTGATCAGTACTTGGCGTTATTATGTGAGGCAGATGTCTTTGTGGTTAGTTCTATGAGAGAGGGGTTGAATTTAACCTGCCATGAGTTTATCACTGCTAATGAAGATAAAAAGTCTCCGTTGATGCTTTCAGAATTCACCGGATCGTCTAACTTGTTGCTGTGTAAGGGACAAGGGGCAATTTTGATTAACCCATGGGATATTAAAAAGTTTTCAGAAACCATCAAAATCCTGTTGACAATGTCTGTTGGTGAAAAAGAGTTACGCTGGCACAATTGTAATCAAATTGTTCTTACACACGATTCGAAACACTGGGTTACCAGTTGCTTGAACTCGATTGATAACTCCTGGAAAATCGACCATAAAAAGAGTGGCAATCTAATTCCATTTACAAAAAACGCATTCAAGAATTGGCGTGGTGTGGGTGGTAAAAGGTTGATTATTCTTGCCTTGGAGATTTCATCAGCTGTTGCAAATACAAGAGGCAATAATGCTGGTTCTGCCTCAGGCAAAGTTAACGTTATTGATCCTTCGAGACTAGTGAAGTTATTGTCTGACTTGGTGGAATCTCAAAGCACTTTAGTTTACTTGTTGTCTTATTTGCAACGGTCGGACTTGGATATTATGTTCAAGAGATATCCTCAAATCGGTCTTATTGCAGAAAATGGGAATTTTGTCAAACTTATTGGTGCCAAGAATTGGATATCATTAGCCGACAAAGACGAGTTGAATAGCTGGATGCCAGAAATTGTGAAGCTTGTTGAGTCAAAAGTAGAAAGGTTGCCAGGATCATTTTGTGAAGCTTTGGACGCAACAGTTCGTTTCCATGCTGGAAAGTCTTTTTCTGAAGATCGAGAGAGATCTTTAGATACAATGGGTGAAACAATTCAACACATCAACACGCTATATGAACACAATGGAATACATGCCACCTTGGTGAGAAACCTGGTAATTGTCCAAAAGGATCAAATAAGCTTGAAAGCTATTCGGCTTGTCCTTTCGTGTCACAACTCTAATCTCGACCAAAAGTATGTTGTGTCACATATAAACGAGTTCCAGCAATCAATGAAAGATGATATACCTTCAAGTGACCATGAACTTGCTGCTGTTCTTTACAGTGGCGGGCTCACATCTATTGATGAGGCAAACTACGAGTATGTGAATAGTTTGAAAAATGACATCAGAAGTTTGACGGTTACTTTAATATCATCATCAAACGAAGAAACAAAGACTGCTGCTACGTATGGAGTAAGAGGTATTAATGAATTGCTTTGTATATTAAACAGTTAGTATTTGTCTTTATAGCTATTTTCTACAATCCCATTCAATTCTTGCAACGAGTTGAGGAACTCTTTGTTTTCTTGATCGGTTAACGGCTGGAACTTGTTCCAGTAATGGTCAACAAACTCATCCTCAGTGATGTAGTTGCCCTTGTCCTTGTCTCGATTAACCACCCAGAAATTCTCTTTCGACCGTTTGTGCGCTTCTCTGTCGTCCTCCATGCGCACAAGAATATGACGTTTTGATAACAACGTCGTCGAAGGGTTTGATTTTTCTCGAATATTAAACAACAGGCCTTCATCAACAATATCGTCGACGTACTCGGAATGTTCCAATAACTTGGCTCTTTCAAACTGGCATTCTTGTTTGCACTGCAAGAGTATTTTCCATGATCGCACCAACGGGTCATCATCGTTAATGTCAGGTTTGGTAAACTCTTCATTCTTCTTAATCCGATCAATGTCTTTATCTGTCAACAAATTGGAATCAAACTGCGACACAAATCCACGACAATCCATTTTAAAGTGTTGAGATATATTAATTAAACTCAAATAAGTGCTGTACAAATTCGATTTGTTATATGTTACTTCCGTTATAATCAAAGGCAAATTATCTTTCAAACCCTGCACATATGCTTGCCTATGCTTATCCAGACTAAGTGATTCGATTATCAACAAGTCAATAAACTGTAGTATATTTGCTTTGATACTTGTAGGTAATTGTCTGTCGTTTATCACATCTAATATTGTTGGCAATAAATAGTCTTCTTTGTCGGAATTCTTTAATGCAAAGTATGCTGCTTTGCTCAAATGTTGTAGTTGCGGCGACAAATTACGAAGCATTTGCAGCAATTGGTTAGCAGCATCGAACGAATCCATGATAGTTGGTTAATGAAAGTAGCAAGAAGTAGCAAAAAAAAAAAAAATTTGAGGAGCCTGTTCTTTAGAAGCAATTGGTTATATTGTCACGTGACATGAAAAGCAACAAAAAAAAAATTTTTTTAACTTTCATCACTAATTTTTTTTTTTTTTTGACAAATGGTTGTAACGTCATTTTTTTTTATTAATAACACATTCAATCAACAATGGGTAAATCATCCGGTAAAGGAAAAGGAGGCAAGAATAGAAGAAGAGGAAAGAATGTCAACAGTGGACAAAAAAGAGAATTAATCTACAAAGAAGAGGGCCAAGAATATGCTCAAATTACTAAGATGTTAGGTAATGGTAGAATCGAAGTCAGTTGTTTCGATGGGATTAAAAGAATGGGCCACATCAGAGGAAAATTGAGAAAGAAGGTGTGGATGGGACAAGGTGATATTATTTTGGTGTCGTTGAGAGATTTCCAGGACGACCAATGTGATGTTGTCCACAAGTACAACTCTGATGAAGCCAGAACCTTGAAGAATGTTGGTGAATTGCCTGAAAATGCCAAGATTAACGAAACCGATACCTTTGGTGCTGATGATGACGAAGAGGTCAATTTTGAATTCGGTGGAGCCGACGAGGATGAATCTGAAGAGGATGAAGAGTTGGATATTGATGATATTTAAGAAAAAAGGTTCATCAGAAGGGAAGTTTCATATAGCTTTTTATTGTACATTACTTTTACATGTAGGTATATATATATATATAGATAGAGAAAAACAGATATTCCCAGTGGAGGCAAGACACAATAAATGTTTTCTATATCATTGTCTATAATTCCTTGTATCTTCGTCACCGCTATCTATTTCAAAGCTATCGAATCTTCTCAAACCAACACTTTCTTCATTGTCGTATTCAGAAGTTCTATTGATTTGCATAGATCTTCTTACCGTCGAAAACCCGCCAACCCCATTATCTAGAGGAGCCATGTCCTTTGACGTGTGCACACCAAAGATTTCTCTATCTCTATTGGCCATTGGGCTTTCTGTTCTTGAGATGTTCAACAAATAAACACCACTGAAAATAATTAGGAAACCAATCAACAAAGAGATAATGTCAACTGCAGATGATGTATTGAACCCTTTGAATAATATAAACGAGGCTGCCAAAGTAAAAGTAGTGAAAGTGACGTAATACAATGGATTCACAATTGAGGTATCAAACTGGTCCAACGCCTTGTTGAAATAATTCATTTGCGTGACAATGCACAATGCCACTACAACCAAAAACAAGTATGTTGAAACGTGTGTAAACTGGTTGTTCCCACCCAAAGTCAATTTAAGGGCAATTCCAAAGGCTTTAATAGACATAACTGAAATAGACCCGACAGAAGAACAGATTGATAAATAAATCATTGGATTCGTATTTCCATACTTGGGAACGATTTTGTAGATCATAAATAACGAGTAAAGTGTAACCACTGTACAATAAAACAAGAACCCTGGCTGAGTGGCGTATCCCAAAATTTCATCCACGGTTTGAACCTCTTTATCTGGTGGAGCATGCAAAATAATGATTACTGAACCCATTAGACAGATAGCACAGCCCATTTTACCCAAGGTTCCTAATCTCTCTTTTAAAAATATTGCCGCTAAAACAGCACCTATGATAACAGATAATGCCCCCAACGGTGTGACCAAAATAGCAGGTGCAAATGTGTATGCAGCAAAATTGGCAATTTCTCCAATTGCCATGGTGATCATACCTCCCCACCAAATTGGGTTTTGAAGATAATCCAGAGCTTGAACACCCTCTGTGCTGCCAGTCCGAGCTGATGCGTCCATCAAGCCTTTCTTGGTAATGATGAATGAAGTACCAATTGCCAATG
This sequence comes from Candida dubliniensis CD36, assembly GCF_000026945.1. Classification (NCBI taxonomy): domain Eukaryota; kingdom Fungi; phylum Ascomycota; class Pichiomycetes; order Serinales; family Debaryomycetaceae; genus Candida; species Candida dubliniensis. Next base: position 2,243,348 of record NC_012861.1, on the reverse strand, counting down.
ATGAGGACATAGCCAATGCAAGGCCAATATATTTATCTTCCATTTTTGAATGTGAATAATAAAAAAAAAACAAGTTTGTGAACGTTCAATATACGCTATATACTGTGTATTTTCAATATGATAAAGCGAATCAAAGGAATGTGAAACTCAAAAGGGAAACCTTAAAAAATAATCAACGAGGAAATCAATTGGTAACAGAATGAACACAATATAAACAATAACACTATTTTTTTTTTTTTTTTTTGTTGTTGTTGAAACCCAAATTTTTTGGACATTTGAACACGAAACACAATTGGACTATTTAGTCAACACAGCCTGCCTTAATAATCCGACTTCTAATATTCATACAGTACCTCTATGTATTGAAAGCTTCTCTTGGTTTGAAAGCTATTCTTAGGGTGGTTGATATCTGTACAGGGGTGTAGGGTACTTTCACACTCTATCATGTCAGCATACCAACTATTACGTTGAGAAATGCTAAATATTTCTGTTTGTACTTTGGGGTTCAGGGCCCACACAAATACCTCTTTTTTTTTTTTTTTTTTTTTTTTTTTTGCAGCTGTGACAATGATGATTATATCTTTCCAAACTATGATCAAGTATATCATCACAATTATACCAGAAGTATCCTACTTGATATCTTTTTTCCGATTCTATTACACGTATTTTGCTGGATTATTAATTTTGTTATCAAGAATCAAGATAAGAAACCTCCAAAAAGAAACTACCAAAATCATTTTTAGTTTGTACAAAAATGAAGGCGCCCTTTACGATTTTTGGTTTAGTTGCAATATTATCACCATAACTACGAGTATGATATGGGGGTTTCTAAATTACAATGCAAATAATAAATCAAAGGATGCGTTGGTGGTTGTTATTATATCGTCAGTTTTACGTTTTTCCATTATGTCTGTCCACCAGATTAAACGGTATATTCACGCTTTAAAGCGTAACCGAATTTCAAACACCAAATATGTATCAAATGTGCCTATAGCCAAATTTCTCCAAATGGATAGTACATGTATGTTGGTCATTGCCGAATTGTTTTTGGAGTCAAGTCATTGCTTATCAAAAGTAACATTGTTGGCCATGCATTCCATCTTCAGCTTACTAGGGGTGTTTGATTTTGAAATGACAAAAAGAGTTCTACCGTATCAGAATGTTTACTTGTTCGTGTTTGGATTATTAGAGAATTGGGTTTTAGTATTGTTTTGGTATGAATGCAAAAACAGTAAAGCAATTCTATATACGTTTTGCTATTTGTTAAAATGGAATGGAAACACTGCTAGTCAATCAGTAAACTTAATAATTACGTTGGTCCTCAAATTTACCAAAAATAACGAATCCGCTACCAAAATGGAATCAGACCGTATAGCTTCATTTGGATTTGACTGCTTTAGTATAATTAGCGATTTTCATTAATTAGATAAATCTCTCTTCATATTCTGTAATCTTTCCCAACCAGGAGAGTCTTCCCACATATCTTTACCTTTAGACATTAATGATCTCACAGTAGTTCTGGCCTTGTACTTCCAGTCTTTACAGACCAAATCACCAGCTCCATGTTTTCCCGGTAACTCACCAAGGGACTCAAAAGCACTTACTAAATCCTCACAAGCATCAACAATCTCATTCCAAACAGTTTCACTTGATTCCAACTCTGGATTATGCACCATCACTCGGTATGCCTTTTCGTGGCACTCCAAAGCTGCCCATGGCCTCTTTCTCCATAACTCGACTCTACCAACTATTCTCCAGCATCGAGCTGATGAAGTTATTACCTTTGGTAATACATTGCAAACCAAGTCAACACAAGACAGCTGGTAATGAGACAATCTCTCTCCATCACCAGGGAATTCCTCGGATACAAGAATTTCAACTAATTTTTCCAAAACAGGGATATCAATGGCTGTATCACCTTCGGTTTTTCTAATCTCAATCAATTCACGGCACCCTTGCAATACGTCATTCCATTCATGGAGCTTTGCAGCCACATTCATATAGTTTTCGTAAATTCTCCATGACTTACGGCTGTCTCCGCCACTTCTAATGGCCTTCTTCAAAGCATTAAACGCAGGTTTGGTCTTATCCAATTTCAAAAGGGCACTGGCCAAGTTAGACCATGCATAGGAGTTGGAATCATCAAGAGAAACACATCGAGTAAACGCCTCCGAAGCCAATTCAAATTGACCTGATTCAAGACCGCAGCATCCATAGAAATACCAATTTTCATAGCTCAATGGATTGACTGTAAGACAATCAAACATATGTTTAATTGCCAAGTCAATATCTTTTCTTGGTGGTGAATAATAGTAGTGTGACAAAGATGCCTTTGCCTTTGCGTAATGGCCAACTTCCCATGCCTTTTCCCATAAAGAAGGATCTTGTCGAATGTCACCCAATATTGAGATGGCCCTAGCATCTTCAGGATGGGTTGTAAGACGTTGGAGTATAATCTTCTCCGCCTCTCTTTCATTGTCAACTGCTGCGTAGCATAATGCCGCCTCACACAGCATATGCAATCTTTCATAGATCTCTATAGCCGATTTTAAAACTCCCAAAGACATGTACTTTTCGGCAAGCTTAGCATCCATTGACCATTGCGGTAAAAGAGGTAGCAAATGAATGAATCTCAACCTCAGTGCTGTGGCGGCACTAGTATTCTCATGCACAGATTCTGGTATAATTCTGGTCTTAATTTTAATTCCCATTTCCTCAACCAAAGAAGTCATCTGAAGTATACCTCTTTCGATAGTTCTAGCCTTATTTGTTTCAAGCAAGGACCGTTCCCATAAGGCACGAGAAAAAATAGACCAATTCACTTTGCCTGCACTTGCATATAAAACTCGTCCAACCAATGCAGAAAGTTCCTCCTCTACCAATGGATCGCTTGCTGGTGATGTTTGTTTCAAAACAGTTAGTCTTAATAATAACTGCAAGTTATCAAGGTTATTCAAAGCTGGCTGGTTATTTGGATCAAGATCTTTTAAATCTGGTGGAATATCTTCCTGTTTCATAGCTAACGGAAGCAATTTTTCATCAGCAGTATTTTGCTGTAATAAAAAAGAATCGTATCTTATCCTTTTACTATCTTGTTCAATCTCAATTTCAAGATCTTCTAAAGATTCGTATTGTGGTTTTTCTAATAACAAATCGGAATCCAACTCAAAGCTCTCTGGCGTTGAAGTGTCGACTTCATAGAGAGTATTTTGACTACTTTTTGCTAGCACAATCAAGTTGGAAGTGAAAAAATTCTGAAACTTTGTTCTCTTTGCCTTTGCTCCAGATAGTAATAATTGGAATTCAGATAATTTTTTGGCTTGGATTAATGGTGAGATGGCAGCATGTTCTGTTGACGAATGAATATGGATTCTTGAAACTTCCAAAAGAAACTGAACTTGAACCAACTTTTGCAACTCGGGAATTTCTGGTGGTGCAATTGCATTCACTAACAAAGAGTTAAGCATTATTCCACAAACTGACAGTATGATGCTTGGTGGTTCCGATACCACTGATAAATGTACTTGCAATCCTCTGACTCTCCACCAACAAAGAGAAGCATTAATTGGGTCTTTGGCTTTTGAAGCTTGGGTAACAAAATTCAAAAGTTTGCTTGAATCACTGGTGATTGACTTGTTAAAAATGGATAATTGAGGAGGTGTATGCAACAATCTTTCAAAAATCAATTCGGACATCACTAAAAAGAGAGGTTCTTGCATTAAGTCATATGCTTGCTGTCCTTCGATGCTGAGCAACTTTATAGCTTCAACTTGTACGTTTTCTGAATTCTCATTTGGGAACCACAAGGAATGTGCTGTTTTCGAAACTGGTGGACCAGTAAAATTTGCTTGCACAAATGACTGCAAATATGCAATACCCAATATTTGCAAACAGACAACACTATCTTCACCAAAATATTTATCCAGTAAAACTACTAGTTGATCAACATATTCATGTAATACCTCAATCAAGCTGTTGGATGGGTATTTCTGTAAAATGATTTGTAATTGTGGCAAATGTAATATTTCTTTGAAATCACTTACTTCAAATAAATGCTCTGATTTCCCCTCTAGAATACTAAGAATTGAGTACCCAATTCTTTCATTGGATTCAATTTTAAAACTCTCTGGAGGTACTAGCAACAATAGTTGCGATAAATATTTCCTCAAACAATCCATGCCGATCTTGTCAATTGTAAATGGAAATGGTTGGTTTTTTTTTTTTTTTTTTTTTTTTTTTTTTTGCCTACCAAACTCATCTCTCTCTCTTACTAATACAAATCTGTTAAAAAATAAACTAACAATGACATAATTCTATATTTATGCAAAATACTCAGGGTACAAACTAAATAAAAACATATTTATCAGTAACTATTATAATTAATTACCTCCAAAAAACGATAGCCTCTTCTTAGAGTCGGTACTACTACTTTCTGTTCTCTTATGTTCTCCTGATCTACGACCTTTACTAGGTTTCTTTAATGAGCTTCTAATCTTGAGCCTGTTCATATATGATCCATTAGCAGGGTTTTCATCATCTGAAGCAAAATCAATAACCTCTTCCTGTAGACTAAACTGAGATGGATTGTGTGTATTAGACCCAACTCTTTTTTTAAATGCTGGTTTTTGGTCTGCAACCTTGGCTTCAGACGTCTTAAATTGAGAATCGTCCATATCAATTAACGATACTTCTGAAATATTATTGGACTTCAGATACCTGAGAGAAGGTGATGCACTAGAAGATTCTAAACCAACTTCCAAGTCTATCAAGTTACATTCAGGTTTTGCTATTTTGGGTGGTTCAGTTTGTGTTGATGGGAAAATCGTCTCGGTGGCTACTGGTACCAGCTTCATTTCCGACAAAGCAGATGGTACACTGCCAGAATTTTGCATGAATGCAAAACTATCCAGTGTGGATGTAGATGTGTAATTCTCCTTTGGTGTCAAATTATAATTACCCCACGGATTATTCTTTTTGCGTGTTTCAGGTTGCTCAAAATTGCCATCCTCTTTAGTGGCAGCCAGTGCCTTGACACAAGGAAATGGATTCTTTGCACTTCCACTTTGGTCTGTTTCAACATGCAAGTGCTCGACTCTTTGCAGCAAATCATAAAAATCTCCATCGGTATCTGTCTTAGATCTGGCAGCATCTCCTGTTTCATCAAACTTTTCTTTAACGGGAAACGTTGGACTTTCAGTGACCGAAAAAATATCATCAGCCAATTTTTCCGCCACTTTATTGGGTTTGGGTAAATAATCCAAGTTCTCATCGACATCTACTCCGTGGGCATCAATTCCTTTGGAGGAGGTTGCTTCAGAATAAGACGTTTTAATACTTGTCAGTCGCAGTGGTTCCGTGCTCTTTTGTATGATTTTATCAGGCACTTCAATTTCTTCCAACGATGGGTACCTCTGTTCGGCGTCTTCCAAGCCTTCTATTTCGGCAATTTCGTTTGCCAAGTCATCCTCCAGACTAAAACCTGCTAATGACTCGCGTGAAGATCCCGAAGTGAGGGTAGAAGGTACACCTAATGTGGTGGACTTGATCTCAGGAGATGGTTGTGAATCTATAGTAGCCGTAGCTGCGGCCTTATTTGGTTGAGATTGGCTGTTTTCTTCTGTTGGTAGGGAATCTTCAGCAGACACTGGCTGGGCAAGCCTTTCCTGTTCCTTTGTGAGCCCAGCTTCAGAATTTGCAAGAGCCTGTTGTTGATAATACAATTGCTTTTGTCGCATTAGCTCATTCTGCTTATGAACTTGATATTCATGCAATGCCTGAAAATTATAGGGTCCAGCATTGTAAAAATCTTTTAGTTTTAGATTTGCAAAATCAATATTCATCAATTTGCACACCAAAATCAAGACTTGAACTATATTGGGACGAAATAATGGGTTTTCTTGAAGCATAATGATAATTAAGTTCTTAAGGTCTCCCGAAAACTCCGGATAGGGTGGAAACTGAAATGAAGCATGTAATATGGCAATATCTCCGTTGGCTTCAAATGGGGTGGTGTAATAACACAATTTGTAAAGAAAACATCCTAAAGCCCAGATATCGGCCTTCTCGTCTATTGGTATTCCTCGGTATAAGTCCACCATTTCGGGGGAACGGTATTGCGGGGTGGTGTGATAAAGGATATCATGGCTGAGATAGTTGAACTGTTGCTGATCCTGTGGAGGCATCGTCGGAACCGCTGTAGACCCAAAATCACACAACTGGAATTGATTCTTGGAGTCAATCAATACATTTTCAATTTTGATATCACGGTGAATTAATTTCAATTTATGCATTTCATAAATCCCTTGACATATATCCAACATTATTCTAAGGATCTGTGGTTCTGTCAATTTTGTTTTGATATGTTTATTCATATAGTCTAGTAACGAGCCGTTGGGACACAATTCCATCAACACCAATACCTGATAGGTGCCATTCTCTAATCTTTCCGCATGTGAATCATAATACTTTACTATGTTTCTACTATGGCGCAATGTCTTCATAACATCAACTTCTTTGCGTAACTCATTCAATCCATTCTTATCTGGCACGATGACTCGTTTCAAACATGCAATCTCAGAGTCATTCTCTAATGGGTCTATCGTAACTTTGTAAATCTGTGCAAACCCTCCTTCAGAAAGATATTTGACAACAGTAACCTTGTGTTTTCCAACTTGGAGAGCTGTGCCTTCTGAGAGTTTTGGAAGATTACCCATCGCAAAATGATTCAAGTTGGTGGTGACTATTGCTTGTCCAATTTAGTGGCGTTGCTGTCGTGATTAGAAAGAGAGTGTGGGAGAGGAAAAAAAAAAAAAAAAAGAAGAAAAACGAGATTAGCGGTTTTCTCTAGAATGACAACAACAAATAAGAAAAAAAAAAAAACCTCACTGCTGCACCTTTTCCAGGGTCGTCTTCGTCGTAACTAAATACGCTATGTCAGACTCTTCTATTATTATTATCTATACATCAAACTCTTGTTTATATATGTTCTGTATCTCCTCATATGTGAATGGAATGAATATCATCTCGACTCCTGAAGAATCTTTTACTAGTTGACACATTTTATGCTCAATATACTCTTTTAAAAATGTCCTAAAATTCATCTCGTTGGAAGTGATGAATTCGTCCAAACAAGTATTGTATAGGTTCTTCAATTCAACTGCAACCTTAATATTACCTTTCATCCCCATTCTCCCAGAAGCCGAAGGAACGAGCTTCTCCATATTATCTAATTGTGCAATCAATAGCTCGCGGTATAGGTTTCGATGGTTGTCTGTAAGCGAGCGCAAGACGAACTTGGCACCTAGGCCACCCACAAATTTCTTGGATTTGCCTAAACTTATCACATCTCTGAATGATGTTTCCCGTTGATAAGTAGAATATGTCGTGAGATTATGCCAAATGAAATTTAAGTTTTTTAGTTTCGACAGATCCCACAATAACGACGCATTAATGTGATCAGTGGATGACATTGCCCACACCTCTGGTAAGGCCATTAATTGTGACAAAAGTGTCTGTGTCTTGTCGACTCTAAAAACTTCCCCATCAAGATTATGAATAATCAACAAGATTTTGGGGTGATGAAAACCAATACTTCCACAGGGCAGTCTATGGTTGTTCAAAAAATCAACCACAAATGGGACAGTTCCAGCTATATGTTTTGGGTACAGTTCGTCTGGCAAAAGAATAGAAGCAATCTCGAGAATTAGTTTTTTGATATTAATGCTAGGATTGAAACCATTAACTACCAAGATCTTTGGCAAATCGGCGTCTATCATATCTTTCCACCAAATACCGAAATAATTGAGAGCAAAATCTTTGAGTATATCAATTTTTGACCCGACTCCATAGAAATTTAAATTAAAGCCTTGCGACATTTCAAAACACCATTGGTGATAGACAAACTTGTGCAACTCAAAAAGGTCACGCTTATGTTGGAAACTAAGGTTGTCTCCCAACTTTACCAATTTGGCAAAGTCGCTGTAATCAATCTGAGGCGCTAATGCTGTCAAAGAGTTCCCACTATGCTTTAGTCTGGTGGTTTGCTGTTCAAAATACCCTTCTGGCCCTTCTAAAAAAAATACCTTTTCATCCATAAACCTGCCTTCTTTGAACTTTGCAGGGTCAATTCCATCAAAGTACTTTAAAATATACTCCTTGTCGGCAATATTCCCATCAGAATCAAGATTGGGGATGGGAAGTGGCTCGAAAGTTTCCTTCTCTTGATGCGTACTTTTGGACTTGGGAATTCCACTTAGAGTTGGCACCGTGCTTCTATCAAAATTTTGATCAAAAATAGATGTCAAATAATTTTTGGTCGGCTTTTTTGCTTGGGTTTGTTTACTTGGCGTAAACGTTTTTCGATCTGTACTAAATAGCTCGTCATCTTGATGGAATATACTTTTTATTTGACCTAAAACCAGCTCACTCTTACTTGGTCTACCTCGTTTGGCTCGGCGCACAATACTATTTTTCGGTTTTGCTTTTGGTGGCGAGTTTGATAACTTGGAGCTTCTTTCAACAGATGGTCTAAAAACAAACTCTACCTCTCCGTCACCATTATCGTTGTCTTCCTCCTCTTCCTCACTTGAAAGATCTTCTGTATCCTGATAATCATCGCCACTATCAGTAGAGTATGCCACTTGCTTTACTCTTCTTCTGGTTCTTCTCTGCTGAGTCAAATCTATTTCCAACTCCACGTCGCTTCCATAATTGACGTAGTCTTGCTCTCCTCTAGACTGTTTGATAATTCGGTCAGCCAATATCCTATCTTTTTCATTCAAATAATCATCTGTGTCCAGATATTCATCCATTATTCGGTTATATATGCTGTTCTTGGCTCTTTTTCTCGCAGATTTGTCAAGGTCATTAATTGATCTTTTCTCTGGGGACAATAGACCAGCTCTCCCGTTAGGTGTCTTGACAGGAGAAAATGAAAAACGAGAGGCATTGACTGTTCCTATGACCTCCATACGTTGTTTTGTGGGTGATCTAAATGGGCTTTTTTGTTGAGAAGTTGAGTCTAACATCAGGTTGAAGAAGTCGGTTGTACTTGGTTAACGACTGAAATAGTATTGTTGTTTACTTTTCTTACGAATATGTTCCAAATATTTTTCAGTGCTGTTTCTGAAAACACCAAAAACGAAAAAAAAAAAAAAAAAAAAAAAAAAACGAGAAAACTCCAAATATCGAGATGCCAATTCCAATTTTACAAGCTTCAAACAAACCCCATACATTAATATGCTTACTTTTTGTCCCAACTGTTCAAACATGCTACTTATATCTGCTGGAGATGACGGTCTAAATCGATTCTATTGTTCTACTTGTCCCTATGAGTTCAAGATAAATGGTCTACAGATGTATGATAGAAAAAAATTACATAGAAAAGAAGTTGATGATGTGCTTGGTGGAGAGGGAACTTGGGATAATGTTGATCAAACTGCAGCTCAATGTCCAATAGACTCTTGCGGAGGTGATAAGGCTTATTTCTTCCAATTACAGATTCGATCAGCTGATGAACCAATGACTACTTTCTACAAATGTGTCAAATGTGGCCATAGATGGAAAGAAAACTAGTTTATATTGCTATTTATACATTTTAGATGGAATTTAGTCCAGTTGCGTCTGTCATTTGTTAACATTTCTGTAAGTTCAGCAATTTTTTTATTGTTCAAAATATCTGGTGGCTTCTTCTTATCGATGCACGTCAAAGCTGAGTCGTTCTGGGTCGAATTTGTTAATAAATTTGCCTCGCTAGATTCATTTTCTGAAAAGGGGAGAGACTCCTTTGAACTCGACACAGAACCATAGCTACTTGATGACCCGTGACCGAATTTTGCATAATCATGTAAATTCTGGTGATATTGGACAGCTTGTTTTAATGACTCTTGATCTCTTTGGGCAATCAAATATGGCAAAGAAAACTTTTGAAAATGCGATTGGCACAGTCGCTTGTTGGGGTTGTTATAAAGTGGCTGCAATTGGCCCCTAAAGGGCCTTTCTATAACTGTTTTGGACATTTCAGTTTCATCCACACATTGTGAAAGAGACCACTTACTTATAAATGCCACTTCTCTATTTATTACCTCAGGTAAGGGATAGCCAAACTTTTGAAATCTGTCAATATCAAAACGATGATCTGCTTCTGTATTTGTACACACATCGCCAAAAACTCTTGCCACAGTAAACCCATTTAGCCAAGACATCTTAGATTCCGTACAAGGATATACCAGTTTAGGACTAAACAAAGCAACCAAGCTTCTTGACTCTTGGTAGGAGGAATGTCTTGAAAACATTAATGGAATACAAGTTGGTAATACTTCCGACCCGCCCTTTGGTAGAAGCCATTTTCTACCATCAAGCATGTATATCTGGTGACCGTTTTTAGTAGTCACCAAGCTAGAAGCACTGGACAAATCAATTTCACAAATGTTTCGCGGTAGAAATTGGCTGGCGTATTCCATGGCATTTAAGTTGATTATTTGTTTGATTGTAATTATTATTGGCGTTGAATCTGGCGTATTGCCAACCTTAAACACTGGACTTTTTTCACTCAGCGAAATAACTGCGTAACGTAAATTCAAACTGTTTTTATAAAGCTCAATTCGTTTCTGTAGCATTCCATTTGTTACTAAGCTCCCATTAAAATAGCGAGCTATTTGGATCCAAGCTTCCTCAGACCCTGAGACTGAATCCACAAAAGAGAAAGATAGATCGCTGTCAAAAGGGTATAGCTTTAACAACTCTATTGCTGCAAATATGCCCTCACTATTTGGCATGATGTATATATATGGTTCCCCTCGGTAAGAAAATGTAGTATCAAGATATAGTTGATCAAGTGTTCTGAGTCCCGTGATGTAGGGAAATAAATGTGGATTTTTGATTAACGAGGATGTCCACCATGACTCTGCTCTGACATCACCAGTGATCAATACGCTTTTGGTAGAGCTTTCAAGTAGAAACATGGAGGATCCTGGACAATGGTACGAAGGTATCATGGTAATCGTAACTTTTCCAAGTAAAGTTTCAACTGCAAATGTTTCATTGTATTCTTTGACTTTGAAAAATCTTGAAACATGGATATACCTTGTGTCCAATTCAAGAGTACTTTTGGTTAATGCCGAACAGTATACTCGACCACAAAATGAATTATTAAGTAGCCCTTGTAAATGGTCTTGGTGGCAATGTGTGAGCAAGTATACCTCCCCTGTCCCATTGAACCTATCAACAAAAACTCCAGGAAACTCGTGTATTTCGCCTTGAAATGTATTCCCCAGTTGCATCGCTCAAACCAAGGACATAGATAAACTCTTGAGAAAAAAAAAAAAAATAGAGATGATTTTTTACATGAAAATATGCTGCCACTATTATTATTTACGCCATCTACTAAGTTGCTGGTTGCTCCTACGGTGTCCCAATCTTTTTTAAAAAAAAAAACAAAAACATTCTATATCAATATACCATAATATTCAACACGGTTATACTGTTGATATAAACTCTCCCACTGGACGATAAATCGATCGCTGATTGGTAATACTAGCAACCCACTGAGACTCAACTTGTTCACTCTAGCTAAACTTTCGATATAAATTATCTTTGTATTGCATAACCCTAGGAGTTTATAAAAAAACAAAATGTATGCCACGGGAACACAAGTACCTGGACCGTTCAAAAGTATTACTGCTGGTCTATGTTTGAGCAATACTATTGCAGAAAACAAGAATGAGTATAATGTGGTGGGAATACTCAGAATATAGGATTGGCCAACTGTCCGTGCTCTTGGAATTGATATATAGTGCAGGGTTGTGCCTGATTTCTTTTCATATTCTTGTGCCTTTGCCAATGATGAACTATCGCCAGAGGAATATATCCATGTACGAGAAACTTTTTCCATATCAAGCTTAGATACAATTCTCATCATCTCTCCAGTATGACCACCAGAACCAAGCAAGAATGAGATCTGGCATTCCTCAATTAGCTTTCTCTTTTTCTTTATAGAAGTAGGAAGTCTTAATGCTGGAAGAATGAATAATAATCTTATCAACACTATGAGTATTGGTGCAGCTATAAGTGCTATTGAAAAACAGGCAGCAGTTTCAACGTGTAACGTCATAATCGGTTGATATGGACTAAGTTGGTGTTTGGCTGGTTGGTTGTCTACGTTCCTTTTTTTTAGGGCTTACTGGTGAGTAAGAGATTTTGTTGACAAACAGATGAGAAATAAAAAGAGAGGAAAAAAAAAATTTTCCCTGTTTCCAATCTCCTTTCTTTTCTTTTCTTCCAACATATTTTTATTTTACAATTGTATTAGTGCATCTTTAGTGTATGTTCATGTGGTTTTTAATTTAGAATTTGCATTTAAGACCCTCTTAAATGATGAATGATTATTTACAACAACGAATTTCTTCACCTGAAATACTATGTGGAAAAAAATAATTTCAGAGCTTTTTAACACTGATTTAAGACACCTTAAAGTAAATTCACTATAGCAACTGGGTTGCTTTATTCTGAGTATCATTATACTAACAATGTATTTTAGCAAGTGTATACCAATTAATATAAGTCATTTGTTGAGAAAAAAATTTTATCGTTGTAGAAAATCGGATGGTCATCTCAAAAAAAAAAAAACACACACACACACACATACTTGTGTGTTCTTTATCTCTCTCTTCCTACAAATGAGTACCGATTTATTTTCAATATGTACCAAATGTTTGGGTGATGAATCACAAATCAAGATGATCAAGCAGGTCAATGGAGATGAGTGTCGCCAGTGCACTCGGCCGTATACAATATACCGATGGGGAAACCGAATATCATCAAACAGTTTACATAAAACCATAATATGCATTACATGTGCCAGAGCCAGACACTGCTGTCAATCTTGCTTGCTAGATATTACTTACGGTATCCCTACAGACCTAAGGGATACAGCGTTGGAAATGGCCGGTCTTGAACCTTTAACGAAATCCACCAATCCGACTAATCGTGAAGTCAAAGCCATTATGGCAGATAAGTTGGAAAACAAATTTAAAGAGGAAAACGATAGGTCTGATAACATATTATCAATACTAGCTGAAAAACTAAATAAGCAAGAGAACAAAAAGGAGAAAGACACAGAAACTACTATAGATGTGGCCAAGTTGGCAAAGAAACTACCATTTGGGAATCTGCTTGATGTTCAGAAATATCCTGAGATGACATCGTTTTTCATATTTGGATTTCTGTCGGATTTCCCACAAGCCATCATTTCCAGATATGCATCGCAGTATGGAAAACTAGAATCAATAGTTATCAATAACTTGAGTGGCTGTGGGTTTATTAAGTTTGAAAAAGTGAGTTCTGCAGTGGGCTTTGCAAAAGCAATCGATGACAATGGGTTGAATAAAAACAAAAATACAGCAGGACTATTAATATTGGAAAATATCCCAATGAGAGTTTGTTTTGGGAAACAAAAACCATTACCCCGAACTGCTGCAGATCAAAGAAAATTGAATACTGTAGTTACAAAAGTGATGAAGCAGTTGGCAAGTAAAGATAAGAGCAGTTCACCTGTGGTGAAATCAAAAACACCAAAGAAAACAAAGGTATACAAAGCCTTACTGGAAGACTACGAGGAATAAATGCTACAATAAAGCTCCGTTTAGTTTCTTCTTACGCTATATACAGTTCAACTAACTTGGCACAAACCAGATATAACTCAGTTTATATACAATTACGGCTTTTTTTTTTTTTTCATCCCATTTTGCAAAATCTTATTGAGAACAACTCTTCATCTAAATCAGTAATTCCAACTATTTGTGCATTGATTTGAGTCTTTACAAAGCAGTCATAAAGAATGTAATCACGAGGAATATTCTCAACTTTGCCATTTTCTTTCTCCCTAAATGATTTCAAATACTGTATGTCTTGTAATACCTTTCTTTTCACATTACATAGTTCTTTTGTATCAATCGAGAACATTGCAAGACGTCTTGTATAATCAATCTCATTTTTATAAAAATTGTTTCTTTCAAATGAATAAAGGTTTTCTTTTAGCGAATCTTGAAATTCCTTATCCAAGTTTGTTGCGTCAAGTGTATTTCTTTCTGTCATCTCAGCTACAAGTTCATTGTAATATTTCTCATTCAAAATGGACTTTGCCAAAACAGGGAATCGGTATGTCAAATATGTTGTAGCAACATGACCACAGTTAGTGACTTCTGATATATAACTGTTGGCTTTGTATCTAATATCCTCGTCGTCGTCGAAAAGCCCTCTTTCAAAGCATAAAACCAAACAGCTAGAATAAAGAAAACTTGTTCTGTCCAGACACGTATTCAAATATGTGAATATTGCATTATATCCCATGAGGCGAATATCAATCTCATTGCTTGCATCCGTTGCCGTAACACATTTGTCATAAAAGCTCCTATCATTGTCGTCTACAAATCTGGACAAACACTCAAAAGATGCTTGGCTTAACTGTCCATCACCTTTGAAATCAAGTGGGAACGGTAAAACATCATCCATTGATGCGTATAATTTCAATGCTTTCACCTTAGTATAATGAAAATCGTTAGACATAATAAACTCCCTCACTAACGAGGGACATTTTATTTTATTGTCCTCAATGTATTCTAATACTCTGTTGTGAACGTTGTTGTAATCCGAACTAAACGATAGCTTAATATAGTTGTCTCTATTTTCTTCATCATTTTTCATTAAGAACGCTACTAACGTTTCAAGGAATAGTTGTTTCCCGCCATTTAAAGAACCCTTGTTTCTGACAATCTGGCAAAAATATGGTCCGAGCTTAGATGTATCTTTGTACCCCACTTTGTCTAGTACCTCAATGTATTCCTTGGCAATGAAAAAGTTCCCAAATGCCAAATCCATGTGGTTCTCAATGTCGATTTTGATGTCTGGTCGATATTTCAAAAGAAGTACCACCCCATGCAAAGCATTCATGCATATGTTGGAATTTAAAGATGCAGTAATAAACTCATTAAATTCGTCAGCTTCTAGCATGGCTGCACTAATCTTGGCAGCCAATTCACGTACTTTCCAGGAGTTTCTTGACAACAAATTTGCCACTGCTCTTTTTAACTTTAGAGAACTATTGGTAAATTCCAATTTCTCTAACATGATCAATATGGGAAACACAACCTGATCTTGTCCACACAGTAAATAATCAATAAAAACATCCTCAATGTTTTTAAACCTAGCAAAAAATCTCTTTGAGTTAACGTTTGCTCCGGAGAATATTTTCTTTTCCAAGTGACCAAACAACATCAATGCACAGTTTCTGACAGACCAATTGGCTGCATTGAAATGCTTTAAGGATAGTAATAGTGCCCTTTCGGTAAATGGAGAGCTTTCGCTTGTTAACTGACTTTCTTTAAATAGTTGGCCCAAAGTGTTGAACGCGTGAACTTGTGGCAAATCCTCTTTAGACTCCGATTCATAGGGCAAACTTGCAATCTCAAACAAATTACCAAATACATAATCAATAATGTCTTTATTTTTTTCTGAAGCTATCAACATAGCTGGAATAACGTATAATAATCCACCAGATCTCCTAGTAACTAACTGCTTACTTTCACTTCTGATATAATGGATTTCTCTTTTCATGTATTCTGTCACTTTTTCATTATCGACAAAACCGAGTAATCGTGCCACTGCAATCATAGTCGGATACAGCGAAGAAATAGCTGCTCGAAACTTGATACTGTGCAACTGCTCGACCACTAGTAAGAAACACTCAACGACATCGTCAATTCCCCGTCTTTGTTTTAGTAACAGAAGAAATAATTCATTGGCATTTTGTAATACTTTCCACGAATAGTTGACTGTTTCTTTCGACTTCACAAAGTCGTGTTCACTGGGATAAGCAATTCGTTCTGTTGATAGAATATCAGTCATTTTTTTGGTAGCTCGCTTGGCTGCTTCAAGCTGAACATAATAATCCCCACATATCCCCAATTTGTTAGTAATTGTAGCTAGAGCCAGAAGATAGCCATGCTCTCCGGATTCTTTATCAAGACCATCGTATAGAGTTTCCATTAAAGTATCCAAATTCTTAGTGTCTCGGTAGTAGTATGCTAGAAATGTTATAGCCAAGGCTGCCCCTTCACTTTCTCTTCCGGCCAATCTTGGCAAAATAGCAAATGCTTTCTTCGCTAAAGCTTTGTCTTCATAAAAATACTCTGAGAGGTTGTTGCATTGTAATAGCAAGTCTAAACTGGACTCTCGCACTAGTTTATAGTTTGAAAAAAGGTTATCAATTAACAACTTGACCACATTCGTGTCGAAAATGTTCTCGAGTTTTAAATGAATTTGATTGAGAATGGAGATAGCTCCCATTTTTTGTTGAAAGTTGTTTTGTGTTTCCAAATGGCTGATTAACAAAATCTTGAATCGAGTGAAAAACAGTTTGGTTTCGCTTTCCACTTCTTTGCCGAATTTCCCATTCAAGCAGTCACTGAGTTTTCCAGATATAAATTGGTACATGGTACTAATAAACTTGTCTTGGTGATTTGCTTCATTCAAATTGATTTCCATTAAGTAGTTTGATTCGATGGTTTCAAAAATGTAACTTGTAAGAGTTTCCTTCCTGTCACCTATGAGAACTTGTAGAGCGTCCATACGAATGGCACTGTCTGCGTGCACTAAACATTCCAATAATGACTTTTGATCAATAACCTCCAAAGATTTTATGAGCTTCATTTTTAGGCCCATACTTAAAATACTGACAAGCGCCTTCAAGTTGCTTTTGCAATCTGCTAGCAAAAGTTCAAAAGTTTGTGGGTCCACACGTAGCAATCCTGGTAACAAATGAGTAATAGCATTAGCTCTGACACCATCATTCTGTAAGTTAATTATTCTAATCCAAGACTTGTACCAGGTCTCTGTATTCTTCTCATACATGAGATATGAATCTTCGTAAATGGCAATAAGGGTTTTGCTGATGGCATTGGCTACATTGTCGGTGAACATACTCATGGCCTGTAGCAGGTAGTCAGGATATTTTGAAATAAAAAACAGTCTGTCAGGTACTCTTCGTAGTAGTCTTTCTAATAATACAAAAAGATTTTTAGTTAATGACTGCTGCATTAACATATCTATCCACAATGGAAGGTCGGCATTTTGAAACATTACCAACTTTTCAAAAATTGAGTTCAAGGAGTTCTGCAAAGGCGCATAATTTCTATTTACATGGGTCAAGATATAATCAAAAACCTTGTTCGAATGTTCAAATGTGTTACTGAAATGGTTATATCTCAATAAGCAAATGGATAATGTATCATTGAAAAGAACTCTCTCTTTGTCATTCTCTTCTTTCAGATTTAAATGGGATAGTAAGTATTCTAAACTTTCTTTAACATCATTCTCAACAGGAGGTTTTGTTTCAATCAATGACTTTTTCACTGTTTTGAGTTCACCAGGTGCTAGCAGCATGTGAAGGTAGTATTTACAAGATTGGATGGTGTCTATCAAAAACTACTGTTAGGACCGCAAAAAAGAAAAAAAAAAAAAATTTCGTTTCACCAAATGCTGTCGTTTCGCGATGCCCAGAAAAGGTCTTTCGCCCATAGTTTATCTGTTTCCTATGATTATACCATACAAGACACCAAAAGTATGGCAAGATATGGCACATTTCGGCTTTTATAGAGTTGAAGAATATCCACTTAATACTAATAAAAAGATCAAGAAAGGGACATTTTCTTATACCACTAGGACACTAACTTTATCTCCGCACCAAGTACTTCATAATAGGAGACAAAAAAAAAAGAGACAGGAACGAGAGAAAAAAAAAACCCAATCTGCGATTGTGTGTGAAATTATTGATATGAATTGACAACTTTTATTAACTGGAAAAGCTCAACCAAGTTAATTTAGGAATCAAAAACTAATCAAAATACTGTGATATATCTACAGTAACAAACATCCAATTTAAAGCACAACTAATATTTCTTCTCCACCGTTTATCCCCAGTATGAGTGAAGTTCAACAGAAATCGCCAAGATCGTTTGGTAGATTGTACACCATGTATTACTTTCATTTCCCATTTGTTATGCTAACTACAACCGAAACTATGCTACTTCATGCATTTCTATTGATGTTTACTTTATTAGTGGCATATGGTATTTACGCTTATTTGCCTTCTAGTATTATGTTTGCAATCTCCAGAGCATATTATTATGTTTTTGGAATGGATATTAGCACAATTAACACTTATTCAAAGTAAGGACGTTATTATGCTGTGGTAATGAGTGTATAAACTCTACTGGTTGTTTATTCAGGATCTTGTTTGCTTCTCTACAAGGTTTTGTTATTTATAGTTTAATCTTCAAAGTGTTCTTCTTATTATTTAGTTACCAATGAATAAAATTAGTCCCAAGTATCTACACTATAGCGTGAAGTACGAGTTATATTATGTTTGCTTAACCAATATCATCATCCTATTTCTAGGGCTGAATATAAGATCAAAATCAGGGACGAATGTTTTCTCGACTGAAAAAAAAAAAAAAAAAAAAAAAAAAGAAACGAAAATCGTATTTATCAAACAAAACGCGTATCAAAACAATTAGACTGGACTGGACCCAATCTTGCTCTTTTTTTACTACACCACAGGTTGTTCAAATGAATATTCGACCCAATGCTCCGTTTCGACCTCCTAGACCAATTCAGAAAAATGGGGATGTTCCACTGGTATCAACAGCGTCTCTGGTGGTAAAACGAAAATTGCCAACTATCTCAAATCCTAAAGCTGCAAAGATCTTAACACCAGAAGCTAAGAATTTGAAACCATCCGAATCTATAGATTTTGGTTCAGAGAAATACCTGATTCAATGGAGAAAAAGAACTACCAAGAAAAACAAAACTTGGGATGGTGACGGTTATGCAGTGATTAAACAGCTTGAAAATGGTACTTGGCAAATGTCTATTAAGAATTCTGATGGGAAACCTATGTGTAAGAGAATATTTAACGCAACGCCTAATCTTGAAGACATAATTAGCGTGGGTCCATATGAATTAGAATTGGACGAAAAAATGGAGCTCCAAGAATCTACCTCTCTGGTGCTTTCAAAGGCTGTTCCCAAAAGCATCCCACCACCTATAGTGTCTCGAAACATCACCCACCAATTCAAAAAAGTCGCTCCTCCAACACACACTGAACCAGCTAATTTTCGGAAGCCGCTTTATCAAGATAGTCCAGATGCTATTGCGTTACCTCCTCCTCCAAAATCAAAGGACTATGTAACAGTGAATGTGGACCCACATTTGTCAAAAGTATTACGTCCACATCAGGTTGAAGGTGTAAGATTCATGTACGAGTGCCTAATGGGTTACCGTGACTTTGATGGAAATGGATGTTTGTTAGCGGATGAAATGGGGTTGGGCAAAACTTTGATGACAATCACAACAATATGGACTTTGCTTAAACAAAATCCGTTTTTAGATCAAAAAAATGCTGTCGTGAATAAAGTATTGGTTGTTTGCCCTGTAACACTTATATCTAATTGGAGGCAGGAATTTAAAAAGTGGCTAGGGGCCAATAAGCTAAACGTTTTGACTCTCAATAACGCAATGACAAATGAGAAACGTGACATTCTTAACTTTGGAAAGTTAAATGTCTATCAAGTGCTAGTGGTAAATTATGAAAAAATTATGGCTCATTTTGATGAATTATCAACAGTAAGCTTTGATTTATTAGTCTGCGATGAAGGCCATCGTTTGAAGAATAGTGCAAACAAAGTATTGAATAATCTTATCAAGCTTAATATTCCCAAGAAAGTCGTTTTGACCGGTACACCGATTCAAAACGAGTTGGTAGAATTCCATACTTTGATTTCATTTCTCAATCCAAAGGTTCTTCCTGAGCTAAAATTGTTTCAAAGAAACTTTATAACACCCATATCTAGGGCTCGAGATGTCAACTGTTTTGATCCTGAAGTGAAGAAACGGGGCGAGGAAATCTCACAGCAATTGATTAAATTGACACAGAGTTTTATTCTTAGGCGGACACAATCGATTTTAGCAAATTACTTGACACAAAAAACCGACATCTTGTTGTTTGTCCCTCCTACGTCCTCACAGCTAGAATTGTTCAACTACATAACGAATTTGAAGAAATTTAATCAATTCAATAGCGGATCTGACTCATTCACAATGATCAATTTGTTCAAAAAGATTTGTAATTCTCCTTCATTATTGGCAGACGATGAGTTTTTTAAAAAAATTGTTGAACAAAAGTTTAATTTGGGTATGTCCTCTGGTAAATTAAATATTCTAGTGCCCTTGCTATTAGAAATTGTGTCTCTTAAAGAAAAAATTGTGTTGATTTCGAACTATACCAAGACTTTAGATTTGCTAGAAACAGTTTTGCGTAAGATCAATTTAACTTTTTCAAGATTAGATGGATCAACTCCAAACAATGTGCGTAGTAAATTGGTTAATCAGTTTAACACAAATCCCGATATCAATGTGTTTTTGTTGTCTTCTAAATCTGGGGGGATGGGAATAAACTTGGTAGGGGCTTCAAGATTGATATTATTTGACAATGACTGGAACCCAGCGACAGATTTGCAGTCAATGTCACGAATTCATAGAGATGGTCAGGTGAAACCTTGTTTCATTTATAGATTATTCACCACGGGTTGCATTGATGAGAAAATCTTTCAGCGACAATTGGTCAAAAATAAATTGAGTTCAAAGTTTTTGGATAATGATTCTTCTTCCAAATCTGATGTATTTGACAGTGAAGATTTGAAGAATATATTTGAGATAGATACTTCTACAATTTCCAACACTCATGATTTATTAGAATGTTCATGTGAGGGTGATGGTTCCACATTAAGCCAGTCTACTCTTTCTTTCAAAGAGTCTGAGGAGCACGACAGTGAACCCCCTGCGACACAAGCATGGGTTTCTGCATTAGAACTTCAAAAAAAGCTTGATAACAATGATGATGCGGTGAAGAGAACTGCTGTGAAATTTGCCTTGAACGATTATCGACACTACAATCCTGAAGTGAATCGTAACTTAGAATTTGACTCTGCCCTACAAAGAATTGCCAACAATTCAAGTTATAAAAACAAAAAATTACCAATTACTTTTATAATGCTGAGGATAACCAATCGAGAATAATTGAAAAAATATATACACGTTTATATTAAGTTGGGTTTAAACGTTTCATTCTTGCTTCGGCTGCTCTGGCTCGTTGTTCTCTCATCAACCGCATTTTCTGTTGTTCACTGAGTCCAGTCAAATCATCAACATGTTTACCTAATACACCGCTAGAAGAAAAAGTAGGTTTTTTCAATTCGAGCTCTGTCTTTTTAGCCAACTCCTCTTGAATCAATTTTTTCTTTTCCAATTCAAGTTGTTCGTTCTTTGATTTCTCTTCTTGTTCTATCTCTTCTTTACTTTTCGGCGGACCAACTTTGGCTGCATTCCAATCGCAATACTCTTCACCCAACTTGTGTCTAACTATTTGAAATACTTTTCTTGCAGTAGTATCAGCAACCTCAGCTGGGGTTCTTCCCGCACTATTGCAAACATTAGGGGAGGCTTTGAGGTTAACAAGTAAAACTTGGACCATATGACCAAGTCCATTTGCAGCTGCATAATGCAACAATGTAGGAGTGTGTGTGTAATCCAATTTGAGCTCATCAACGTTGATCTTGTTTTGTTTGACAAAATTAATCAATTTGGGTGCTCTTTGTTTCTTCAAAAGTCCGATTAACTCGCTGTTTAATTGCTCATGTTCCAATTCTTCTGGTGATTTCGTAGGTTTTTGCACCACTTTACTTGAAGTCACTACTTTTTGTTTTTTCTTTTCAACTTTTGGCATATCAACAACATGCAAATGAGTCAACTCTACCCATGCCCTTTTTAGCTCTGATGTTGTGGCTCTTCTAGTAGTGAATGGAAATCCCCTTAACCTAGGATCGTTGTTCTCTATTGGAGAGCCCTCATAACCTACCAAGATCTTTCTATTCGACGCACCATTCGCACGTATGTAGATTGCTGAACATTCCTGGAGATGATTCTTCCAATCATGCAACAACTCTCTTACTTCTTGTATTAATGCTTGTTCATTGTATCTTCTTATACTGGAACCGGCAGAGTTTGCCTTGCCACGAGCATTATCACTTGCACTTTGAGAGCCACCTTGTTTTCTTCTTGTTGTGTATCTATGAAATGTTTTCGACTGAATAATATCTACAGCCTGTTCCTGAATGGATTCTTTCATATTTGGAGCATTTCCACGAATGCTTTTGCGTGCGTGTGAAATAATGGCGCCTGCAAAATGACCACCACCAATCATAAATAATGCAGACTTTCCTGCTCTCAGAAATTGTTGAAAGCTCTTGGTTGGGTTTTCGAGTTGTGAGGAAGAAAACACCGCCTTATAGGCACCAATGGCTTTGTCTGGTGGAACCAATGACGAACCAAATAGTATAAATGGAGACTTGGTATTAAGATGGCTTACCGTTGACTCTTCGTGCTCATTCTCATCTCTCATATCCAACTTCTGTATTAGGTTTTGTAATTTGCCTTCTTCTTCGTCGCCATCACTTTCTTCCTCATCAGATCCCGACAAACTTTCAATTGACTCTTCTTCAAGAAGTTTATCAAATTCTTCTTCTGTCACCGGTGGTAAATCATTGAGTTTTCTTTTCAAATTATAACGATATAAATCTGATTTATAGTATGCTGTGTCGTGCTGTGTCAGCTTACGTGATGGATGGGTTGGTTCTGACTGTGCATCTTCTACTTTGACACTCTCCGAGGTTTTTGAATCAAAGTACAAAAGCTCAAGCGAGTTTATCACTTTCTCCAGCAAATTATATATGTAAAAATCTTCCTGACTCATTATGATTATCGAGAGGAATAATAGAAGCAAATGAATACGTTTAGAAAAAAAAAAAAAGCAACTCCACTAACTGGAAAAAAAAATTAGAAGTTCAAGAAATCAGAACGAAAAAAAAAAAAAATGTTAAAAAGAACTTTCATATCTTCCTACCTAAGCAACCATTATATATATATATACATATGACTATTAAATATTGTAGTTTTTGTTTTTGTTTTTGTGTGTTTGTTATTGAATGTAAATATTGGCAAAGACAGTTTTATAATGACTCACCGACTTTATGACATTGTTGCAAAAAGAATTCGATTTTTTTTGGATCCATAAATGGATGAGTACCATGTCCAAAATTAATAATGTAATTTTGTTTACCAAACCCTTCTAACATTGTTTTAACTTTCTTGGCGATTACTTCGTCGGATCCATACATGACACCTGGGTCTAAGTTACCTTGTAAAGTGATTCTTCTTCCATTAACAACTTCAACGGCATCTTCTGGTTTGTAGAGCCAATCAAGTGACACACAATCGTAGCCAGAATCACATAAACTATCTAAAGCGTACCATGCTCCTTTGGCAAAAACAGTCATTGGAATGTGTTCCTCTATACCCAATTCTTTCAATCTGGGCGGCAATTTAGCAGCAATTTGCTTCAAGTACGGTAAAGAAAACTCATTAAAATCATCTGGACCTAACTCACCTGCCCATGATTCAAAAATCTGTACCATTTGAGCACCGGCAACAATTTGTTGAGCTAAGAATTCAATACAGGCATCACAAGTAGCTTGTAAAAGTTTGTGTGCGGCTTGTGGGTACTTGAAAATCCACTCTTTAGCAAATCTGAACATTTTGGATCCTTGGCCCTCGGTCATGTAAACCAATAAAGTCCAAGGTGCACCAACAAATCCCAAAAGTGGTACTCTGCCATTCAATTTGGTTCTTGTCAATGTGATTGCCTTGTATGCCCATGCCAATTTGGTCTTGACATCTGGTTTCAAATCTATTCTTGATAAATCTTCTGGTGTTCTTAATGGAGCAGCAAAGACTGGACCTTTCCCTTCAATCATATTTATTTCAAATCCCATTGCTTGAGGAATGACCAAAATGTCGCTGAAAATGATGGCTGCATCTATCAACCCATCAAAATGATCTACTGGTTGAATTGTGATAGCTGATGCAATTTCTGCATCCTGACAAGTTTCAAAAAAATCTCTTTTACCTTTAACTTCATGATACTCTGGTAGATAACGGCCGGCTTGTCTCTGTTAAATTGCATCTTGTTAGTAATGGAATTCTGAAAATTAAACTACCCCGATACTGTGGAGGATTAAAAAAAAAAAAGGTACAAACCATGATCCAGATGGGTGGTCTTTCAACTTTCTCACCCTTAGCTGCTCTAAGTATCAAGTCATTCTTCAATGGTGCAAATTCTGGCATAATCCGATTCTGGGAGTGTTGTTGTATATTTTTCTTTCTCTATGAAATGAATCTGGCAGAATTGTTCTATTTAAATATTTCGTTGTAGAACTCAAACGTTAGTGTTGAAGATTTTTCATAAGCTCTAATGCCTTTTTTTTGACAATTGGACACTATCAACTGGTGAGGGTGTGCGTGCGCGTGTGTGTGTGTGTACGATGTGTGTGAAATTAGAATGCAGAAAAAAATGTTTAGCTTTTGTGTTCAAGATGCTGTTTGTTTTGTTTGACATGATGAGGATAAAATTCTCGGTTGCTTTCTTCATCTTTACTGAATACATAAAAAAAAAATAGAATACTTTATGCTCCTTATCTTTCTCGTTGAGATTCTAATTATACTTCCTGTTTCCCCCCCCCCCTTCTCCACACGTTCATCAACAGCATTCACAGATAACGGAAAAATAAAATTATTCAATTGAACTTGATGCCGCAGGAAGAAGTTCATGATACATCATCCGTTTCCGATGATAATCTCACTAATACTGGTGGTGGTGGCTCAAATTACTACAACAGCCACAACCAACCAAATGTTTTCGTTCGTGCAATTAGATCTATTTTCGGTTACCGTAAAACATCATTAACATTATTTGTTATATTGACAATTATCTTTACTATTGCGTTATCTTTGTACGATAACAATTTGGACCTTACGATTGAGTTGCCAACAAATAAGTTGGAAAATGAAATTTTGAAGTCATCATGGTTAGATTTGCAGAATATCGCACGTTATCCCCACACCTATGGTTCACGTGCCAATGACCGTGTCCATGATTACCTAGAATCTAGAATTCACGATATTATCAAAGAGAACCCATATACGGAATACAACAATGACGGTGAAAAAGTGTTGTATGAATCGGCCAAGAGCATTGTTTCTTATTATGAGAGTAACAATCTTTTGGTTAGAATTAATGGCTCTGACGCATCCCTCCCTGCCTTGCTTCTCTCTGCACACTATGACTCGGTTCCATCAAGCTTTGGTGTCACTGATGATGGAATGGGGATTGCAAGCTTGTTAGGTGTTTTGCGGTTTTTTGCTCAAAACGAACAACCTAGACGTACAGTTATTTTTAATTTTAATAACGATGAGGAGTTTGGTTTATATGGAGCCCAGGCTTTTGTATCACATCCATGGTTTAAACAAATTGGCTTCTTTTTGAATTTGGAAGGCACTGGTGCTGGTGGTAAGGCAATTTTGTTCAGAGGAACTGATTACGGGATTGTCAAGTATTTCAATAAAGTTAGGTATCCTTATGCAACATCTATTTTCCAGCAAGGATTCAACAACCACTTGATTCATAGTGAGACTGATTATAAAGTTTATAAGGAGGCGGGTCTTCGTGGGTTGGATTTGGCATTTTATAAACCAAGAGATATTTATCACACAGCTGAAGACAATATCAAAAACATAAACTTAAAATCGTTGTGGCATATGTTGTCCAACTCAATTGATTTTGCCAATTTTGTTTCAAACCAGAAGATTAACGATTCTGGTAAAGATGAATTTGCTGTGTACACAAGTTTTTTGGGGTACTTTTTTTCATCACCTATTTCCGCCTTAGTGACTATCAATCTGGTGTTAATAGTTTTATTCCCCATACTCAGCGGTCCATTGTTGTTTATAACTGTTAGATATAAGAAATGGAAAATAGGTACTTCCAATTTTTTGAGTCTACCATTGGCAATAGTTTTGACAGTGGCGATTGTCATGATTGTCGTGAACCAAGGATTCCAAATAGCTAATCCATTTTTACCGTCATCTCATCCGTTATTGTTGGTGGCTACTACCACTTCAATTCTGCTTTTGATTTACTATGTTTTCTTAAATGGTGTCAATTGGGTAAGTCCCTCTGGCGACCAAAAGCTAATAACAATAATTGAAATATCCTTTATTTATTGGTTAATTTTGATTTATGTTACCCATGGCTTGAGTCAAAATAAAATTGGAGATGATCACACTGGTGAGTTTCCTTTCACGGTATTATTTTTTCTTGAAGCCACTGCTTCTTTGTTTGGTTTAATTGGGTGGACTTTTAGTAGAAGTATTAAGCAAAGTTCTAATGATGGTTCTGATGAACCCTTGTTGACCGGAACAGCAGAAAGATATGGGTCAGATGACACTGACGAGGATGAGCAAGAGGAATTTCGTCATCACGATGGCAATACTGTCAAACACTTGATGCAACATTTCGGATATGATTGGTCATTGCAATACTTACTTATTGTGCCAATATCATCACTAATTATTTTCAATTCTGGTTGGTTGGTTCTAGACGGCATCAACAAATCAATCCAAGAATCCTTTGCTGCTGAGAATCTTATTTATTTGTTGATACAACTCTTTTCGCAATTTTGGATATTACCAATTTTGCCATTTGTTTACAAATTAAACAGGTTCATTGTTTTTGGTTTAACCATCTTTGCCATACTGGGGGTTGCATTAATTTCTTTTCTTGATCCTTTTAACCAGGAAAATCCCTTGAAATTGAGGTTCATCCAAAAAGTAGACTTGAACAAAAGTCAAGACAGTTTTGTTGAGGTTTATGGTAGAAAAGGTATTTTTAGTGACATTTTGTCCGATATGCCATCGGTCAAGGAGACACATACCAAAGTTGAATGTGAAGCTTTGTCTGATGGTCTTGAAGCTTGTTCATACAAGAGTGCTCTTGCTCCTAATGTTATACCTGGTAAAAGTTTGAAAGATTACGTTAATGTTGAAATAGTGAATTCGTCAAAAATTGAATCATATGGATTACTTTCTGGAGAAATAATTATTACTGCTCCAGAAAATAGAATGTGCACATTATATTTCACAAAAAAGAAAGTGAAGGCAGTCGTAATATACAACAAAAGCAAATCTGTGAACAACTTCAAGTCCATTCCAGATGGGTTTTCGAGAGACTCCAAGGGTAATTACATTTATAAAGACGTTGCAGGAATTGATCAATTGGTTTTGAATAAATTGGATTGGAATAAAAATTATCATATAGGATTTGATTGGTTGCCAAATATTGATGACGAAGTGAATACATTGTCAGTTGACGTTGAATGTTATTGGGCAGATTTGGCCCCAGGTATTGGAGGTGGTGATAATGCAACTAACGCAGAATTGGCTATACCTGCCTACAATGAATTGGTTCATTACAGCCCTAATTGGGTTACATGGGCCAATAGAGAGAAAGGATTGGTTCTGGTTTCTTTGAAAATTGAAGTCTAAGTTGAAAAGACGGGAGTATACTACACAGATAATAATGAAATAAGTTAATTTATAGTACCAATAATAATGGTTATCGATCAATCTTTCTCCTTATGATCTCTTTTGCACAAGCTTTACAATTATGGTAACTAAAGGAAAGCCCTTAAAAAGGAAAAAAAAAAAAATGCAGCTTCTGTGGCTCGAACACAGTACCTCCAGATTTCAGGTTTGAAATTCTTCAGTCTGAGGCTCTCCCAGATGAGCTAAAGCTGCAAATTCATGGTGAGCTAAAAATTCGCGTTTTTTATTACCTTTTTTTTACTCCTCAACAATTTTAATGAATTTTTGAAGAATACTTGTTAGTTAACTCTTATTATTACTATTTTTAGCTGGATATGCCTATGGAAGGGAAGTTTGTTCCAAAAATGATCTGTTTGAACTGTAATTTTGATGATATATGTATATTCTTCTTTTTATCTTTTTTTCGCTTAACATTCTAATCAAAATTATTTTAACAATCAAACTTGTTGTTGTTCAGATTGAATTGATTAATCACATTACTGCATTAGTGAAAGATAACTTTACAATTTAAAACAATTTTGACAGTTTATACATGCCTAAAGGGTATACAACAGCTATTAATATGAATAGAGGATGGAATAATTTACAAATGTACTACTGTTTTGAATGCTGCCTTGTAAGAGCAAATGATTCAGAATTTTGCGCAGACATATTTCCATCAGAAAACTAATAATTATATTGCTGTTTGTAGACAGCAAAAGCAATACTTCAATTAAACATTCAAATGTAATTGTATAAACTGAATGAATTGACTGAATCATAATGAATTTATACAGTATATAAATCTAAAAAATTTACTTTGCCGACAACTGGTTGAGTAGTGTAGCGGCCTATCACGTTTCGTTTACATTTCCAGCAATGGATGTAAGTCCCGAAAAGGTCCCGAGTTCGATCCTCGGCTCGATCATGTTGCAATATTTCATTTTTTTTTTTGCTCATACTCTCCATTTCGGTGGTCTGAATTTTTTTTTTTTCTTACTTGCAATTATGACGATATGATGCTTAATTTCTCTTAATTATAAATACATTCCTATAAATAAGTTACAACTTAGAAGCATTGACAAATTCCGTACCTTGAGTAATTGAGCTTTTCAACCCTTTCAATGCAACTTCAACCAACTTTTTCTCTTCGTTAGTTACGGTTAACTCTTCAAACGGATTTACAAATGATCTGATCTCACCTTGTGACAATACGACTGGAACTGAAAAGAAATCAACCCCGTCAACATATTTTGCAGAGAATTCTTTACCTCCTGAGATACCTGGCAAATAAACGTATGATGAATCCGGAATTCTACCAGCAGGTGTAGCACGACCAGTTAATGAGCTAATCACATAATCAGCAAACCTATAACCAGCATAGGCCATAGACAAAGTGGCGGAACCTGCACCATTCTTAGCTTTAACAACTTCGTCACCACCAAATTGAACTCGGTGTACAAAGTTTTTGTAATCAGAGTCACTCAATACACCAACACTAGCATCATAATTGATCAATGGCACAATAGTATCTCCAGAATGACCACCAATAACTGAAATTTTACCCTTCAATTTGGTTGGATCAGTGTTGGTCAATTCACCCAAAAAGGTTTCTGCTCTGACACTATCCAAGGTAGTGACACCAAACAATTTGCGCGGATTGAAAACACCCAATTTTTTCAACACTTCAGCAGCAATTGGCACAGTGGCATTTACGGGATTCGAGATAATCAAAATTGCAGCAGTTGGAGCGACTCTAGCAATGTTAGCAACCAAGTCTCTAATAATGGAAGCATTAATATTGAACAAATCGGCTCTAGTCATACCTGGTTTTCTTGGGACACCAGCAGGGATAATAACTAAATCAGTTCCCTTCAAAGCTTCACTGATTGCTGTTTTGTCTTCCTTGTTTGCTGGCTGATGTCCAGTAACAACAGCTGGTGTATTAATGTGGGATAAATCTGCAGCCACTCCTTTGGCATTGACGATATCAAATAATGCCAACTCATCAACATTTGGATTTAATTTTAAAAGCAAGGATAATGGTTGACCAATACCCCCAGCAGCACCTGCAACAGTAACTTTGACCATGTTTGATAAATAAGAATTTAATGAATTACTAATAGAAAGTTGATTTGGTGAAAGGAAATTAACATAAAAAATAAAAAAGAACAAAATAGTTCAACATAAATAATCTTCAATCGAGTCAGCAAGAGGTCAATTTAAGTGGGGTTTCTACAGTTTTTTCTTTTTTACCTGTGAAAATTCTGAATCCTATCATCCGAGGCATCACGTGTCAGTCACTATATGCAGACTGCGAGATTAGCAGGACAGAGGAGCAGGAGGAGGAGACGGAAAACTCGATACATGGGCGGCGCGGAGAAATTAGGACGATGCAGGAAAAAAAAAAAAAAACAACAACATCAAAAAAAAAAAAAAAAAAAAAAAGCTTTTACTCCGTGAGTTAATCAATTGCTTTACAACTTGCTTAGTATCACCAGTACAATCATGATTCTTGCATCTTTATTAACATTTGTTACTGTTGCGTTGGCCTTTGATTGTTCTGATAAAGAAATTAAACGTTATAATTTTGAAAGTATCAAGGGAGTCCATTCCTACACCACTCTTAAGAATACGCCACCTTCGCAAACAAACATCACTTGGAGTGTCGGCATATGCCAGCCTATTTCTGTTATCAAAGATTGTCCAGCAAACTCAGATATATGTGGTGTAACAAGCATCTTACGTAAAGATGAAAAACCAGTTGTGTCTGAGGTAGTTTCATTTACGTCTGATTTGCAAAAAACTTTCGAGTCATCTGACAACGGTATCAAAGTTATATACAAGGGTGCTAATTGGGGAGATGCTCTTGTAAATGCCGAATTAAACTTCCAATGTGATAGGGAGTCTCAGAATAACGAATTCATTTTGGATCAATGGGATGGTACTAATTTGAAACTTTCGATGAAGACCAAAGCTGCCTGTATCACTAGTGAAGAAGACAAGAAGAAAGAAAAACACGACAATGGCGAATCCTGGGGATGGTTCACTTGGATATTTATCTTTTTGGTATTGTTTTTAAGTATTTATATAATTGGGGGTGCTTGGTTTCAGTACAATAAAGGGAACGCTATAGATTTCCAGAGTGCCTTGAAAGAAGTTGTCGAGAACTTTATCGAATTGCTAAAGGGATTACCCAGCTTTGGCAAAGAAATTATTGAAAAATTTACTGGACGTAGTAATAGAGGTGAATATAGTGCTGTATAGGCAATCTCATGTATTAGTTAGTATTTTTTTTTTTTATTTGAGGACAGGTTTCGTCCATAGAGAGAACACCTTCCAATTATTAAAAATGTAGTGGAACTGTCTTTCTTTCCTCCTCCACTAAATGCACTTCATACATCACCTTCAAGTATCTTTCATTACAATCCACCAAACTCTCCCACATTTATTCAAATCAGTGCTTTTATATATATTTTGAGCAACTTACTGCTTATCAATCAAAAAAGCCACACAGAAAACGCGCCTAATCTTATATCACATTGCACGAGCACCAGCGACTTGTGGAAAACTCTACAACAACAAAAAAATAACACAACCGCACTGAGCGAGAAAAAAAAAAAAAAAAAAAAATTGCAAATAATTATCCTATACATCACATAAAAACTCAGAACCCAAGTTCCAATCGTTTCAACAGCATCACCAATGAGTACCGTAGCAGAACGAATTGCTTCCTTAAAACCAGACGAAAAGTTTGTTTCGTTTGAGTTTTTCCCACCAAAGACAGATTCTGGGTTCAGAAACTTGTTGGCAAGATTGAACCGTATGCTGGCCTTCAACCCTTTGTTCATCACTGTGACATGGGGTGCAGGTGGATCTACAAGTGAAAAATCTTTAGATTTAGCAGCCACATGTCAGAACGAAATAGGAATAACCACAGTTTTACATTTAACTTGTACCAACACCAACAAGGAGGTCATTGATCAAGCATTGTCAAAAGCCAAAGCTGCAGGTGTAAGAAACATTTTGGCTCTAAGAGGGGATCCACCACGAACTGAAGAATACTGGACTCCTAATTGTGATTTCAGTGGGGCTGTTGACTTGGTCAAGTATATCAGAGAAAATTACGGCGACTACTTTTGTATTGGAGTGGCCGCTTATCCGGAAGGACATGTGGATGGGTCTGACATCTCGAGTCAGAATCCACAAAAAGACATCCCATTTCTAGTAGAAAAGGTCAAAGCAGGGGCAGATTTCATAATCACACAGTTGTTTTTCGATGTTGAAAAATTTATTGCCTTCGAAAAATTGTTAAAAGAACATGACGAATTAAAAGGAATTCCATTAATCCCCGGTTTGATGCCTATAACTACATATAAGGTTTTTAACAGAGCCGCCAAATTGTCTCATGCTTCTATTCCAAGAGGGATTTTGAAACAAGTTGACCAAGTTTGTCATGACGATAATGCCGTGAAAGCACTTGGTGTAGATATTTTGACTGAGATAATTGATAGGATAGATAAACTGACGAATATCAGAGGATATCATTTCTACACTTTGAATTTAGAAAAGGCCGTTGCTTCCATTTTAGACAAATCCGACGTCTTGAGACAAGTTTTGGAAGGTCCTTCTTATGCCGCAAGATTTGAAGATGCCGTTGTTTCTGATTCAGACGATGAGAATGAACAAGAAAACCCACCAGAAGGAGATGTCACATTGGCCAAGACCAATAAACCACGCAGAATCTCTTCAATAAACGATAATGAGCTCACATCCAACAAGGCTCTAGTTAGCAAGGCATTGTTAAATGATAAAAAAGTCCTTGTTGATATTAGTACAGGAAAGGGAGCACTTGGTAAAGATGCAATTTGGGATGATTTTCCGAATGGTAGATTTGGTGACTCAAATTCCCCTGCATATGGTGAAATTGATGGGTATGGTCCTACTTTGAAAATTCACACTCCGGAAGAAGCTTCAACGAAATGGGGTACACCCGAATCATTAGCTGATTTGACACGAGTATTTATTAACTATTTATCAGGAAAAGTAGATGTTATCCCATGGGCTGACTCTTCATTGTCGCCAGAAACCGCATTGATACAAGAGGAGCTATTTCAATTGAATGAAAAAGGGTGGTTCTCTGTTGCATCACAACCAGCTATTAATGGATGCAAATCAACTGATAATATTTTTGGTTGGGGACCACGCAATGGAACCATATATCAAAAATCATTTATTGAGTTATTTATGCCCAAGGAGGATTGGACGAAATTATTGTTGAAAATAGAGTTGGATAAAACAGTGACCTATTATGTAGGAGATAAAGACGGTGAAATACGATCCAATTTACCAATAGGACCTAATGCTAAGTTGTCAAAGAATGCAGTCACCTGGGGTGTATTCCCGCTGAAGGAAGTGGTTCAGCCAACAGTAATTGATTACGAATCTTTTAAAGCTTGGAACGAGGAAGCATTTTTGTTGTGGGTTGAATGGGCCAGATGCTATAAAAAGAATTCCAAGTCGTTTGAATTGTTGAATTCAATTTATGAAAATTATGTATTGGTCAGCATAATTCATCATGATTTCATAAACGAAAACGCGTTATGGCACCTATTACTTGACGAATAGCAATTAGTTGCTAAAATTTAGAGCAGGAGTAACTCAATTTGTTTCTTAATTACACCATCATTTAGTATAGACACATAGTTCGCATCGTCCGGATGAATGCCATGATATTCACAATTTTTATTCGTGAGAAGTAGCACTCCATTGAAAGTCAGTGCTCCCTTTAAAACTGTTAATCTACCTCCAAGTTTTATTGGTAGGGGAGTGCCGGTATTTTCTACACGTAAAAATCGTAATGGTTCCTTTTCATAAGCTTGTGTAATATTCTTGGTTGAAATGTCCTCCAAATATAACTTATAAGTATCTTGTGCATTAGTCCTGTTTGCTCTACCATTGTCATCGTTATCTTCATCGTCGTTATTGAGGTTGACTTCAGTAATAATTCTTCTGTTTAGTCTATCAACTGAGGATTTGTTCGGATTATCCAACTGTTTCCATTCTTCAAGCTGATTTAACCTGGACTTTGATATATTCTCTATTCCTACTACAAGAAACTTTGCTGATCGGTCTAATTTAAGTTCCTCCATAGCTTAATAACTGTTGTAGATAATATGACAAGATTGCTTCATAAAGAGAAACAGAGTTCACAAAATTGTTGAGAAACGAAAAAAAA
This sequence comes from Candida dubliniensis CD36, assembly GCF_000026945.1. Taxonomy (NCBI): domain Eukaryota; kingdom Fungi; phylum Ascomycota; class Pichiomycetes; order Serinales; family Debaryomycetaceae; genus Candida; species Candida dubliniensis. Next base: position 2,209,525 of record NC_012861.1, on the reverse strand, counting down.
AATAAAAAAAAACAAGAACGCGAAAAGGAAAAGTTGATTGTTGGTTTGAATTTACGTTATTACACCACCATACCCCCATTTCACATCATGTCTTTGTTTGTACACGATGACGAAGAGAATAACAAATCGACAATTCCACTTAACTTCAGCGAGCCTGATATAGTCCCAATATATCCTGATAAAGCAATAAACTTTGTTTTACCTTTGAAATATCAGCAGGAAATTGTAGAGGATACCTTAACTAAAGATGGGTTATTAATAATGGGCTGCGGCCTAGGTTGGGACATTATAACAGCAAATTTACTATATGCATTGAGTACACCATTTGTTGATTCGAGAACCAAGAAGAAAAAGCGAGGGTTGATATTTGTGCTTAATGCTCAAGATGATGAATTGATTAGGTTACAAGAAGAAATGAATGATCTCAATTGGGAAGATGAATCTCAACAAGAAAGACTAGTTGTCATAAATGGAGACTCTCTACCATTGAGAAGAAAAAAATTATATGCAGAAGGCGGAGTTGTTGCTATTTCTTCCAGAGTGTTGGTTGTTGACCTTCTTTCGCTTATTGTGAGTGCAGATGATATAACCGGACTTTTTATATTCCACGCAGAAAGGATAAAAGAGACATCAAACGACGCGTTTGTCATTAATTTATACCGGGATAATAATAACTGGGGATTCATTAAAGCTTTTTCTGATGATTCAGAGTCCTTTGGCGGGTTTACACCCTTGGCTACGAAGTTGAAAATTTTACGATTGTCAAATGTTTTTTTGTGGCCCAGATTTCACGTCACCATTTCACAGTCCTTTAATATCAAAAACAAAAAAGATATGTTGCGTAAACTGGCCACCGAAATAAGTGTCAAGCTCACTTACAATATGAACCAGATTCAATCAGCCATACTTACCTGTATTCAGGCTTGTTTAGGGGAATTGAAACGACATAATCCAACACTAGCAACTGAGTATTGGGAGATGGAAAATGTACACGATCCAGATTTTGTTCGACGTATTCGTGGATCCATGGATTCTAGCTGGCACAGGGTTTCGTTTACTTCAAAACAAATTGTGTCCAGTCTATCGACCCTAACAAATATGTTAGTGGGTTTGATGAATCTTGATTCTATTGCATTTTATCAAAATGTGCAGAGAATTGTGAATGAGAACCAGAAACGCCAAGCTGGGAGTATACACCGTTCACAAAGTCCTTGGTTGAATCTAGATGAGGCAGTTAAAATTATCAGCTGCGCCAAAGAAAGAGCGTTTGGTAAAAGAGATGGTAATTACGTGTTTGAGGAGCTACCCAAATGGAATGAGTTGGGGAAATTAGTCCATAACATATTACAAGAAAAAAGTACCAGTAATTTGAAAAATCAAGGTCCCATACTAATTGTTTGTTCCAGTAAAAGGGTTGCCCGTGATTTGACCAGACTTTTGGAAACTATGCAAGAGGAAATAATTGGAGACAAGCGGGTATTTAGTTGTCGCCGCTTTATGAAGGATCAATTACGAGAATACGCACATTGGAGAGAACAGATTAATCCCATGGTGAAAAGAATTTGGGAGGAATTGGAGGCAAAGGAGCAAAAGGAAGACGAATCAGACATTGTTATAACTAAAACATTTACAAGAAATGGCCAACCAGTCAGCAAAAGGAGAAGAACTAGAGGAGGAAGCGTTGCAGCTCGGGTGAATAAGTTACGTGCACCAGAAAACTTTGAAACTGTTGATATTGACCAAGAAATGCTTTTGGAATTGAAGGAAGATGAATCTATAGATGAAGAAAGGGATTCATTAGAATTCAAAGAGACACAAGAAGAGAACTTTGGGGTATTAGATTTGATAGAAGAAACTCAACAATTTCAGCACGATTTTGACTTTGTTCACATCAACAAAGAGGAACAAGTGATAGTACAGGCATATAATGATAAATTTAATGCATCAATTTTACAGGAATTACATCCATCTCATATTATAATCTATGAACAGAATTTGGCTTTCATAAGACGAGTTGAAATGTATCAAGCTATTAATCATGAAAACCCTGCCCATGCCTATTTTATGTATTATGGCGATTCTGTGGAGGAAGAAAAACATTTGCGCAGGGTTAAAAGAGAGAAGGAAGCGTTCACAAAACTTATTAAAGAAAAAGCTACTTTAGGGAAACATTTTGAGACAAAGGATGATAATGCAAAATTTCAAATTAATAGAAATAATATTGCCAATACTAGAATAGCCGGAGGTTCTAAGTTTAAAACTGAAACGGATGAGTCAAATGTAATTGTTGATGCTAGGGAGTTTGGCTCGTCAACGCCGAATTTGCTTTATCAAATTGGTATCAATGTCATTCCATGTATGCTTACTATTGGTGATTATATTCTCTCACCCAAGATTTGTGTTGAAAGAAAATCTATTTCTGATTTAGTACAAAGTTTCTCCAGTGGCAGATTGTTCCAGCAGTGTAAGCAAATGTTCAGACATTACGAATTACCCGTGTTATTAATTGAATTTGATGGTACGCAATCTTTTTCGTTGGAGCCATTCTCGGAAGTTAAATACACTCGAATTACAAGGGATGAATCTGTTGAAAGTAAAATTGAATTAAATGAAAAGTCAAATATTCAGTCGAAAATACTTCTGTTGTTGTATGCATTCCCGAAACTTAAGATCATTTGGTCCTCGTCGCCCTACGAGACTGCTCAGATTTTTATTGAATTAAAAGCCAATCAAGAAGAGCCTGATGTGGGAACTGCCCTTGACAAAGGAGCTAATAAATCTATTGAAACCGGTGATGGCAATCCACCAATGTACAATGATGACGCTATTGACTTTATTCAGAATATACCTGGAATCAATGCAGTTAATTACCACACGTTGATTCAACAGGTTAGGAATATTGAAGAATTGGTATCTTTATCCAAAGATAAGTTCATATCGATTTTAGGTGATGAGAATGGCAAGAAAGCATATAATTTTTTGAATAGGAAGATTAGATAGTGGCCGCAATGGAGGGAGGGGCTCACTATAACTGGTATTTTTTTATTGTTGATCTAATTCATTTCACAGCCGTCTTCTTGTTTTTTTTTTTTTTTTTCTTTGGTTGCTTTACGCATTGCTTTGTTTACCTTTGTGCTCAAAGTGGTTAACATATATTGCACCAATTTCAGGAAAGATATAGGGACACGATAATTCGACCTTAAATGAAATGCAATATCATCAACAATATTTTTTTTTATATTTTATAAGTTCTTTCCAGTCTTTTTTTTTTTTTTTTGGGTTTTCTATTTCTTTTTATAATATCACCTTTGTCAACCTAGTCAAGCCATTGTATTTTTTTTTATCAATGTTCAGACATCATCGAGATGTTAGTAGTCATCTTATTCGTCAACATGATTTCAGAGATGATTATTACAAGATTCAAAAATTGATAAATGATAAAGTTCAATTGAGTTTGAAATATGAACAGTTGAAATCTCCAGAAATTCATTCAACTTTAATGAAACCAATAACTGACGAGATATTACGGGTATCTGAACTATCACTATCTCCACCAGCAGCATATGTACAACATGACATTCAACCAGAGATATTAGGATCCTCTTCATTAGCAGTAACAGAAAGAAGAGATTCACGATTAGGAAGAGCAGCAGCATATACAGCTTTAGATGCAGTTTCAACCAGAGCAATTGAGGGGCCAAGACAAAAAGTCTCGCATAATGTTATCTTCACATTGTTGTTACTACGATATGAATACTTGATTCAACTGGAGAATAACCTTGTCTGTTTTGATTTACTAATTACTAAAGCTACTGTTTGTGAGTTATTGTCTATTAGAATGCTAAGAGAATACAAATCCTTGAATCGAGTTAACATGTTATTTATCAAACCATTATATGAAGTAGACCGACAACATAATTTTAACACCCTTGAACTTTGTGTGTTATGTAACGCTAAGAAATTTCTTTCACAACCAATCATAGTTAGAATATTAGAAAGATTTTATAATGGTGAGCTTATAAATAACGAGAGTAGTCATATCACTGGTTCTGGAATCAGTTATACTGACGATGAAAAAGGATTACTTGAACTTGACTGCGTTACAGATTACCAATTTAGAAGAATATCATATAAACAAATAATTAAACGGGCAAACACTGTGCCGAAATATCAATCTATTGTGATAAATTTCAAATTGATAATGTTACTGATCTTTTATTTTCTGTTGATTTTTGGCAACCCTATGGGAAGTGGGTCTTTATTTTGGGTCATTGGTTTAAGTTTTAATATTGAATTAATTATGAAATTGTATAATATAGAATGGCAATTTATGAAAACTATAATTTGGAATTATATTGATTTTTGTTTGATTTTCTTAATCGACTTATCATTTGTTTTGAAGATGGCCAATACTCCCTATTTTCCCGATGTTTTCAGTTTAATTGGAATTATATTATTTCCTCGAATACTTTCGATTTTTAATAATTATAAATTTTTTAATTTAATTGTATTATCATTCAATAAAATGATCTGGAACTTGGTTGGATTGATCTTTTTCTTTTTCACGTTGATCAGTGGGTTTTATTTCAGCTTTTTAACCCTAAGCATTAACCAAGCCAAAGGCGAAATATTATTCGATATGGTCAAAATTTTTTTTGGATTTACTCCCTCAGTATGGAATAATTGGGAAAATTATAACACGTTGGGAAAAGTCACCCTAATGGGTTATTTATTTTTAATTCAGTTTATTGTCGGCACGATATTGGCTATTTGTTTGAGTGGTGTATTTGCAAAGGTAAGAGATAGCAATCAAGAAGAGTTTAACTATTTTAAAACAACCAATTTAATATTATATTTTAAAATGGCAAGGTTGAATAATCAGAATAATTGGACTAACAGTTTCTTGCATATTTTTAAAATACCTATTATATTTATGCTATTTGGATATGAACTAATAAAATCTAAAAGTTTCCACAATCAACCTTCTTCAGAATTAAAGAATTTTACATTTTTGAAACAAGAGGAAGATAACATACATGGGATTGGGCATGAGATTGATGGCGAAAGTAATTTCATGGGACGAAGTACTAAAAGAAGATTGAGCCGTCGTTCCAACAAGTATCAATCTTTGAGTACATTGAATGGGGGAAATATACGTACGGCTTCGACTGATTCTTTTTTCATTAATGAGTTACTTAATAAGAGGTATGGTGGTAAAATAGAAAAGGTACGAACAAATACTAGCGAAAGAGTAATCTCAAGAAAGTTTCTTCAACAACCATTTGCTGTACCAAGACAAACACAGGCACAACAGCAACAGCAACCATTACAGAATATTCAAAACCTGAAGCAACAATCATCACCATCAATTATATTCTCAACTCCCTATTCTGGCAACCACAACCACAATAATTATGGCACAGTCACTGACGAGATTTTGACAAGATTAAGCAATCTTGAAAATACCATTACAAGGCGTACATTAATGTCTACAAGTGTGGATGATAGCAAATCGGTTATGATGTACAATATTAATGAAACAGAGGATAATGACAGCAATGAGGGAATCCTGATCAATTCGCAAGAAATGGGTAGTTCAAGAGATGGCTTCGAATCCAGTAAAGACAACACATTGGAGGATATTGATCAATATGATAGTGATGAAACTTTTTGAAACTAACTTTATTGGACTAAGGTCTACTATATGTCTTTCTTATGTCAATGTACAATCATGTACTACAAATTAGGTCAGTGTGTCCTTTCACAGGTCACAGAAATTGTCCTATTTCTATTTTAAAAGAGAACACTGCAATTAGAGATGTGAACTAAAGAGAACCTACCTAGGATGCGAGATAGAAAAATAATGGGCCTAAAATTTAGTTACATACTTGGATAAATGTGAACCCTTATAGCGAGATGGTACAAGCAAATGCATGTTGCTATTAGAGTTAGCCATCCCATTTTGCTTTGGGCTTTACTATAATGAAATTTTGGATAAATGTAAACCTAACATTATAGCACTAACAGATTCGATGAAAATATGAATTAGTATAATATTTTTAAAGTAAATAGGATAACCTTCTCAGTTATAATAACACTGTCATCTGTACACATGAGAGAAGATTTATTACCTTGACAATACAAATATTTCTTTCCACATTCTTTGCTTATCTTTTGCTAAGCCTGGAAAAGTTCCAGCACTACAGTAGGTTTGACCCCAAAATCAATTTGTTGCACTGGCCGTAGGTTTCGTCCTAAAAGTTGGAGATCTTGGTTTGCACTTGCCTTAGCAGTCATAGACGAATTCTAGGATTTATATTTCTTTTTGTCTCTACCTGGGTATACCGAGGCAATTCCAACACCTCAGCACAACAAAACAGTTGAACTGGTCCGTGAATTTTACTCCTTCTCCTTGGTCGTACCTTTGGCTGAGGCAGAGAACTGGCAGCAACAATTCAACCAGTATTAGGACCAATTTGTAAACTGGCCTGTAATATACTCTGGTTTGTTTACCAGACGATAACCTCGGAACTGGACTAGGCAGCAGGGCCAACTATGTTGCCAGTGGTGAATTGGTACCCATCAACCTTGAGCCTCTTGTAGGGTGGGCCAGAATACTAGCCCTGGCTCCTGGTATTGTTACCAAGTTAGCCATATTATGGACTCTGGCTTTAGACCCATGCTCTGGGATTGGCCATTTCCCTTGAGCTTAGGGACATCGGCCTTTGACCCTGGCTCTGGCTCTGGCTCTGGCTCTGGCTCTGGCTCTGGCTCTGGCTCTGGCTCTGGCTCTGGCTCTGGCTCTGGCTCTGACCCTAACCCCAACCCTAGCCCTTGGTGGCACTGGCTTTGAACTTATTGTTCCCAGCAGCCCAGCCTTTCTGGCCAAGGGTAGACCAGTCCCATGATGTGTGTTGGCGCTAGAGAAGGTACAAATGTTGGCAACCGGCGCAACCGTACCCCAGGATAGGATCAAACCGTCCCAGCGGTGGCTCTCGTACCTCCACTTTGTACCTAACGCCCTGCTTATGAGAGATGCGCTGCACTATGAGAAGAGTTTCGAATCCGTGGATCACCAACTACGTCTTCCTCGGACCTACTTCTTCCTCCCAAATAGCACCATTCATAACATCGTATCTCCTATCCCCCAGAATATCGTATCCTATACATAATATACAAGTAATATATATCAAGACCTTTTAAGCTAGCACACAAGGTTTTATAATCAGCTTTTGAAGACCAATATAATACAGCAGCAACTTATTATTTGTTGTTATCTTTTTTAATTCTTTTTTATATTCTTTTATCTTTTTTTGATCGTTTTTGATCTTTTTTCTATTTTTTATGTCTTATATTATACTTCTTTATAGCTTGTTTTATACTCTTATGTCTTTTTTTATATTTGTTTTGCATTTTTGCATCTTTTTTATTTTGTTTTACGTTTTTGCATCTTTTTTGGTTCCTTTTTTATTTGACAGTTTGATAATATAGAATCTTTTATAAATTATTAAGCAATACCTTGGTAATATATTGATTCAATAGTGAATGTAAGGATAGGTTTTAATTATGATTAGCAGCTTCAGCAGGGAACTTCAATTTCTAGGGAGGTTTGTATTTAATATTGATTGGACAGTTTTATACGTGATTGGACAGTTAGTTTTAATTTATTCTTAACGTGAATTTATGACTAGGGAATAATAATATCAATTTTCAAATCTACTTCAGGAGTCTAATCATATAACAAATCTATTATGCATTTTGTTTTTGATTTTTTATATTTGATTATATTTTTTTAGTTTTGATTTTGTATTTTTTTGCATAATGTGCTCCAACAAGTATTCAAATAATAGGTTCCAGGCAAGTTAAGAGAATCAGTTTATAGAATTGGCTTTAAAATCAACATGAGGAGTCTTATCTGATATACCATTAGTTGTACTATGCGTTTTTTTAATTTGTATTTTTTTTTGATTTTGATTTGCATTTTATATTTGTATTTGTGTTTTTAACCGCATATTGTGCTCCAATAAAAATTCAAGTAACAGTGGAAAGAGCCTTGGTTATTCATCTACTTTCTGAATGGACATGGATTTGGTAACACGCTTTAGGAGTCTTTTAATTTATAACAACAACTTTATTATGAGGTTTTTTATGCTTTTTTTTTTTTGTTTTTGTTTCATTTTTTTATTATTTATTTGGTTTCTTTTCCTCATAATGATGCTCCAATAAATATCCAAACGATAGTTTCTCCCTGCATGCTTTGGATCCGCCATGAATGGATGTAGTTTCAATAGCGGTTTCAGTAGACTTATTTAATATAACAATACTTCTATTATGTGTTTTTTTTTAGTATTCTTTTCATTTTAATTTATATTTTTATATTATTGATTTGTTTCTTTTCCACATAATGATGCTCCAATAACAATCCAAACAGCAGCAGTGAATAGCGCCATGGTTATCCATATTGTTACCTGATGATGTTGATTTTATTAACCGCTTGAGGAGTCTTATTTTATATAACAATAACCCTATTATGCGTTCTTTCTTTGTATTTTTTTTTTAATCTATTATTTATATTTTTATATTTTTGATTTGTATTTTTAATCGCATAATGATGCTCCAACAAGCTTCCATATAAGAGATAAGACTCCTGGTTCCTTGAATGAATGAAATGGATTTTGAAAGTTGATTGTAAATGAAAAGAAGAAAAAAAAAAGTGGTGGAAAATTGCAAAAAAAAATTGGGCGCCAACAGGAGTTTATATAGTTTTGTAAATTTTGTCGCAAATATAAAGAATTATTTAGTGTAGCAAATCAAAGTTGGTTGCAAAACCTTTCTGTGTAAAGTTGAAAATAACTAACAGCGGCAAATTTCAAATAAGGTAGAATACGCTTAATAAGCCTACTTGTATTCATTAGAACAGCATTTGAAGCAGATTACAGTGATTTTCTTGTTTAGAAAGCACAATAAAACAAAATGAATTGATCATACAAGATTTAGAAAAGTGAAAGTCAGCAGTAGTAATATTCAGAAATATGACAGGTATCTAGTGATTCTATAACACTAGAGTCATGTCGTCTGAATATAAACAATGAGCCCTTGAACGTTTCAGACCGGCTGTTGAACTAGCATGGTCATATGAACAACCCTTATACTCTTTAGTGTATAAATTACCGCCAAAGCTGCAATGAATTTCATATCACCCACAAATAAGACATACAAAAATATGCATGTCTTTTAATGTATGGTGTATTGCAATATCATTCAAAATTTAGTTTGAAGAATCCAAGGAAGGCCAAGGGTATCTGCAACCATTTGAAACAAACAAGCATCGGTCCATAGATGTGAAAGATACTGTACTGACAAAACAGAAAACAACTACCTCTTGCTATACAATAATTCACCACAAAATATGTCCATTCTTATTCTTGTAAGTGCATATTTCCAAATACTGGTGATGATAATAAAGCATTCATTAGTTTGTCTCATGCCCGTTATTTGACAACTGGAGTGGTCAATCATGTTTGTTTAGTGAAGTAAATAATGTAATAATACTAGTCAATAATCTCTTCATTATAAAACAGTCACTTCTATGATATACTCGACAACACAGCCAAAGTTGAAGTAAACAATTCATTACCAGTTGACTCATCACTCTCAGTATTCCCCAAAAATTGAGATGGCTCTCTATTCCCACTTCCAATTCCCTGTTCAGTAATAAAAACCTTGCGAAAAGATACAAGTAAAAGGTCATCTATTCTAGTAATTTTGCTTCCATTCTGATTTTTCATATATAGTTCATTCAAGTGCGTTTGCAATGGTTGAAATACACTTAGCACGTAAAACCTGATATAATTATTATAATATCTCCATGCGTTCAATATCAAAGTTTGTAAAGATACTTCCGATGGCTCGGCAGTTTGTAAGTTGTGACTCAATACTGTCATCAATTTCTCAAACAAATTTGATAACTGTCTGTAATCAAAATCGTCAATCTTACCACGGCCTAAACTTGATACACTTGATCTTGTCTTCAGTCTAAAACTTTTATCGTGATCTAATGATGCTCTTTCATTGGGCTGGTGTAAACAAAAGCTCTCTTTTACAAAACTTGCAATTTCTTCCACATTTGCATTCAATATTGGACACATGCTTACCTTTCGACCAGAGTCGGATACGGAAAAGGATGGGGTGAATAGTGGTTTCAAGTAATGATAAAGGTTCGAATATATCTTACTATCTTTTTCGTGATCTAATTCACTTTCATATATGCCCAATCCAACTTCTGTTTGGTGATACTTGTTTAACTTATTCTGGATAAACAGATCTGCTGGCACAAGCATTTTCTTATGAATATCCAAAAAAGAACTGTTTGTATGGTCCATATTAGTCTCTCCATCTTCAATTGAAATATTTGGGTTGGTGAAATTATAAATCTGAGCTAGTTCAGGATTGCTGATTATTGAATTTGAGCTGTTTGAGGAAAGACATAAAGTTGCCTTGGATACTTTTGACAAGTCATCGAACTTACTGGACAAAGGTGTCGTACCAGTCGCAACCAGATTGGTACCTTGCTGAAAACTGCTGCCATTGTGATGAGATCGATGAAACAAACTATGAAATGTGGTACTCATTGGTGAGCTCATTGAGTTCTTTCTTGACTTATTCACCTCATTCAGCAGATTACCAGTTACTATTTTCCGAAACGAAGAGTTATCTTCACTTATTGAGCTACTGGTATCCAAAAACAATTCTGGTTTACGACTGCTTTGATTCTTGGAAAACTTTAACTTCTGGGCAATCTTCAACCTATTGCCACTCTTGCTTGATTCAGATGGAGACGCGGATTCTCGAAGTGTCTTTGGGGAGCTATCATCATCGCTTGGAGAATGATAAATTGAAATGTTAGATGACGACTTATTTCTAGTGAATAGCCTGGATAAAGCATTGCTTGTTTTAGTGGTTGAGTTAGTTAAGTTTGACGAAAACGAGGTGTTTGTATTTAGTTTTCTCAAGGTGTTGAAATCGACATTAGCAATTTGTGAACTAGATGGAGCACCATGTATTTTTGTTGATGATGAGGCATTCGATTGTTTAAATATCGATGAACTCGGAGATTCTTGATTAGGAACTTCAGACATCGTGTAATACTACACAAGTTTCACGATTTTAAGAATGTTTGAATAAAGTAGTGTGGTGGCTGCCAAGCCTTGTTTGCTCCTTATAAATGATTCAAATTATGGAATTCTAACAAAGATTCACGAAGGGGATAGTTGAATTAGGAGTGGTACATGCTTATAATGAAATGGTGCCAACAAAAAGCTCATCTTCAAAGTTGAACTCAAGTTTTGACGAGTCTCTTTTCTATTTGGCTGTTATACGCGAAACCAGATGTCGTGGATGACACAATACCATTGTCAGTACTTTCAACACGGTTCTTATTTAAAGTGCATATCCATTCAAAACTGTGCAAGAATGAAGCTTTACAATGAGCGTATTAATGCACTTTGGAGTAATAAGATTTATATGTCTTTATTGTGTATTCTAGCCCATATTAACCGTCTAAAGTTACAGTTATTTGATTGCTCAAGCTTTTTCTACTTGAAACTTCCCCTATACGTTTAGCTGAGGAGAAAGAATGTTGGGTGATGTGTAGGAATACCCACTCGTGTCATAGCTACGATCAGTCTTGATGATCAACTTAAGTGTTGAGTGTAAATGTACAAAATAATACAGTTCCAAGCATTATTGAATTTAAGGCAATTCCAAGAATTTTTGAGTTGTGTATATTTCTCAAATTCCCTCGTCAAAGTGATAAACCACCACCACTCCTATTTTATTTAGAGTAAGCTTATTTATGTACAACATTTCCTGGTTCGCGTGCATCTTTCTCAATAGCAGTAGTTATGCTAAGAGTTTTCGTGTTTACTCAGGTGAGATATTCGTAACGTAGATTACACAAAAATAATTTGTATGGCGCGTTTTTCTTGATAATCACCAATGGTGTTTTGTAAAATTGTATCTTGCACGATCAATGAAGAATACACCAGAAGTTAGACAATTTGAGCTATAAGTCTTAATCAAAGTTATCTTGTGTGGGTCCAGTAATATCAGAAGCTGTTGGAGATACTTGGCTAAGTAAAATAAGTGTAGAGTCTGGCTTTCTTGGTGATTTGTTTGGATTAATTATTTGCAACTATTAATTTTGTGTCACATATTTTTAATTCTACATTTTTTTATATTTTGCAAAAATATTGAACCAAACTTTACTTCAAACTTTCTGCAATAGTTGAATTTCTAACTCGTTGTCCCTATTTTCTCTAAAACACCTCCTAAAAAGAACCATTCGACTGTTTGGCTATTAAATAACATTACCATCAATATTTTGAGTCCACAAAGGTTCATTTTGATGCTCAAATATGGCCATCAAATACTTGTCCACGTGAGATAGTCATACAATTTGAGTCATTGTCACAAGATGATTACGAGTCATCCATGTCTAAATGGTTAAAACACTACTAATGTTATGCACTACCTGTGGCCATCACACGATGAATACGTGTACTCTTCATTTCCAATTACGTGTTTGTTTACATTTCCTCTTCCTCTTATGACACGCACAGAAATGTATCAACACGACAAACATTCATCCCTTTTGACCCACCACATTTCTTTTCCAAATAGTTCAAACTACTTAAACCAACAAAATGGTAGTATTTCACTTTCTTATAATTTTTAATAGCTAACACTGCTAAACAATTTCAGGCAATCTGTGTGTATATAATTACCAAGTGACTCACATACTCAGAAGTACTAACTGTTTTCAGATATAAAGTAGCAGCAAGTTCTTTCCAAATGAATTAGAATAGTTTATTCTACCAAAATATTTTGGTCATTTTTGGATTAGAAACTATTACCACATACCTTGTATCCAAGGAGGTTCCCATTTATTGGGCATTCATATAATTAGCATAATGAAAACCACTGACACACATAGCACTCCCATTGAGAGACAACACCTTTGAGATGATCCACATCTAGAAAGCAATCAACTTGATTTATTTCCACATAGATACACTCATTAAAAACTGCTGAAACAGTTACGATGTTTTCCTATTAATGACAATTTCAAGTTAATTCACACACAAGAAACTACCGACTACTTTCAGGAACCAATTGCTAGCACTTTATTTCTAATTAAAACTCTTCAAGGTATTTCAATGGGTCCAATAATTTGGAGATGTGGCATATATATTGGTTTAATCCGATATCATTATGGCTACAGGATGGCGTTTTTTATACATCTATTCAAACTCATTACAGTTGAATTTAAACCTCATAGTCAATATCACAGAATCATAAATAGACAACTTAATCGTTAAATTGAACCAATTTCACAACATGTAAATTATGTAAACACACCTGTTCATTCCCTTATAAAAACGGCCTTTTTTATTGTAGCATCTCTAATAATTCGCCTACCTCAGTCACTGTTTGTGTGCATAATAGAGATTTGTCTTGGCTTCAAAATGGTGTTGGTTTGGTCGTTGTAGCGCATCTATTGGTCGAGCAGTAGCCAAAACTAAAATCGGTGTGTTTCTTAACTATGGCCAAAACGGCCTTTTTTGTCCCACAGCTTTCATCTAAATAGGTTTTCAAACAGTATCTAACGGCTTTGGTACTCACATTTTGTGGTTCCAAATCGGCACTAGCCTTACCATTTACTCGTCTATACTCGATCTTCTGTCAACAATAAACCACTATTTTGACCCTTAACTATGGGCAAAACGGCCTTTTTTGTCCCCCAGTATGCAGTTGGATACCGTTTCTAACAGTTCTCATGGGGTTTGTAGCCATAACACGTGGCTACAAATCGGCACTAGTTTGACTTTTGTAGCACTTCTATTCGTCGCATTGTTTTGACTGGACATAACTGCAATTTCCTTAACTATGGCAAAAACGGCCTTTTTTGTTCTACAGGTCCTGTTTAAAGACCTTTTCCAATGGCTCTCTCGGTGTTAGTAGTTATATCCTGTGGCTACAAATCGGCACCAGTTTGATCTTTGTAGCGCAGAAACTGGTAATTTGGTGGCTCGCGGATCAAAATGGTTTTTTCTTAACTATGGCGAAAACGGCCTTTTTTGCTCTACAGGTCCTGTTTCAACACCTTTTTTAACGGTTCTTTCAGTGATAGATAGTTACATCCTGTGGCTACAAATCGGCACTAGTTTCACCTTTGTAGCATCAATACTCGTTGATCCATTCTTCTCCAACCAAAACACGGAGATTGACCACCAAAATATTTTCTTTAATAACTCCTCCAATTTTTAGCCGATTTAAACCAAAGTTATACCCAATAATCTAGATTGATGTCGGTTCAAATCGGCCCTAGTCTGGTCTTTGAAGACGTCCTTGTTCACCAGTAATCGCTGTTTTTCCAAAATGCCCTGCGCACGACTTTTCTGGCCATCTCGCACTTTTTGCCCTCCAACAATGAAAACACCATTGATCAAATCAATACTCTCGGTTCCAAACTCCATAACCTTCCTCTACAAATCGGCACCAGAGCCCCCAAATTCTGACTTCAATTCGTTGATCTACAGAAGGGGGGTGCTCTTAACTATGGCAAAAACGGCCTTTTTTGTCCCAGAGAACATGCCACAACTGATCTTTGGATCGGTTATGACGGCTTTAACAATGTTCATGTTTGGCTACAAATCGGCACCCATTGGGCAGTTTTACTGCTCCAACTGGTTGTACCATTACAAACGGAGTTTACGAGCATGCTCTTAACTATGGGCAAAACGGCCTTTTTGCTCATACAGCTCCCAACTAAATGCCGCTACTAAACATACTCTCGGTTTCAACAACCACAACTGTAGCCTACAAATCGGCACCTGATTGGCTCTTGTAGCACCCCTCTACCGCCCACACTTCAATTTCCATCCTTAACTATTGCGGAAATGATGCAACCCCGAAATATTGGTTTTTGGGCAATATCTCCACCAATATTGGAGCTACTTCAACAGTACTGGGTTTGGCAGTTGCTTACAAAATGCGCCTTTAATGTGACCCGACTTCCACAAGTCTAGCACATATATTGGTGGAGTTATTGACGATTTTAGAGTTTAATTAGCGTTTTTGGCCCATTTGGTAGCGATTTTTTAAAAACGATTGACCAAAACTAAAAACACAGCGTGTGCATTCAATACATTAGCTACGTTCACCAAATCGTCGGGTATATACCCAAAAAATGCTGGCTACAGATTGATACCAAAAAAGCCAGGGTTGGCCTAACAAAAAATAGCTGTACAGACTACCCCCAATTTTCACTATGTAAAAGACCACATTATTGGTAATGGAGCTTCGAATATAACATGTATTCCTACAAAACTCTAACGGTAGTTTATCCAAATTGTTAGCTACAAATAGGTCTTTGAAAGAGTATGGTAGCATTAAAATTGATGTTTCCATGTCCAACGGAATTAACTGGCAGGGCTCCCTGCTATTTTTTACCAGAAATTTGTTAAGAAAAAAGGCATAAAAAAACGGCCTTTTTTATTGTAGCATCTCTAATAATTCGCCTACCTCAGTCACTGTTTGTGTGCATAATAGAGATTTGTCTTGGCTTCAAAATGGTGTTGGTTTGGTCGTTGTAGCGCATCTATTGGTCGAGCAGTAGCCAAAACTAAAATCGGTGTGTTTCTTAACTATGGCCAAAACGGCCTTTTTTGTCCCACAGCTTTCATCTAAATAGGTTTTCAAACAGTATCTAACGGCTTTGGTACTCACATTTTGTGGTTCCAAATCGGCACTAGCCTTACCATTTACTCGTCTATACTCGATCTTCTGTCAACAATAAACCACTATTTTGACCCTTAACTATGGGCAAAACGGCCTTTTTTGTCCCCCAGTATGCAGTTGGATACCGTTTCTAACAGTTCTCATGGGGTTTGTAGCCATAACACGTGGCTACAAATCGGCACTAGTTTGACTTTTGTAGCACTTCTATTCGTCGCATTGTTTTGACTGGACATAACTGCAATTTCCTTAACTATGGCAAAAACGGCCTTTTTTGTTCTACAGGTCCTGTTTAAAGACCTTTTCCAATGGCTCTCTCGGTGTTAGTAGTTATATCCTGTGGCTACAAATCGGCACCAGTTTGATCTTTGTAGCGCAGAAACTGGTAATTTGGTGGCTCGCGGATCAAAATGGTTTTTTCTTAACTATGGCGAAAACGGCCTTTTTTGCTCTACAGGTCCTGTTTCAACACCTTTTTTAACGGTTCTTTCAGTGATAGATAGTTACATCCTGTGGCTACAAATCGGCACTAGTTTCACCTTTGTAGCATCAATACTCGTTGATCCATTCTTCGCCAACCAAAACACGGAGATGGACCACCAAAATATTTTCTTTAATAACTCCTCCAATTCTCAGCCGATTTAAACCAAAGTTATACCCAATAATCTAGATTGATGTCGGTTCAGATCGGCCCTAGTCTGGTCTTTGAAGACGTCCTTGTTCACCAGTAATCGCTGTTTTTCCAAAATGCCCTGCGCACGACTTTTCTGGCCATCTCGCACTTTTTGCCCTCCAACAATGAAAACACCATTGATCAAATCAATACTCTCGGTTCCAAACTCCATAACCTTCCTCTACAAATCGGCACCAGAGCCCCCAAATTCTGACTTCAATTCGTTGATCTACAGAAGGGGGGTGCTCTTAACTATGGCAAAAACGGCCTTTTTTGTCCCAGAGAACATGCCACAACTGATCTTTGGATCGGTTATGACGGCTTTAACAATGTTCATGTTTGGCTACAAATCGGCACCCATTGGGCAGTTTTACTGCTCCAACTGGTTGTACCATTACAAACGGAGTTTACGAGCATGCTCTTAACTATGGGCAAAACGGCCTTTTTGCTCATACAGCTCCCAACTAAATGCCGCTACTAAACATACTCTCGGTTTCAACAACCACAACTGTAGCCTACAAATCGGCACCTGATTGGCTCTTGTAGCACCCCTCTACCGCCCACACTTCAATTTCCATCCTTAACTATTGCGGAAATGATGCAACTCCGAAATATTGGTTTTTGGGCAATATCTCCACCAATATTAGAGCTACTTCAACAGTACTGGATTTGGCAGTTGCTTACAAAATGCGCCTTTAATGTGACCCGACTTCCACAAGTCTAGCATCTATATTGGTGGAGTTATTGACGATTTTAGAGTTTAATTAGCGTTTTTGGCCCATCTGGTAGCGTTTTTTTAAAAACGATTGACCAAAACTAAAAACACAGCGTGTGCATTCAATACATTAGCTACGTTTACCAAATCGTCGGGTTTATACCCAAAAAATGCTGGCTACAGATTGATACCAAAAAAGCCAGGGTTGGCCTAACAAAAAATAGCTGTACAGACTACCCCCAATTTTCACTATGTAAAAGACCACATTATTGGTAATGGAGCTTCGAATATAACATGTATTCCTACAAAACTCTAACGGTAGTTTATCCAAATTGTTAGCTACAAATAGGTCTTTGAAAGAGTATGGTAGCATTAAAATTGATGTTTCCATGTCCAACGGAATTAACTGGCAGGGCTCCCTGCTATTTTTTACCAGAAATTTGTTAAGAAAAAAGGCATAAAAAAACGGCCTTTTTTATTGTAGCATCTCTAATAATTCGCCTACCTCAGTCACTGTTTGTGTGCATAATAGAGATTTGTCTTGGCTTCAAAATGGTGTTGGTTTGGTCGTTGTAGCGCATCTATTGGTGGAGCAGTAACCAAAACTAAAATCGGTGTGTTTCTTAACTATGGCCAAAACGGCCTTTTTTGTCCCACAGCTTTCATCTAAATAGGTTTTCAAACAGTATCTAACGGCTTTGGTACTCACATTTTGTGGTTCCAAATCGGCACTAGCCTTACCATTTACTCGTCTATACTCGATCTTCTGTCAACAATAAACCACTATTTTGACCCTTAACTATGGGCAAAACGGCCTTTTTTGTCCCCCAGTATGCAGTTGGATACCGTTTCTAACAGTTCTCATGGGGTTCGTAGTCATAACACGTGGCTACAAATCGGCACTAGTTTGACTTTTGTAGCGCTTCTATTCGTCGCATTGTTTTGACTGGACATAACTGCGATTTCCTTAACTATGGCAAAAACGGCCTTTTTTGTTCTACAGGTCCTGTTTAAAGACCTTTTCCAATGGCTCTCTCGGTGTTAGTAGTTACATCCTGTGGCTACAAATCGGCACCAGTTTGATCTTTGTAGCGCAGAAACTGGTAATTTGGTGGCTCGCGGATCAAAATGGTTTTTTCTTAACTATGGCGAAAACGGCCTTTTTTGCTCTACAGGTCCTGTTTCAACACCTTTTTTAACGGTTCTTTCAGTGATAGGTAGTTACATCCTGTGGCTACAAATCGGCACTAGTTTCACCTTTGTAGCATCAATACTCGTTGATCCATTCTTCGCCAACCAAAACACGGAGATGGACCACCAAAATATTTTCTTTAATAACTCCTCCAATTCTCAGCCGATTTAAACCAAAGTTATACCCAATAATCTAGATTGATGTCGGTTCAGATCGGCCCTAGTCTGGTCTTTGAAGACGTCCTTGTTCACCAGTAATCGCTGTTTTTCCAAAATGCCCTGCGCACGACTTTTCTGGCCATCTCGCACTTTTTGCCCTCCAACAATGAAAACACCATTGATCAAATCAATACTCTCGGTTCCAAACTCCATAACCTTCCTCTACAAATCGGCACCAGAGCCCCCAAGTTCCGACTTCAATTCGTTGACCTACAGAAAGGGGGTGCTCTTAACTATGGCAAAAACGGCCTTTTTTGTCCCAGAGAACATGCCACAACTGATCTTTGGATCGGTTATGACGGCTTTAACAATGTTCATGTTTGGCTACAAATCGGCACCCATTGGGCAGTTTTACTGCTCCAACTGGTTGTACCATTACAAACGGAGTTTACGAGCATGCTCTTAACTATGGGCAAAACGGCCTTTTTGCTCATACAGCTCCCAACTAAATGCCGCTACTAAACATACTCTCGGTTTCAACAACCACAACTGTAGCCTACAAATCGGCACCTGATTGGCTCTTGTAGCACTCCTCTACCGCCCACACTTCAATTTCCATCCTTAACTATTGCGGAAATGATGCAACCCCGAAATATTGGTTTTTGGGCAATATCTCCACCAATATTGGAGCTACTTCAACAGTACTGGGTTTGGCAGTTGCTTACAAAATGCGCCTTTAATGTGACCCGACTTCCACAAGTCTAGCACATATATTGGTGGAGTTATTGACGATTTTAGAGTTTAATTAGCGTTTTTGGCCCATTTGGTAGCGATTTTTTAAAAACGATTGACCAAAACTAAAAACACAGCGTGTGCATTCAATACATTAGCTACGTTCACCAAATCGTCGGGTATATACCCAAAAAATGCTGGCTACAGATTGATACCAAAAAAGCCAGGGTTGGCCTAACAAAAAATAGCTGTACAGACTACCCCCAATTTTCACTATGTAAAAGACCACATTATTGGTAATGGAGCTTCGAATATAACATGCATTCCTACAAAACTCTAACGGTAGTTTCTCCAAATTGTTAGCTACAAATAGGTCTTTGAAAGAGTATGGTAGCATTAAAATTGATGTTTCCATGTCCAACGGAATTAACTGGCAGGGCTCCCTGCTATTTTTTACCAGAAATTTGTTAAGAAAAAAGGCATAAAAAAACGGCCTTTTTTATTGTAGCATCTCTAATAATTCGCCTACCTCAGTCACTGTTTGTGTGCATAATAGAGATTTGTCTTGGCTTCAAAATGGTGTTGGTTTGGTCGTTGTAGCGCATCTATTGGTCGAGCAGTAGCCAAAACTAAAATCGGTGTGTTTCTTAACTATGGCCAAAACGGCCTTTTTTGTCCCACAGCTTTCATCTAAATAGGTTTTCAAACAGTATCTAACGGCTTTGGTACTCACATTTTGTGGTTCCAAATCGGCACTAGCCTTACCATTTACTCGTCTATACTCGATCTTCTGTCAACAATAAACCACTATTTTGACCCTTAACTATGGGCAAAACGGCCTTTTTTGTCCCCCAGTATGCAGTTGGATACCGTTTCTAACAGTTCTCATGGGGTTTGTAGCCATAACACGTGGCTACAAATCGGCACTAGTTTGACTTTTGTAGCACTTCTATTCGTCGCATTGTTTTGACTGGACATAACTGCAATTTCCTTAACTATGGCAAAAACGGCCTTTTTTGTTCTACAGGTCCTGTTTAAAGACCTTTTCCAATGGCTCTCTCGGTGTTAGTAGTTATATCCTGTGGCTACAAATCGGCACCAGTTTGATCTTTGTAGCGCAGAAACTGGTAATTTGGTGGCTCGCGGATCAAAATGGTTTTTTCTTAACTATGGCGAAAACGGCCTTTTTTGCTCTACAGGTCCTGTTTCAACACCTTTTTTAACGGTTCTTTCAGTGATAGATAGTTACATCCTGTGGCTACAAATCGGCACTAGTTTCACCTTTGTAGCATCAATACTCGTTGATCCATTCTTCGCCAACCAAAACACGGAGATGGACCACCAAAATATTTTCTTTAATAACTCCTCCAATTCTCAGCCGATTTAAACCAAAGTTATACCCAATAATCTAGATTGATGTCGGTTCAGATCGGCCCTAGTCTGGTCTTTGAAGACGTCCTTGTTCACCAGTAATCGCTGTTTTTCCAAAATGCCCTGCGCACGACTTTTCTGGCCATCTCGCACTTTTTGCCCTCCAACAATGAAAACACCATTGATCAAATCAATACTCTCGGTTCCAAACTCCATAACCTTCCTCTACAAATCGGCACCAGAGCCCCCAAATTCTGACTTCAATTCGTTGATCTACAGAAGGGGGGTGCTCTTAACTATGGCAAAAACGGCCTTTTTTGTCCCAGAGAACATGCCACAACTGATCTTTGGATCGGTTATGACGGCTTTAACAATGTTCATGTTTGGCTACAAATCGGCACCCATTGGGCAGTTTTACTGCTCCAACTGGTTGTACCATTACAAACGGAGTTTACGAGCATGCTCTTAACTATGGGCAAAACGGCCTTTTTGCTCATACAGCTCCCAACTAAATGCCGCTACTAAACATACTCTCGGTTTCAACAACCACAACTGTAGCCTACAAATCGGCACCTGATTGGCTCTTGTAGCACCCCTCTACCGCCCACACTTCAATTTCCATCCTTAACTATTGCGGAAATGATGCAACCCCGAAATATTGGTTTTTGGGCAATATCTCCACCAATATTGGAGCTACTTCAACAGTACTGGGTTTGGCAGTTGCTTACAAAATGCGCCTTTAATGTGACCCGACTTCCACAAGTCTAGCACATATATTGGTGGAGTTATTGACGATTTTAGAGTTTAATTAGCGTTTTTGGCCCATTTGGTAGCGATTTTTTAAAAACGATTGACCAAAACTAAAAACACAGCGTGTGCATTCAATACATTAGCTACGTTCACCAAATCGTCGGGTATATACCCAAAAAATGCTGGCTACAGATTGATACCAAAAAAGCCAGGGTTGGCCTAACAAAAAATAGCTGTACAGACTACCCCCAATTTTCACTATGTAAAAGACCACATTATTGGTAATGGAGCTTCGAATATAACATGCATTCCTACAAAACTCTAACGGTAGTTTCTCCAAATTGTTAGCTACAAATAGGTCTTTGAAAGAGTATGGTAGCATTAAAATTGATGTTTCCATGTCCAACGGAATTAACTGGCAGGGCTCCCTGCTATTTTTTACCAGAAATTTGTTAAGAAAAAAGGCATAAAAAAACGGCCTTTTTTATTGTAGCATCTCTAATAATTCGCCTACCTCAGTCACTGTTTGTGTGCATAATAGAGATTTGTCTTGGCTTCAAAATGGTGTTGGTTTGGTCGTTGTAGCGCATCTATTGGTCGAGCAGTAGCCAAAACTAAAATCGGTGTGTTTCTTAACTATGGCCAAAACGGCCTTTTTTGTCCCACAGCTTTCATCTAAATAGGTTTTCAAACAGTATCTAACGGCTTTGGTACTCACATTTTGTGGTTCCAAATCGGCACTAGCCTTACCATTTACTCGTCTATACTCGATCTTCTGTCAACAATAAACCACTATTTTGACCCTTAACTATGGGCAAAACGGCCTTTTTTGTCCCCCAGTATGCAGTTGGATACCGTTTCTAACAGTTCTCATGGGGTTTGTAGCCATAACACGTGGCTACAAATCGGCACTAGTTTGACTTTTGTAGCACTTCTATTCGTCGCATTGTTTTGACTGGACATAACTGCAATTTCCTTAACTATGGCAAAAACGGCCTTTTTTGTTCTACAGGTCCTGTTTAAAGACCTTTTCCAATGGCTCTCTCGGTGTTAGTAGTTATATCCTGTGGCTACAAATCGGCACCAGTTTGATCTTTGTAGCGCAGAAACTGGTAATTTGGTGGCTCGCGGATCAAAATGGTTTTTTCTTAACTATGGCGAAAACGGCCTTTTTTGCTCTACAGGTCCTGTTTCAACACCTTTTTTAACGGTTCTTTCAGTGATAGATAGTTACATCCTGTGGCTACAAATCGGCACTAGTTTCACCTTTGTAGCATCAATACTCGTTGATCCATTCTTCGCCAACCAAAACACGGAGATGGACCACCAAAATATTTTCTTTAATAACTCCTCCAATTCTCAGCCGATTTAAACCAAAGTTATACCCAATAATCTAGATTGATGTCGGTTCAGATCGGCCCTAGTCTGGTCTTTGAAGACGTCCTTGTTCACCAGTAATCGCTGTTTTTCCAAAATGCCCTGCGCACGACTTTTCTGGCCATCTCGCACTTTTTGCCCTCCAACAATGAAAACACCATTGATCAAATCAATACTCTCGGTTCCAAACTCCATAACCTTCCTCTACAAATCGGCACCAGAGCCCCCAAATTCTGACTTCAATTCGTTGATCTACAGAAGGGGGGTGCTCTTAACTATGGCAAAAACGGCCTTTTTTGTCCCAGAGAACATGCCACAACTGATCTTTGGATCGGTTATGACGGCTTTAACAATGTTCATGTTTGGCTACAAATCGGCACCCATTGGGCAGTTTTACTGCTCCAACTGGTTGTACCATTACAAACGGAGTTTACGAGCATGCTCTTAACTATGGGCAAAACGGCCTTTTTGCTCATACAGCTCCCAACTAAATGCCGCTACTAAACATACTCTCGGTTTCAACAACCACAACTGTAGCCTACAAATCGGCACCTGATTGGCTCTTGTAGCACCCCTCTACCGCCCACACTTCAATTTCCATCCTTAACTATTGCGGAAATGATTTTGTGGTGTTTTTTTTTTGGTGGTCAATACCCTAGGATTTGGGAAATATCAATGTTTCTTGAATACTGGGTGTGGTATACTTGATTTATTGTGTTTCAATTGATTTTATGATACTTCTAGACTCTGCCTATCATGTGATAGTAATAACATTATGTAGAGATGAAAACTGATTATTTTATTGAGGGGTGTAATATTATCTATGGGGAGGTGGTAAGTTGGTAGCATATTTGTTAAAATCGGTGGTGAAATATTTCAATCTGCAATATCTCCCTCAATTTTTTATCGATCGTTTTCAATCTGAGATTGAGACTTGATTGATAATTAGGCTAGAAAATGGGAGGTCTGGGTGTGCATGGGAACAGTATTGAGTGTGTTATTGTGTCCTCTCTGTTGCGTCTCATCCTTCCTAAGTCACGGAGTTAACATGCAAGTATATGCAGAAAATGCAGGATTTTGTATGGAAAAAGTCACGTGACCAGGCCGGAGTTAAGAAAGTCGTGTCCCCGCGCTCAAAATACATACAAATTTTAGGCAAATTCGGACATAAACATGCAAGTTTCATGCAAGGTTCGGAACTAATTTCTCCCATGCATAATGGTTTTTATTAGGATTTTTATGGGTATTTTTCTGGCGTCTATTATTTTTTCTCAAGCCTAATTTCTTAGAATCTTTTCTTACAACCATTTTCTTACAACCTTTTCTTACAACTTTTTTTTTACAACCAACTTTATCAATCTCATTAGTACACAACAAGTTATATTGAAACACCTCAACTAGCACAACATAAATCATTCAATCAATTGTTTATTCAAGTTTAGATCCCTATGAGAATGTATTAATAGTTCCATTGACGCCATGAGTTGTAAATTGTTGTGATAGCGGTTAGTGGTTTCCAGTTTTCTGTGGCCGGATATCAGACTTAGCTACTTCAATTAAGAGAATGAATAGGATGATAGTGAATTAATAGTGTTTGAGAGTTAGAGAGATACTTAGTCAATGGCGTCAAGTAATTATTGGTCATTTGTTGTTGTATTGCTTTTAAAGAAGTCCCCATTATTTTAGACGCTGGTCGGTAAATCTACCTAATAGCCATATTTCAATGAAATTAATAAATGTACAATGGAAATGTACTTAGGATTAATGAATTTAACAGAACTAGCCACTTTTGGTATTGGTGGCATAGTCATCTACCGGGTTTAGTTTATCAGTTGTTATCATGTTTATGAAAATAGGTTTAATTATTTTAATGAGTGAAGCTGGATAGTACTAATGGTTAAACAGATTATTATTTACTAATTGATATGGATGTTTATGATGCACACCTAGGGATCATTAAATGAATAAAGAGTGATTTAATTCCCATTATTAGAAGTCCAGGATTATGAGTGAAACTATAACAAGTTCTTGCTATTGGTTGTCTCAAAGCAGTAATTGATATCCTCAACAAGTATTTTATTAGTAATCTGTTTTTTGACTTTTGGGATCTATGGTTTGTTGAGTAATTGCCATATTTGGAACATCATGATTGATATCTTGAAATCACTTTAATTATTTTATTAGAGATTGAAAATTTGCCAAATCATTGATTAAAAAAGGAATTCGATATTTAAGCTTCATCAGTTTTTATTAAGAACATTCCAGGTGTTAAGAGCATTTACGATGGTCTTGATTCTTCCTAAATCAGTGAATATACTGAAGGTAAATATATTGGGTTGCAACATCAATCATAACCAGATGTTGTTGAATTCTTGAAAATTTTGACAAGAATCAAGTCCGAAAGAATTGTCATATTTGCTTTTGGTTTTGCTTTAAGGAACAATAGAAAATTGGTTACTGGTATCCACAAAGGCTAATATCATGAAATTAATTTGTTAAGTCAAGTTGTGAGAGATGTTGGTCAAGATTACACAGGTATTGGAGTAAGTGATTTGATTGTCGATAATATTTTTATACAAGCTTTTGCCAAACCACTACAAGACGATGTTGTGGTCACCCCCACCGTGCATGGTCGTGACTTATCCAGCATTAGTGATGCATTAATAGATGGTTCAGGTTTGGTTCCAGGTGTTAACTTTGGTAGAGAATATGCTGTTTTCGAACTAGGTTGTTGTCACCTTGGTTTAGATATCAATGGTAAGAACTCAGAATTGACTTAATGGTAATTGCCAGTTCATGATTTAATTTATCTAATTGGTTGTGAGCTACAGAATAATAATACGACACTTTATACAAGGAAGTTTGAATTAGTCATTTTATTGGATTTTAATGCGTTTCTTAATAGGATGTGTTGTGGTCAATATCATTTGGAACTTCCATGTTTACAGTCTAATGTCCCACTTCATAATGATATTGTGTTGTTGTACTGCTCCTATTGAGGAAACGTCGAGACATGAACAGAAGCTTCGTGGGGAATTACTTACCACTCAGCTAAGTTTCATATCCTCACCCTTGTTCATCAACAATTAATTTGATTAGTTGTTAATACATCAACTAAAGTATTGAAATGAATAATTATAATCACCACAGAATTTCATTAAGGTCAAGTGAAGTGAATTCAACTAGTATTAACTTATTGCTGGCGTGTAAGCTTGATAAGGTAATACTATATACATGTTAAGTTGGTTATTGTCATTATTGAATAATATGGTTATTGTTATGTTGAGCTGATTAAGGAAAGCCAACCAACTATTATATACTATTGATGCATTAGAATTAATCCTGCTTAACGATTAAACTCAATGTGTGTTAGGGAGAGACAAGTTGGATTATAAGTATATTTGAGAATCCCTTTTGGAGAGTCATCACTAAAAGTCGATTGCTGTTTGGTTACATAGAATTCAACATTTACTGCTACAATATAAATTCATAATTGTTGGCAGAATGAAGTATAGTTTATTAGAATAAGATCAATCATATTCTACTAATAATGCAGGAAATACTTATCATCTTATCCACTGAACAAAGTCAAGGGGGTTGGGTGTTAACTGTTATTATACTTCTTTGGTAGAGTTTGTATAGAGAGCATAAATATAGGACCCATGGTTTGCCACGTACAAAGGAAAAAAAAAAAAAAAAAAAAAAATTTTCTCAAGCATAAAAATAACTCTTACACATCGTCCACTCTACCTTCTTCTGAACTACATCATCAATTAATCAAAATGGTATACACATTTGAAGATACATAAACTGGTATTGATAAAAATATATCCCATTTTGATACTCTGTATCTACAGTTAAATAAAAATCAGGTATTCCAGATCCAACAATTATAGATGGCACTAGTGGAGATAGACGATGGGCAGTCTGTTTTGATTATCAACTATGCCCTGTACTAATGCTCAAAAAAGAAGTACTCATCAATTGTTCATTGGATATTAATGAAGATGATATATCCCGTTTGTTCATCAAGCTGTCTTGGAAACTGTCAAAAATCTTGTGGAGATGTATGGGAATACTCGTCTAAGAAGTTTTGGTAAAACCACAAGATTATTACAACATTTAAGAATTGTCCATTCATAAACTTTTAGATGCATGGCTTCTATTGGGGATACGTTTGTTAATTATGATACAATTTGTGATGAATTTGATTTCCCCAAGACTTCTTGTGTATGGTTGAATTTTAATGAAAAGAACACTTAATTTCAATGAAAGCTGGCCTACAATAGGAAGGCCAACAGGTTTGTCATATTTATTGTTTATGGGAAAAGAATCATTGATAGGGGGAGTTTAAACGAAGATATGGCACGTAGTGTTGAAAGTGTTAGTGCTAACGGGGTAAATATTCTACTGGCTATCATTTTCTCAACTGGGTACATTTTATTATTTATTGTTTCCTTTTGCCAGATCAATCAATATGGTTTCAGTATAATGTTTAAGAGCATATGGATAATTGATGATCTTATATTTAGTTTGATCAAGAGTCATTCACTACTACCTTGTGTATTTGGTGTTACTTCATGCTTGGGATTTAGTTCGTATTGGAAACACTATAAGATACTAATTGATATTTCAACAACAAGAAAGAGATTATGAGCAATATATTGAAAAATGAAACAGTTTATTGAACTATTTGGGAAATAAGGATATACTAAGTTGTTTTATAAAAGTATTATGGGTGTTGGACAAGTGGCTGGATTAATTTTTATTTTATTGCCGTAAAGTTTTAGAGACTCCCCTAAGTGTCCATAAATTAAGCAATACCAACAATCAGATTTTAATAGGGGATTCATCAGATGCGTCTACATCAGGGCATGCCAGTACTAATAGACTATCAATATGGATATTTGTGTTGGTTTTTTACAAATAGAGTGCTTGAAGACAATGGAAAGAAATGAGAAGCAGGATATAAGACTACCAATATCACTTCAAGCAAATGCTCTGACAAGAAATGAACCATTGGAAAAGAGGGATAACAACAACGATCAGATTCTGATTCTAACAATGATAGGAAAAGTATAAAGATTGTTAAACAAAATCATAATAAGAAGTCGTATGACTCAAATTTCATTGCTGATTAGAACATTACTGACATTATTCATATTGTGGAGGGTGTTAGTGTCTTTGTTTGAAGTTAATGTCTACTACTTGCTACTAGTCAATTGAGACAATTAACATGTGATTACTACTTTTGCTCCATTTGTGTTTAGCAGAAACTATATCTTTATTTTCTCAAATCATAAACAATAGCCACTAGGTTGCATGATTGCTGCTCTTTCGTTCTCAAGACAACTCTGCTTTATTTCTAGAGGGAGCTGCTGGTCTTTTTCTTATTTGTTATTGTCTACACTATGTTTGTACTATCAGCTTGGTAACCAACCACATTGATATTAATACATCTAGCTAAAGTATTACACAGCAGGATAAATTATGATTGTGATTATAATAAAGCTTGTTTTTTATGGTTCAAATGTACTTTCGTTATATTGATCAACAATTCTGTTATTATTTGACGTCTAAGTATCTGCAGGTTTCGAACGAAATCCTCATCTTTGCATACATCTATGTCCTCAAAATACAATCGGCTATAATTCACCCAGTATTTGAGTTATGTTGAAACCAATGGTATTATTGAAATCAGCGAGTCATTCTCCATCATTTAATGTCATCAAAAAAAATTGGTCAGATTTTTACCTATATATGAATCATACCCGGCAGACCTGATGTAATTTATTTTTTTTGCAAAGCACTGCTTTTACTATGTGTTTCTGGAAAATCAAATTTGCTACAACTTGCCCAATATTTGTGCTACGTTGAAAATAATGGTACCGTTGAAACCAGGGGCTCATTTTCCATTAGTTAATGTCATAAAACATTAGGGTCAAATTTTTGATTTTGGTGGGAATTTTTTTTTGGTGGGTTTTACCTTCATTCTTGGTTTCTGAAAAAATTTCAAAAATTTTTCAAAATCTCAAACTTGCTGACTTAAGAGTTCGAAAAAATTAAATTTTGCCATAACTCACTCAATATTAATGCTACAGCGGAAAGAATAGTACCGTTGAAGTCAGAATTTCATTCTCCATCATTTGATATCATAAAATGCTAGGGTCAGATTTTTGCCTAGATAAAGTCTACCCGGCTAGACTGATGTAATTTATTTTTTTGATGGATTCTGCTTTTACTATGTGTTTCTGGAAAATCAAATTTGCTACAACTTGCCCAATATTTGTGCTACGTTGAAAATAATGGTACCGTTGAAACCAGGGGCTCATTTTCCATTAGTTAATGTCATAAAACACTAGGGTCAAATTTTTGATTTTGGTGGGAATTTTTTTTTGGTGGGTTTTACCTTCATTCTTGGTTTCTGAAAAAATTTCAAAAATTTTTCAAAATCTCAAACTTGCTGACTTAAGAGTTCGAAAAAATTAAATTTTGCCATAACTCACTCAATATTAATGCTACAGCGGAAAGAATAGTACCGTTGAAGTCAGAATTTCATTCTCCATCATTTGATATCATAAAATGCTAGGGTCAGATTTTCACCTACATAAAGTCTACCCGGCTAGACTGATGTAATTTATTTTTTTGATGGATTCTGTCTTTACTATGTGTTTCTGGAAAATCAAATTTACTATAACTTACCCAATATTTGTGCTACGTTGAAAATAATGGTACCATTGAAATCAAGAGCTCATTTTCTATTAGTTAATGTCATAAAAGAATATGGTCAAATTTTGTCAGATTTTAGCCTGTATAAACCCTACCCGGCTAGACTCTTTGCTGAAAAAAAGAATTGGAAATAAGAAAAAGAAGTTTTCTGATGGTTCACAATCAAATTTACCCGACTGGGGAGAAATTTCTCATAAAATACCGTTTTCGCAGCCATTATATTATAAAAAATAAATCTACAAGTGTATTAATTCACATAATAGTACATTGCCATTTACAAACCTGATCTAATATTGAAAGAGGCATAAATGCATTTGTTTAATGGATTATTCTTTACAACATTTAAGTTTCTTTGTACTGTCTTGCAATCTAATAGCCAGAGACTGAGTTAAAATACTTAATGTTTAACATATTATAAATGTCACTAATGGTTATAACATTACAAGATTGTTGTTTTCTATACGCTGACTATCAAACAGGATTGATGTGGTTTTTTTTTTTCGTTTGGAATCAAGATTAAAAGTTGGATCAATCAGTCATTTTACCCATTAATTGAATAGATAAATCAACAGCCAAAGTCTTTATGGTCAATTGGTATGTATGAATTTTTCAAATGTATGAAGCACATATATTTGTATTTATTCAATTTGATGTTAAAAGGTAAATGGTTTTATTGATTGAATGATTAAATCAAGATTGAAGTTCTGACAACGATTAATGCAATAGTAATTTTGTATCCGACTGTCAACATTTTCTGGGAGTTTTCATGTTAATCACCATTGGATAGCTTATAAGATATAGGTTGTTAAATATAATTGATTAGAACAGACCTTGTTCCAGTCTTTCCCTACTTCCAATAAATTGCTCTTGAAACGTATGTCAAAAGGAAAATAAGTTCATCAATTGAAGGTTATAGAGCCAGTTTCATCATTATACATTTAAACTCTTTATTTATTATTTATTATTTGTTTTAGACCAGTCATGGTCGAGTCTTTATCGTTTTTGTTTTTCAGGTAAATAGTTGTAGATAAATGGATAGAATTATCATGAATAATAACACCAACGTAAAGAAAAGAATTAATTAATTTAAAGAGGGCTCTTTTCAAGACTTGATTGTTTATGGTTTGAAAAGAAAAAAAGTTGTTCGATATTAAGAAATTTTTTTGGTTTCAATTTTGCATTGAATTATCACCAAATATTACAACCGAACTTTTTTTCTTAATTGTAATACACATTTATGGCATTTCTATATATTTGATAATGATTAAAGAATGTATAGTATTTAACAAGTTGTTTGCTCTTTACAATATCAAGAAATTTGAAGATAATGTCAATATGAGAGATTTCAATGATCAATTCACAAAAAAAACAACCGATCAATCCTTTGATGAAGGTTTAGAATTTACTCAAGATCAATCATTAAAGAATAGCAACAAATATGAAAATGATATGGTTGTTCGAAAAATGACGGTATTAAACTATAATCATTGCAATGCTGTTTTTCGTTCAGTTTAGTTATGTAATGTTGCAAAATGTGTCAAATCTTTTAAAGGAGTAAACATGCAGATATGAAAGTGATTCATCAAATAAGATGCAAGATATTATTATTCCATTTTCTCCAACATTCTTAGACTGATCTGTCACTTTGCCCGATTGGTTTGAGTATCCAATTTCAGTTCAGTTCATTGCATGTGCCATTTTTATTATCATTATTTCCTTTGCCAAACTCCCCTTTGTCAATTGCTTATCTACTTATCAAGTTTAACCACTATGGTCAAATGTTGATAACTTCTCTATTGTTTAAGGAGTTCCCATTGCCAAATAAAGAATGATATTTGCTGTTTTGAGACCCTTTTAGCAACAAATTCCAATTGTCTTGGTTAGCTAATTGTTTCAGTATCAAGAATGTAAGTATCTATTTGGGATAGCAGTAGTAGCTATCATCCAATTGATTATTATGAAACAAGATGGAATGATGTGTTTGTAGTTTATGTCGATCTTTGGTATCTGATTGTGGTGGGGAATGTTAGACCTTTGATTTTTGTTGGTGTGCTGTTATAATTCAATTGGCTTGGTATTTGGGATATCGTTCCCCACTGGCACGACCTGTGCAACAAAATGTCGTGCTAGATCCGCCCAATTGCTAAATTCCTTACGTGCCCACTTATTGTACTATCAAAGCGCGAAAACATCACCACAACAACAGAAAAAAGATTTTCATTGAAACCCGCCAATCTCATAAGTTTAGGAGAAGGAATAACAACAACATAAACATAAATTTTAGAGTAAAACATAAACAGCAAGAGAAACCAAAGTCAATTCAGAAGTATTGTTAAAAATTGTGATTAGCTCCATTGTTATACTTTGACTTCATTAGGATATATTATAGAAATGATGTATTGAATTGTTTGCTTTTGAAATTATTTTTTTTCAGCCAATGATGTTCACAGTATTGGTAATTCACCTGAATATAATGCCGATGTGTTTCACACTAAAATTTTGCATTTAATTCTTCACATATCACAGTTTGTTAATGTGTTCGAATCTATCAAAAACCAGTTGGTAGATTTAGTTTTACACTATTACAGAACCAAAAAAAGATTAAACTACATAATATACATACTACATGTCATTGTTGCAAATAAAAATAATTGTCAATCTTTGTTATGATTGTTATAATTCCGGGAATAACACCAGTAATTTAACGTGTTGGCCGGTAACATTTTTTTGTTTCAGTTGTACCTATTTTCTTACCCACCTGATGAGATACTATAAATGGACGAGTAAATCACTTGTTAAATTCACAATTGAAATATTAATCCTTTCCTTTTTTTTTTTTTTTTTTCTCTTACAATTATAAAACTTCTACTTTAGTACTGTTTGGTTATTGCTATTAATTAATTAGTTGCAAATAATTCTTATAACAACCCACGAATCAAATTGAAATTCACAAGACTTTAAAAAGAAAAGAATTTGCATATTTTATTTTTCGGCCTTACCAGAAGTTGAACAAAAGTACACTACTTAATTGTTGAATTTCAAATATTCACACTCTAATTGGCTACATTACTCAATTCGGTA
Organism: Candida dubliniensis CD36; assembly: GCF_000026945.1. Classification (NCBI taxonomy): domain Eukaryota; kingdom Fungi; phylum Ascomycota; class Pichiomycetes; order Serinales; family Debaryomycetaceae; genus Candida; species Candida dubliniensis. The sequence continues at coordinate 2,176,949 of NC_012861.1, read as the reverse complement.
AACTAATCCCGGTAGATTTTGGCCCCATCAAATTGAAGAACCAAGAAAAAAAAGAAACGTGCAAACAGCACCAAAAAAAAAAAAAAATTTCACACTACACCAGAAGTAATCAACCAAAGAAGAAATTTTCTTTTCTAATCTATACCAATTAATCCAAACTTACTGTTTTTTAGACCTAACTACAAATATAATCTCACAAGATTTTCCAAATTTATATTAAGCTAAATTTTTTTTCTTTCTTTCTTCCTTCTTCTTATTGATTTTAATCCTATTCATTTCCAAATATTTGGTTCAAGTTTTCATTCTTCCTCCCCCCATCCATTTCAATATAGTCAATAATTTATCTACATCCAAAAATGCCTCACCATATTATGTCAATCAATGATTCTAACCATGTTCAAATTGGTGGTAGAAAATCAAAATTGGCAGTAGTCCAATCAGAAATTGTTAAGAAAGCTATTGAAGACACTTTCCCCAATTTATCATGTTCGATATTGGCATTATCAACATTAGGTGACAAAGTACAAACCCAACCATTATATACTTTTGGTGGGAAGTCATTATGGACTAAAGAATTGGAAATCTTATTACTAGATAGTGTTGATGAATTTCCTCAATTAGATCTTATTGTTCATTCCTTAAAGGATATGCCAACTAATTTACCAGAAGAATTTGAATTGGGATGTATTTTCCAAAGAGAAGATCCAAGAGATGCTATTGTCATGAAACAAGGGTCATCATATAAACTGTTGAAAGATTTACCTGCGGGAGCCATTGTTGGTACTTCATCAATTAGAAGATCATCACAATTAATTAAAAATTATCCTCATTTAAGATTTGAACTGGTTAGAGGTAATATTCAAACTAGATTGAATAAATTAGATCAACCAAATAATGAATATTGTTGTCTTATATTAGCCAGTGCTGGTTTAATCAGATTAGGATTGGGTCACAGAATAACATCTTATTTGGATGATATGTATTATGCTGTTGGTCAAGGTGCCTTGGGTATAGAAATAAGGAAAGGTGATGATAATATCAAATCAATATTAAAGAAAATTGAAGATCCTATTGCCACTATTTGTTGTCTTGCTGAAAGATCATTAATGAGATATCTTGAAGGTGGTTGTTCTGTTCCCTTGGGTGTTCATAGTGATTACAATGAAAGTAAACAAGAATTAACTTTAAAGGGGATAATAGTTAGTCCTGATGGAACGGTTTCTATTGAAGATCAAGTAATCAAAAGAATTACTTGTGATGAAGATTGTGAACAAGTTGGAATTGAATTGGGTGATAAATTAAAAGCAAAAGGTGCCAAAGAAATATTGGATAAGATTGATATGACAAGAAACATTAATGCCAGACCTACTGAAGTGTGAAAAAACGGTATGCCAATGATACTAACAATATGTTTGATACATTTGTGCTTACATCATTGGAAGAAGGGGATTTTGTTTTTCATTCTCATTCTTATGGTTTACTTGTTATTGGTCTTTTTTTCAATTATGAATAGTTTAATTGGTTTTCAAATCATTTAGTTTCAAATGGGGATAGGTAGGTATTCATTTATTTACTTTTACCCTCCCCACCCCCCTTTTTTCTTTTTTGCTTTTTTTGATTATTTATTACTTCGTTTGCTTTTTTTGTTCCTGTTCTTGTTTCCCTTTTTTGCATGTTATGTTATATTAAGATTGGATTGAAAACTTTATCTGTATATATTCATTAAGAAAAGTTTGATTTTATACACCGATTTCATGTTAGACATTGAGTTTGTTTTTTTTTAGATTAGTTTATCGTTTTTAGTAGTTTAATGAATACATTTGATAGAATTGAATTGATTTGAAAGTAGAGAACCAAGACAACAGAGAGACCCATATTATTTGAAATCAAGCTAATAATTTGATTTCTCGTATATGTATGATTCTTCATACCGAAACTTAAATTTATTGTAGAATTCCAAAAAAATTGTTTAAAACTAGATTATTAAGAATACGAAAATGTATCTTGTCAAATATTTTACTGCACACTTTGTTTCAACGAAAACGTCTTTGGTCTAGTCGATGAGTCAGTTAGTGTGGGGCAATAGCTACGATCACCATCATCGCCAGGCATAGTAACAATCTCCCCCACTTCAACAAGAGTTATTTCTAAATCAGGATACATATTCCTCTTTTATTTATATGACCAACTTAGTATTGAACATATGTTAGAAATTATTCAACTCTTGTTTGTTTTATAGTGGGAAAGATGAACCCATAACCCATTCTTTTGTTTAAACTCGCTAATGCATAGTTTCTCAATAGTTTTTATTGTTATTAGGGTAGCCATTTTAATTGTTCAAACTTCATACAGTACCTAACAATCAACAACCAATAAACAATTGGCTGTACTTTTCTTTCTACAGAGTTCTATAAGCTACACGGTACAACTTTATCATTTCACTCTTTAGTTGGATAGATCCAAGCAGTTTAGAATAAGAAGAGAATGTATAAGATGCCCCGGGCCTCCAGACATTACAATTCTACAAAGACCCTCTATCTACCCCCTTTTTCATTGCCACTTCCAAGATAAACAAAAAATTTGTAAAATCTCTTGACATTACCATCACCACCACTACTACTACCACCACCACAAAGGGTCGATATTATCAATGCTAAGAAAAAAAAAAAAAAACAAAAAGAGAAAAAGAAACTGATAAAACCCCCAAAACCTGAAATCACGTAGTAAAATATCATTTTCTTTTTTAGCTAATGAGTCTACGTGAATTTCTTTATTAGTCCATTCTGTAAGAATATGTACCTTGTGTGTGTGGGAACGAAGAGATAGAAAGTAATATCTATTTTCTATTTCCATTTCCGTTTAAACTTGAATTTGTATTTTATTTTAAATTTTTTAAAATGTGAGCTTGGGGATTGGACCATTCAGTTTCTTGGCATTGGTTTTTTTTTCTTTTTTTCAGTTATTGTATAAACCATCGAGGCTAGAAATGGAAAGGGGCGGGCGGCGGATTGAAGTTGAAACTCATTCAAATTCAGTGTCTGATAGATATTTGTATGAATGTTAAAAAAATGCAGTACTATTTTGAAGTCTAATTTGTGGGGTAAAAAAAAAAAAGAATGATAAATAAGAAAATTACGAACTCCGATAAGTTTCATTCAACCTGTTTGCCACCCACCCACCACCACCACCAATAACTTTCCTAATTATGTAATGAAGACTTGGACCCCACTTCAACTTCATAATTCACCAAAATAATCAAATGGAGTATCTCATCAAGACTATGAAGGACAAGAAAAAAAAAAATAAACCAAAAAGCCAAACAATGTTGGAAACGACGATGGAAGAATGATGTATTCTTTATTATTATTCGGACATTGCTCTTCCATCTTCTTCTTATCCCCCCCACAAAGCCACTCAATATCAGTAAAACAAGTAACATTTAAACAATTCTGCCTCTCCCCAATATCTTTTTGGTTTTACTTGATTGCAAGTACATAGCATGCTCCTATTTCAATGCTATTTTATCAGTCTTCAGACTATTCCCTTCAACATATCGTTCCCATCAATGAAATTCTCGTATAAAACAATTTACTGTCGGACGACAGGCAATTTCACTGTCTGATTCCCGTGATCTTGTAGAGTTTTTAGTTCTGCCTTCAATTTTTTTTTTCTTGACTTTGATAATTCTATTCTAAAGTCCGAAATAAAAAGTGGGTCAAGATCTTTCACCACTTGTTTCTCTTAGTCTTAATAGTTATCCAACCTATTCATATTCGCGTATAATTAACCTTGTCTACATGTATACACAAAACAAGATTAGTAATAATAATAGTATTCATACCAATCTATCTAAATTCTATTGGATTATTATTTTACCCAACAAACAACGACATCCACCACCACCACCACCACCACCAACACCAACACCACCACAATAATAATAATTTTAATTACTAAATATCATGCATGAAACCGTCTTTAAAAATAATAGTAAACCACACAACACACCCACACACTCATCTAACCTACCCACTCACCCACAACGGAGTTCTTAGCCTATTTTTCACAACTATAAATATACAGCCATATCTCCTTTCCTTGTCTCATATTAAAATTCTCAAAACTTCAACCAAAAACTTTACTTCTTCCCCCTTTTTGAGATTCATTAACTTTTTTACATTTACTTATCAATTGATTTGATTAATATTAAAAGAACGATAATCAAGAAGAAATTACTAAACACACTTCTTCAATTCATTCAGATTTGTTCCGCTACCAATTTATCAAACTCGTTCTATTTTAGTTTGATTAATTAAAAACCACCACGCGGATTAAAAACTCAATTTTTCATTGTTACTAAATTTCTTGAGTTGCTACCACCCCACACTACACACTACACACGCCTTTCTTCCCCGCCACCAATTGATACGAAAGGACGTCCTTGTTCCCCACTCCACTTAACAAATTAATTAATTACCAACCCAGCCAGAAAAAAATAACATAAAAAACGAGACAAGCAAAAAAAAATGCCGGAATCTACTCAACAATCTCATCTTTCTTTGGACCATGAGAAGATGCAACAACCTCCAAAAGGGTTCACAGAACGTTCTAAAACGAAACCAAATTTACCTGATTTTGAAACTTATGAGAAATTATATAAACAATCCATTGAAAATCCTAATGAATTTTTCTCTCAACAAGCCAAAGAAAATTTGGATTGGTTCAAACCATTTGATTTAGCTAGATTTCCTGTTGACCCTAAAGATGATTACAAAAATGGGGATTTACCTGCTTGGTTTATCAATGGACAATTGAATGCTTGTTATAATGCTGTTGATAGATGGGCCATTAAAAACCCTGGTAAACCAGCTATTATTTATGAAGGTGATGAACCCGATCAAGGTAGAATCATCACTTATGGTGAATTATTAAAACAAGTTAGTAAATTGGCCCAAGCTTTGACTAAATTGGGCGTCAAAAAAGGTGATTCAGTTGCAGTTTATTTACCAATGATTCCTGAAGCCATTGTCACTTTATTAGCCATTGTTAGAATTGGTGCCATGCACTCGGTTGTTTTCGCTGGGTTTTCTTCTGCTTCATTAAGAGATAGAATTTTGGATGCCGATTCAAGAATTGTTATTACTGCTGATGAATCTAAAAGAGGTGGTAAAACCATTGAAACGAAAAAAATTGTTGATGATGCCTTGAAAGAATGTCCAAAAGTTAGAAATGTCATTGTTTTCAAAAGAACTGGTAATTCTCATGTTCCATTTTCTCCTGGTAGAGATTTATGGTGGCACGATGAAATGGCTAAATATGGTCCATACTTCCCACCAGTTCCGGTCAATTCTGAAGATCCATTATTTTTGTTGTATACTTCTGGTTCTACTGGTAAACCAAAGGGGGTTCAACACAACACTGCTGGTTATTTATTAGGTGCTGTTTTGACCACCAAGTATACTTTTGATGTTCATGAAGATGATATCTTGTTTACTGCTGGTGACATTGGTTGGATCACTGGTCATACTTATTGTGTTTATGGTCCATTGTTAGCTGGTGCCACTTCAGTGGTTTTCGAAGGTACTCCTGCTTATCCAAACTATTCTCGATACTGGGAAATTGTTGATAAATACAAAGTTAATCAATTTTATGTTGCCCCAACTGCTTTAAGATTATTGAAAAGGGCTGGTACCAAATATGTTGAAAAATACGATTTGTCATCTTTAAGAGTATTGGGTTCAGTTGGTGAACCAATTGCTGCTGAAGTTTGGCATTGGTATAATGATAACATTGGTAGAGGTCAGGCTCATATTGTTGATACTTATTGGCAAACTGAATCTGGATCTCACTTGTTGACTCCATTGGCCGGTATTACCCCAACCAAACCAGGTTCAGCTTCATTACCATTCTTTGGGGTTGATCCAAAAATTTTAGATCCAACCACTGGTGAAGAATTGCCTGATAATGATGTTGAAGGGGTTCTTGCCATTAAATCAGCTTGGCCATCAATTACTAGAGGTATTTATAATGATTACAATAGATTTATTGATACTTATTTGGCACCATATCAGAATTATTATTTCTCTGGTGATGGTGCTGCTAGAGATAGAGATGGATTTTATTGGATTTTGGGTAGAGTTGATGATGTTGTTAATGTTTCTGGTCACAGATTATCAACTGCTGAAATTGAAGCTGCTTTGATTGAACATCCAATTGTCGGTGAATCTGCCGTTGTTGGTTATGCCGACGAGTTGACTGGTCAAGCTGTGGCTGCTTATGTTTCATTAAAGAAAGATAAAGCTGTTGGTGAAGATGTGGAAAACATCAAGAAAGAAATGATTTTAACGGTAAGAAAAGAAATTGGACCATTTGCTGCCCCCAAAATGATTTTATTGGTTGATGATTTACCTAAAACTAGATCTGGTAAGATTATGAGAAGAATTTTAAGAAAGGTATTGGCTGGTGAAGAAGACCAATTGGGTGATATTTCAACTTTATCCAATCCAGGTGTCGTTCAACAAATCATCGATGTTGTTCATCATGCAAAGAAGAAATAGTAATATTAAAGGAAAACAACTTTTAGATTTGTAGGAAAGAATACAAATTCGTCTTTTTGAAATGGTTATTAGTGTTTTTTTTTTTTTTTCTTTTTCATTTTAAATTTTTATTACTCCCATAATTGTTTTAACTTTTGTATTTTTAATTACTGATTTAGTTAGTTAGTCAATTTGATATTTTATTTATTTACTCAGTTAATTACATTTATTATTCTTATTAGTATGTTATCCTAATTATCTGTATCGTTTTACAATGCATAAGTTTTATCATATTGAAATATAGTTTCAAATAAAGCTTCAGGATCAGGTTTTGGTGATATCACATGTGGTGTTAAATCAAAATCTTTTAAATAATCTCTTGTTGTAGGACCAATAGAAGCAATTTTCCAATTTTGATTTTGATTTGAACTACTATTCATTAAATAGTTAACAATTTCTTTAGTTCCTTGGGGACTGAAAAATACTATCCAAACATCATCTTTATCTAACCCTTGAATTACTTTTTTAAAATTATCAATAATATCTAATCGATCACCAGTTTGATAAAGTATAAATTCCTGGAAATTATCATATCCACTATTAATTAATTTCATAGGGATAATATCTTTTCTAATCACTCCAGTAAAGAAAACCATGGGGATATTTTCTCTTCCTATAGTATCTTGCTTAATTAAATCAGCTAATTTCGATCCATTCCCTGCTTCATCTCCCCCTCGTACATCTTTAAATCCTACTGATTTCAATATTTTATAAGTAGCTGGCCCCACGGTATATCCTATTTTCTGATATATCTTCTCTCGTATATCATGATCTAATTCTTCAATACATTCTTTAAACATCTCAACGGCTCGTTGGGAAGTGATTATAAAAATTGGTATATTGTTTAAGAATTCATCACTAATTAAAAATGATAATGTTTGGGATTTATCTTTATGACAATGAGTCAATAATGGAACAAAATTGGGTTTATATTTATTGGAATTGGAAAATTTGATATCATATGGATCAGAAGGTATACTTGCATTCTTTAGTAGTATAACATTAGTCATGTTGAATGACGAGGGCAACTTCTTTTAACTCCTTGTGTGGAAAGATACTTTTTTGATGTTTGGTAATCCTTGTAAAGTGATTGGAGGAAAAAAAAAAAATATTTGGCATCACCTTTCTTTCGAAGAGTCGTGTTTAAACGAGAATTGCTTGTAAGAAAAGTGTGGATCACATACAATTGAAACCAATCACCACTCATTATTTATCTATTCCCTCCTAATGTAATAATGAATAAATTTCTGAGCATTATGATATGGTAACTTTCACGTTATGTGTTTTAAAGAATGGCAGACAAGGAGAAATCAAAGAACTTGATTTGGTTAGGCCGTTCGTTCAATTCAGTTCATTTCCAGTTCGACAAGCTTTTAATTCCCCCCCTCCCCCCACAATACATTCCATTATTGCAACTAAGCTCAACATGACACAGAACTAATTATTGACAATCTATCAGCCCACAAGTACATGAAACAGAGGGTGGTGTTGGAAGTTATACTTAGAAACAAAGCCACAATCAAGTAGAGCATTCTCCAACAATGGTATTCCAAATCAACCGCGTTTGTTAAATACACGAGTCGTTCTAGCTTTAAACTCGTCTTGTAATAAGGTTTTATGTAATTACGGTTCCAACAACTTTTTATTTTTAGAGTATATTGTTGTTAATAAAGTACAACAATGTATGTCTTGTTTATCCCAATTTTACAGGGCAGAAAACGATTTTTAGTGTGGCAAGTAGATCATGCTTTTATCAATAAACTAAATTTTGATGTTCATTGTGTCTAGTTCCCCTTTCCCGTTCCCTATTCCTCGCATTTTCTAATACTTCTTAGGTTTTGTCAATCCAACTATTTTTGAAATCGCAATAGAACATATCCATTTTGGTTCAACGAAATTCACAACATTCTTTTCTAAAAATAGATTATGAAAATGGTTTTCTGTCAACAATTATTACGGTGGTGGTAGTAATGTGAGTACAAAAAACAAAGGATTGCTAAACGATAATGTGACCAAAGGGGAATCTAAATGGTGTCAACACTGAAATGATCACATTAGTATCGTCCTCCACAAGTACTTTTCACAATACTTACCATTGTTTCTGCTATACAACCTACTCTTTGTCCCATTTTGACTGTACCCTCCACGTATGCCTCCTTCCAATTGTGATCCGCGTACCTAAACACTCCCATCACACAAAGCTCTTATTTCTATGGGATTATTTGAATGCTGAAACAAACAATTATCACGAGTCAAGAAGGAAATGGTATAAAAGGAGAGTGGAATCTTGATTTTTTTTATCCTCCCAACTTGTATTTCTATCAACTACTACCAATCAAAACAAAATGAAATTCTTTGCTGCTGCTACCACTGCTTTATTATTATCTGCTCAAGCTTTAGCTGAATTAACTTCTTATAAATTGTATGCCAAATCTGACAGTGCTGAAGTTGATGGTAAAGGTGTCTCAATTTTACACGAAGGTGCTGGTATCAACTATGTCTTCTTAGGTACCGACAGCATTGATGTTACCTATGATGATGCCCAAAAACTTTTATATGTGCCAGTTAATTCTAATGTTCAATTCAATTTGGGTACTAATGCTGATATTATTCAATTTTCAGTAACCACCCCAGTTTCTGTTGAAATTGCTGAAGATGGATCGGTTAATTTTGAAGGATCTGACGATCTTTTTGCTGCTCAATACATTAATGATCCATATAATTACTCTAAAGATTCCTACGCAGTTATCCTCAGAGGTAAACCACATGCTATTCCAATCAAACTTGTTGCTAAAAAGAATTAGAAATTAGGGTCAGATCAAATATTATAGCATACATAACTGAAGATATAGTTTTATAAAATAATATAACCCTTGTTATGCTTCACTTTCAAATATGGTATTATATTGCAGTGTTCCTAATGATATCAAAAAAAAAGTCATAGATATCAAAATTCTGGTTAATTCCAATGGCTGCAAAAAAAAAAAAAACAACCACACTTGCCAAAAGTGTCATGTTCAATACTCTTTCTAACTATATATTGAAAATCAACAACCAAAAAGCTAGAGATCTATCATGTTAAAATCAATTAAACGTTCTGATTCATATTTACTTGAAAGTTCATCTAGCAACAATTCAACCTCAAACATTATAGTGGCTTCAACAAATAATACTCAAAATTCATTATTAGCAAGAACTACCAAACCCAATGTTTCTTCTACTAGAGCTCCAAGTTTCACGTTTTCTCGACTTTTGTCGGAAGATACTTTTAATTACAACACTAATAGTAACAGCAATAATACTAATATTAATAACATTAATAATAATAATAGCAAGTATTCCACAATTCATGGCATCTCTTCTTCAAGCAGAAGAAATAATTTTTTAAAAGTATGTTCCTGGCCATTTGCCAAAATTGAAAGTTTCCATGATAGTATAATGAAAAATGATGAAGTTGAATTTGCTGATGATCAATCGACTCTTGCCAATGATGACACCAAACATTTAACCATTGCTGAGTATAGTAATCTTAAAAGGAAAAACTTTGGTGGGTTAATCAGTGATAATAGTGGTGGTGGGAATGGAATCCATGAGTATAGTTATACTTTAGGTGGAATTAATAATGGAACTGGCAATGGAAGTAATGGTCCTCTTACTGGGATCAATCCAAGTTTGGAAAATATTAATCATGTTGCCAATGAAAAATTCCATAAAGTATTTAATCGAGTTAAAAGACCACCAGTTGAACAAAACAATAAAAGGAGATGTGTGTTGTTGTCAAATATCAGTGAGTCAATGGGGTTGAATAGTGTTTTGCAACAAGTATGTGGAGGCCCCTTGGAGAAGTTAACAGTATTATCAAATGGGAAAATTGAACTATATTTTATATTCCCAGAACATGCAAAACAATTTTATACATATGGCAAGGCAACAGGGTTATTAATGGTAAATGGCGTGAAATTAAAAGTTGAATGGTTGAACGATGAAAATAATATGGTTAATTACACATTATCAAGTTCATTAATGAGTGATATTTTACATAATGGTTGTAGAAGATGCTTGATTATTTCCAAAAATATCCCTGGTAAAAGAATTAGGAATGGTGATAAAATGTTTTATCCAGAACCCGATATTCATTATTCTAGCAATTTGAATTTCGAGGAAATTAAAAACGACTTTAATAAATTTGGTAAAGTTCTTGACATTGGTTCTGTTATTAGTAGAAAGTTATGCTTCAGTATATTCTATTATGACATTAGATGTGCAATATTAGCAAAACAAGAACTTGATTTGATCGGCAGTGAATTGAATAAGAAATATAAGGATTGGTCTATATGGTATGGTAAAGATATTACTGATCGTGCTTGTTTTGTCCTATAAACAAAGGTGTCAAACAGTTGTTATAACAACCACCACTACCAACAATAATAACAGGATATATTCTTCTCTTACGTAATACGTGTATACTTTTTATATGCATATATATTTTTTTTTTGCAGTTATATTTCCTGATTTGGATAAATTGTCAATACTTTAAACAATATCAAATTTTTTTTTTTTTTTGTAACGAACAACCACCATCACCACCTAAATTAAGCAAAAAAATTCTTCAAACCCGTAAAAACCACAGACAAGACCAAATACAAAAGTGATATAGTTTACCCTTTTTTGTTTTTGTTCCATCAAATTTCTGTCCTTTTGTCATAATTTTTCTAGATACAAACATATATTGCTAATGTCCCATAAAACGCCAACAAGAGCAAGATCTTGCTATGCTAACAGTTCTACTACAACAATTAATTCCACCCCTTCTAGAAACTCATTCAGACCACCATCAAGATTATCGATGATTCCCAAATCATCGTCACCGATTCAACCCCCTAGATCTCGTCCAAGTTCAGCAATGTCAATTAGTCGGCCATCAACGCCGTTAATGAAAAGTCAAGAACCCTATACGGGGGCCATAACCGTTTCAATTAGACCAAACCCTAACACAATCGACACTAAAAGTTGGAGTATTGATGAGTATGATAACTCAATAATGAATACCAACGATGGGACAAGATTTGTGTTTGATAATGTATTCCCCATGGATAGACAATTGAGCAATATCCAAGTATATAACAAATCATGTTATAACGTTGTCAATAAATTTCTTGAAGAAGGATATAATGGTACTATATTTGCGTATGGGATGACAGGATCAGGTAAAACATTTTCCATGAAAGGGTGTGACACCGATCCTGGGTTTGTTGAATTGGCAATAAATGACATTTTCCAAAAAATCACCGACAACGCCACTACAAAAAAATATAAAATGGATATCTCGTATCTTGAGATATATAATGAAAAAATAATAGATTTATTATCTGGATCACCATCATCTCCAACGACCTCTCAGAGTAACCAAGATTTGAAAATTAGAGACGATGTGGATTTCGGTATCAAAGTAGTTGGATTAACAAGTGCTAATATCACGTCGAAACCACAACTATTGCAATTGATTAAATATGGGGATACCAATAGAAAAACAAGTGCTACTGATTTCAATGCCAGATCATCTAGATCTCATTCAATTTTACAAATAAGATTACAGACCATTGACTTGTTATCAGAAACTGAATTAAAATCAACGTTATCCTTATGTGATTTGGCAGGGCTGGAGAGAGCAGCAACAAGTTTAGAAAGAAGAAAAGAAGGTTCATTTATCAATAAATCATTATTGGCTTTATCCAATGTCATCAATAAACTTTCAAGCTCGACTCTAGAACATATTCCGTATCGAGACTCAAAATTGACAAGGTTATTACAACCGGCATTAAGTGGATCTTCATTGGTTCTGATTCTTTGTACCATCCATATGGGGAGTAATCAACAAAATTCTCAACAGTGTGTAGCTGAGACATATAAAACTTTAAGATTTGCCGCAAGAGCTAAAGATATAGTTATAAATGTTGAGAGAAATATGAGTCAAAAGCTTGAGGGTGGTGACTCAAGTCGGATGATTCAAGAGTTGAATGAAATCATTAGTAAACAACGACAAGAAATTATAAAATTACAATCAAGTACGAGTGCATCATTGAAAGAATTTGAAAGTTCAAGGATTATTCAATTGGAGTCAGAAAACAGAGTGTTGATAGAAAAATTGGATCATTTGAACAGATTAACAGATTTGCAAAAAACAGAAACAGCTATTATCAAAAACGATATCTTGAACGATATTTTAGCATCTGGCTTGGACAGTCTGCAAATTCTAATGACAAATATTGAAGATTTCTATAAGAAAATGACTTATGAGGCCAATGAATATAAATCATATATCGCTCGTTTAGAGACCCAATTGAAATTAGAATCAATGAGTAGCTCACATCAGTCATCACCAACATCAAGTATACCAATCTCTCACACTGCTAATGAATCATCCGAGTTAATGGAGGCTTTGAAAGAACAAGAAGAGGAAATTCTTATGTTGAAAGAACAATTAAAAGACAAAGATCAGATAATAAAGAGTTTATCACAAACAACAAGATTACGTCGATTGGTTGATAATAGTAATAATAGCACCACCACCACTAACCACCATAATACTTATAACACGTTGGATAATGATTTTAAACGACACACCACAATAGCAAACTTTGATAAAGAGAATTATGAACCTGAATTACGCAATTTTAAACTAAGTCCAAAGAAACCAAAGTCAAACTGTGATATTCTAGAAAGTTTTTGAATGGTTGATACAAGACCAAATAAGAGTTATAGCTTTCTAATTTTCTTCCTCTAACTATGTATACATATATATATATTCTTAATTAATAATTATATTCCTGATTTTATAGCTTGAAAAAGCCACGTAGATATATATATATATATCAGTAGATTAGAACCGGCTGAATCAAATAGAATTTGCTTGACATTGTTTTGTGTCAGGAGATAACGTTCTCTTTTTCTGTTTCCTGTATATAATCTCCTCGTCCTATTCCGCTCCCATTCCGGCCACCCTTCTCCGTCTAATTGGAGTAATTGAAAATCCCCTAATCATTCAATACCTCTCTTTTCCTACACCATTTTTATCAGTTATATACCGAGTATAGGCCGTTCACTTTGAGTTGATACATTAATTGATCCACATTTGAACAGTATTTCCATTCAATCGGTTTGGAAACAACTTTGGTTTTATTGTTTTAGACGTGTATTTTCCAGCAATCGACAAGTCAACAACAGCCCCCCCCCTTTGTCCATTCTTTTAATTTAGCAAGTCGATTATGTTCAAGAAACTACGATCAAATTCTACTGTATCGCAGAGTAGAAGAACTTCAACTAGTGACTCCCAACAACAACTGGCAAGGGGTAACCATGAATTTCGAAGACACAGCCAACCAAACCCAATTATTAATTATGAAATATTGCATTCTACATCTGCAATGAATGGGAATCACTTTCGTCAGAATGACTCCGAGTCAGCAATAATTGATGAATCCTCTGATCAAGAAATGTCACCATTGACAACAACTCAAAGTAACCAATCGACCACATTATCTGAGGCAAACACATTATTTATTGATCGACATCAACGACTAGAGTTACAGGATAGTTATATTGATAATTTTACCATGTACTTACCATTTGTGATTAGACAAATGAGATTAATTGAAGAAAGACGATATCGGGAATCACAAGAGTATCGTAATGAGAATGAACAGAGTACTACGGGAAACAGTAGTGGTAATGATGTGTCACAACAAACCCAGGGTCATGTTATTATACCTGAGATTGCAGGTGATGATTTAGATGATATTTCCACCATATTCGATGAAGCACATGTCCCCTTGGAAACTTTTGCCATGACTCATTATAAAATTCTAGAAAAACAATTGTCATCTTTTGATGTTAGGCGACTGTTTATAATTGTTGCTGGTATGTTGAAACATAATACTTATATATTCCCCAGTGCTGAATCGTTTGAATTATTCAAACAACTACGATCAAGCATTAAAAAACATCGCAAGAATCTGATTATGGTATATGACAACCAAGGAACTATCAAACGAGCATCCTCATCATCCTCAACAAATATCAAACGAGAGGATATCGACCAACAAAGTGAAGGAATAATAATTGATGATAGACCCCATATTATTCCATTGGATCAAAAACTAAAAGGTTTGGGATTACCATTATTCAAAATCCAAACCCCATATTTATCTTCATTCCGGAAAAGCACACCATGTATAATATTTAAACGATATAAAGAAGTCCCACAACCTCCACCTTCACCACTGACACCATCATCATCATCGACACTGTCATTAGCATCATCATTACCAGCTAAGATAAAAGTGAAATCTCCACTAAAATCGTCTGACGAGTACACTCTCGGTAAAGAGGATTTTGAATTTGAAACATATAATTTTTGTCAAGTATATTCGAAATATTTTCAATCATTTCGAAGATTTATATTTGAATTTACCCCATTGGATCAACCAAGCTTCAAAGTGATTATGTTTCAAAGTAATTTACGACCATTTGCGGATTTTTTGTACAAAAAGACCCGGTTTAGAGTAATTGGACCAGCAATGTTACTGGGAGTTGTACAACATTATAATCCTCATATGAGATTACTAGTAATAGATGATGATAAACCTTCATTGGTCGATAATATAATTAATAAAAAACCCAACAGTGGTTTAGGCTTAACCACCATCACTTCGACTGCCACAATTACTGCTGCTGCTGGAGGATTACTTCTTAAACGCAAATCAAATGATAAGAAACTTAAAACATACATTGAATTCAATTATGACGATCCAAATACTTTCATTAATCCCATACCCAATAATGCATTTACTGATGAAGATAATATTTCTCAAGCAACCAATACTTCACTGTATATAAGCAATGATTTACCACCATTTGGTTGTTTTAAAGATTCAATGTTGTATCGAACAAATTCTAGTTTATTACCGAAAAAATACACTGAAGAAGGTAAAATTCAAATATATCAGGATAAACTGTTTTTATTAGATAAAGATGAAAATAGTACTCTTTCAATTGATATTGATTCAATGGTTCTACTTTGTGTCATGGCTACTTTACGAGATATATCAATTAAGAATGCTGGTAGAACAAATACTCAAAGGGCATTTGGTATTGGGTTTGCTAATAGGATAAGTTATGGCTTAGAGCCATCCCATGCGGGAATAATTGGGTTATAGAAAGAAACAAATACAAGTTTTTTTTTTTTTTTTTGATTTGTATATTTGCTGAATTGTACATGCTGTTGTTATTTAGATTCATCTGATACCTTTTTAAGGTTGATCAAATGAAACATCAATTTACTTCTTACCAATCACTATAAAACTAGTTGGGAAAAGAAATATAATATAAAAACAAAGGATAAAAGAAGAGAGGAAATATCGTTGCTCATAAATGATCTAATACCGTTCTGGGGATCTTGATCTATCTCTTCTAGGAGGAGATCTTGAAGGAGATCTACTGTATCTTTTCTCTTCAACTCTTGGCTCTCTACCTTCTTCACGATCATAGTCTCCTCTACCTTCTTCACGGTCATAACCACCTCTTCCACTGTAACCACCTCTACCACCATCGCGATATCCTCCATCACGGTACCCTCCTTCGCGGTAGCCACCTCTTCCCCCATCACGGTAGCCACCATAGCCACCGCCTCTTCCGCCATCTCGGTAACCTCCATAACCGCCTCTTCCTCCGTCACGGTAGCCACCGTAACCACCACCTCTTCCCCCATCACGATAACCACCGTAGCCGCCTCTTCCTCCATAGCCACCTCTACCACCGTCACGATAGCCACCATCGCGGTACCCTCCTCTTCCGCCATAACCACCATCACGGTAACCTCCTCTTGGACCGGAAAATTGTTGTCTCACACGGTATGGGTCGGATCTGGCAACTTGAACAACCAATCCGTCATTTATTGTATATGGTAAAGTTTTACCATCCAATTCTAAAGCACGTTCACAACTTTCAGCATCCTTATATTCGACAAATGCGTATTTTCCACCATCGTCGGATCTTGGTGGAGGAATATCTAATCTAACTAATTCTCCGTATCTATAATTATAATTTGATAATTGTTGTTAGTCTCGATGAAACTGATGAAAATGATACTAAAAATTTTTTGTTGTTTTTCTTTATGTTTGTTTTGAAATTATGGGGATAAAACTTAGAATGAAATAATTGGAAGGGAGAAATAGAAATGAAAAATAAAAATTAAGAATGTAAATTAGATGTGATCAGATATAGTGATGCATAATTACAGAAAAGTTCAATGAAAAGGATGAATATGGCTAAATCAATTCGGTGATTTAAATGAAAATATTCAGGGAGGTAGGAAAGAAGGAAGAAGGGAAGGAATGGAAAAGGGAAAATGGAGGAGAAACAAAGGAAGGAAAACGGAGTTTAAAAAATGAAAAGGGAAAGTGGATCATCTGATATGTGTTCAATATGTCTGGAATTGAATCGGAATCGGAATCAAAGAAGACTGATGAATGAAGGAGGGGAAGAAAGTGTAAAGACAATGTATCGCTTTTGGAATCGCTTCACTCAAAATTCATGTCTGTCGCCTTCTTAAACTGAAACAGGATAACAACTATTATGAATTCTCTTGTTAAGAAGCGTTGATAAAATATGCTGTGGATAATGACGATTAGGATGATTAGGATTGTGATAATATCAATACCAATGAAATAACCTAGATTGTTATCTAATAAATCATGGAATCAATAAATCCTAAAGTTTGTTGTTAATTTAGAAGTAAGAAGGAGTCTGTTAAGAGTAAATAAAATGAAAATCCCCAACTGTTGAATCCATAAAAAACAGGTTATGGAAACTAAAACTTCATAGCAAAAACAAAAAAAAAAAATTTTCAAGATATCTTGAAGGTATCACACTCAGTTATACATACTTTTCAAAATCTGGAGCTAAATCAGCAGCTTTGGATTCTCTTGAAAACCCAGTAACGTATAATGTGTTCTTTGGCATCGTGAATGATTTGGAGTGGTATTAAACGTTAATTAATGATAGTGTTGAAAGCAAGTTGTTTTTTTTTTTTTCGTCGTCGTTGAGTTTTTTCTTGTTTCGGTTTTGAATTCTCGTGATCAAACTTTAATCATCAGGTTCAGTTTAGTCAATACGCACGACCATTACTGTTAAATGATCATATCTGACAATATTCACTATAAGATACTATTAACTGATCTTATTATTTCGATTATTAATGAGGTAGAGTTGATTTTCCAAAAAAATGTTAACATTGAACTGTGAAAAGGTGCTCCTTATTCGATAGACAAACTGCAAAATAAACTTAAGTATATATGCCAATTATAGGAAACAACACAAATTAAATTGACATTGCCAGTGGCAAAGTAGGTGATTGATAACTTGGAAAAGTGGTCCACAATAGAGCAACTCTTCTAAAGCCGGATTATGTCGGCAAGAAACAAATTATCTATCGCAAATTCACAATGAAGCTCATAAGCTTAGATGGAACGAATCAGAAGAATCTTAAGAACAGCAAACCCAATCAACGAAGGACTAAAATGATTCTGAAACCGAAACCAACTCTAATTTACTCCACTTTTTTGATTCAAACTTCTGGTTCAGTAAATGTAATTCAATCTAAGAAATCATATTCAGAGAAACTTATATGCGGTTGTTGTGTGCTATAGATACTCAACTCTTAATTGAATTCTTTTACTTCGTACTCAGAACGTGATTTGTAACTTTGGTACCCTTTCCTTAGTTCACAGTGTAGTAAAAAAAAGGGGGTGATAATTATTATTACCCTTACGGTTGATAATTAGATAGTAAATTGTTACATACATATGCATGACAGTAGCAGTACCCTTTCAAAATGATACATCACCAAGATCAGTAGCCTAAGATTAGGAAAACACGGGTAAACACTAATCCTACTCTCATTGACCTTCTATATCTACGATTTAATTGTTGGGATCTTGTGACCCAAAGCTTGTAGCCTCAACCTTATACAATACCAAAACCAGATCTTGATCTAAGCTTTTATTGGAACAATTGATTTCATTTGCTACATACAGGTCTACACACACACACACACACAACTATGCCTGATATGCAAGTATCAATTAATCCAATTAATTATTGATTGATTAACAACAACGATGGTAAATAATAATCACTACTACTATTATTGTAAATAGGGGTAAAGTAAGGGTAGTGTAAAGCCAGACAATTATTGCTTTTTTTTTGTATGGAGAAATGGTTGATCAATCGTGTATCTTTCCTAAAACAGACTTGAAAAAGAAACAAGAAAAAAAGACCAACAAAAAAATTTTTTAATCCAACAAAAAATAAATAATAATCACACGTACACGTACTGAGCACATGGACACGCACTCACACACAGTATACACACAGTAAACACTGAGACAACCACCACCCACTCATTCATTATTTTTCTTTTTTTGCTTCGTCATACAACACTCATTCAAAAAAAGTATCAACAATTTCTAACCGCCACCACCAACGATCTCTACTTCTCTTAACTATTGAAACTACTAATCAAATTGTTTATAAACCCCTTGCCTTATTTTGAAAGGAAACTACAGGATCTCCCATAGTACTTGGTAAACTCAATTTACACAATCATGACAGATCCATTAACATTTTTAGATGAGTTTAATGAGTTCTTCTATTTCCCAGAAGAAAATGAAACCTTTGCCCCAAAAGAGATTGGGAAATTGAAATTTGGCTCAAAGGTTAATGCCGCCCCAAAATCTATTGAAGTTCCAACTTCATATTTGGATTTTTCACCGGAAACAATGAATAGTTTACCTTATGGATTGAGTATATCTGGTTTACCATCTTTTTCCAGAGTAGAAACCCAAATTAAAATGAATTTGACATTAAGTGCACCCTTCCCTAATCATTATGTTCACATATCACCCGATCTTATATCAAAGAAGAAGTTATGTTTAGAAGAACCATATTCAAGTCTTGACGATAATATTAAAAAACATGTTTTGGAACTCGACGCTTACATTCTTACTCAAAGTAACAAATCTTGTACTGTCTGTTCAAGATGTATTAAACGAGAACAAAAGAGAGCATCACGTAGCAAAGCTGGTGAAGAGAAATCGGCAGTTTGGGATTGTGGACTTGAAAAGAAAGCAATAATCATAAATAATAAAGAAATAGTCTCTTTCCAATCTGGTGTTTTGGGATTATCAGTAAGAATCATATGTTATTGTCGACACCACAAGGAACTGGAAGGGTTTAAACTTTTGGTGGTTCTTAAAAACCATTTGGGTCAAGTTGTTGCTAAACAAATATCTTCTCCTATTATGATTATGGACAGAAAGAAAAACTTGAAGGATTCAGCACCAAGTTCATCAGCAAACTTGGTCGAATTGGATAAGAAGAAGTTGTCTATCTCGGATTCCGATAATGAGAAATTAATGACTAATCAATTTGTTCAACTATCACCAAATTCATTGGATGAATCGGCATCTGAGGCTTTAGCTACAACTGATTATGAAACCAGAGGGGTTAAACGGAAGAAATTATCTGTTGATGACTCTTTCAACACCACATCCAATCCAATGTACAATGGTTTCAGTGGCTATTCCCCAATGAGTAATAGTGATACTAATACATCGGCTATAAGTCAGAGTTTCTCGGGGCCAACAGTATCAAAACCATCACTGGCTCAATTTTCTATTGGATTTTCACCAATCAGTCAACCGCAATTTCCATCACAATTCCAATCACAATCACAATTGCTACAACAACAACAACTGCAACTGCAACTGCAGCAACAACAAATTCTCCCATCGATTCAAAAGATTATACCAGCTCAGGGTCTGATTAAAGGTGGTATTGAAGTCACAATATTGGGATTTAATTTCCGTCCTGGCTTGCTGATTAAGTTTGGTCCAAACCAAGCGTTGGCTACTCATTGTTGGTCAGAAACTACTATCGTTACGTATTTGCCACCTGCTGCCCAGCCAGGTCAAGTCTTGGTTAGTTTTGAGAATCAAGATAACGACATAGTAGGAGGTCCACAACAACAACAAGTGTTTACATATACCGATGATACTGATCGACAATTGATTGAATTGGCTTTACAGATTGTGGGATTGAAAATGAATGGTAAATTAGAAGATGCAAAGAATATTGCCAAGAGAATTGTTGGTACTGATAATAATAATAATAATAACAACAACAACAACAATGGTAATAGTAGTAGTAATACCAGTAGTAGCAGTCCAGTAAACGATACTACTGCTGCTGTTAGTACTGTCACGCCAACAAATTCGAATACATCTTCTAACTTTGAAAATGACGAAAAATCAATGGCGAAATTAAATAAGTTAGTTGAATTTTTCGAGTCCAGAACTAATAATCAAGATGATTTGGAAAAATGGTCAAGTATGAAAACATCTGAAATATTTGGTGATCAAGAAGAAGAATATTTTGCTGATAGTGAAGTTGTACCATCTTATAAATCAATTTTCCCTAATGGTGGTAATGCTAATCATGCCAAAATACTGACTGAACCTGAACCTGCTCCTGAAGCTGATGCTGGTGCCACATCGGATTCTTCTGAAGATATGGTTGTCACGTATATTAATCATCCACGTAAATCGGTGGAAAATGATAAGATGTTGTTATTCTTTTGGATACCGACATTAATAGCCATGTTGACTATTTTCTTCATGGTATATGTGATGGGATATCAATTGAATAATAATTTCATTGTTGAAAAAGTATTAAGTTATACTTCTTTATTAAGTTGATATTAACAAATACTTATCAAATGCAGAATAATAGAGTTTGTTTTGTTTATTTTTTCACTTCATGGTCACTTTTTACATATATGTTTGCTCCAGCTGTTATTTTTTTTTTTTTAGAATGTTGTTGGTGCTATTTAATGATGTTTAGAAGTATTTTGTTTTTGTTTGTTTCATTTAATTTAGTTTAATTTATTATTCCTGTTTAATATTAGTCTCGGTATGGGTTGCTACATTTATTTTTTATCATCGTTTATGAGTTAATTAGTTTGTATTTGTTTATTAATATAATGAATTTAATAATAAGATAATATTAATCGTCTATTTACATAAACCGTCACGATATCTTGAAGTATCAATTCTCATGAATTCTCTTAATGCCATTGTCGCATATGAACTAACTCCTAATTGCATTCTTAAAACCACAGCCAATTTATTAGCACTTTCCTTATCGGTAGTGTTAGTTTTAATGATTCTATCAGGCAATTCCACTGGAGTATCAACCTCATTGGATATCTTCTTTTCCTGTTCTTTTTTCAATTGTAATAATTCTAAATCAGTTCTAATCAATGGTTTTTCTCCATCTCCATCTTCGTCATTATTATATTTAATAAGCTCAAATGATAAATTATTGGCTTTTGCCATTAACTTTCTATAAGTCCCAGTTAATGAAAATTCCTTTTGTTTTCTGGTCATTTTAAATGGATTTAATCCATCTTTTTCCATAATATCAATATAAACTTGTTTTAAAATTGGGTTTGTAGGATATTCAATTTTATACCCCGGTGAAGGTAAAATAACATCAAATATGGTATATTTACCTGACTCAATGTCTTCTTTGGTTAATGATTTAACTTTAGCTTCATTTAAATAAACCACATCTTCATCAATAACAGTGGTATCATTATCATCATCATCATCAAATACTAAATCTCCTTCAATTAAATTCAATCCATATAATTCAATTCTTTTCGATGCCACTAAATTCCAAATATATGCTTGATATGCATGTCCATACATCATACGAAGATTTTTCGGAATTGCTTGAATGGCTTTAAGATAAGAATTTTGAGAATAAAATTTATCATCTGTTTGTTGTTGTTGTGATTCATTTTGTAAAATTTTTAAAACAGCAGTTTCAGCAACAAAATAATGAGGTAATTTATTTAAAGTTTGATAAGGATCTCTTGTTTGTTTCCAAATTTTTCTAGCTTCAATTGAACCAGGAGCTACTGATTCTTGATCAGATAATAATAATTCAACAAATTCTTGCCAATTTTCATTTAAAATTAATTTACCAAATTCATGAGTTGATATACTAAATGAACCAAATCTTTGCATTCCAAAATAGTTAATAAATCCATTTTTTTGTAAACTTTCAAAACATGATGTTACTATTGATTCAATGGATTTCAGTTCGTCTCCTTCGGTTAATTGATGATGAGGTTTTATATCTCTAATAACTATTGTGAATTCGTTACCTTTTAAATCTCCTAATTTCAATGGATGGTCTTCATAACTAAATGATCCTAGTGTAAAGCCATTTTTCTTCAGTTTATTCAACGCATTAACTCGTAATACTTTTCCATGATTAATACTGAATCGTTGACAAGTGGCACCACGACGATCTTTAGTTCCAGCATAATTTATAAATTTATGATTCATTCTTAATAATTTGGCAATATTATTGGCAACTTCCATAGTGTCACGATTTTGTTTATAAACAGTGAAATGTAAATATGGTTTATAAGGACCTAATCCATAATTGATCACTCCATTTTCATCAATATGATGCATACTTTCTTGAAATTGTCGTGGTTGTTTTCTACGATTTTGTGAAGAAGATCTTGATGATATGGCAATTTTAAAAGTATTTTCCAGTGATGTAATAGTTTCTAATTTATTTTCGAAAGCTTTTCTAAATAACTGATGCAATTTGGTTCGTTGTTCTTTATCATCAAATTTGGTTTGAGTTTCAAAATTTTTCCCGTTATGAAACAATGATTCAACTTGTTTCAATTCATCATCAGTAACAAATTTCAATAACTCTTTACGATCTTCATCAGATAATACTGGATGTTTGTTTGATTCACCAGTAGTATTAGTATCTTCTTTATTCTCAACTTCTTTCGATCGTTGCTGTTCCTTTTCTTGTTGCTTAGCAGCTTTTATTTCAGCAATTTCTTCTTCAGTTTTACCTTCAATTTCTTGACGAAATTTAGCTCGTTCTTGTAATTTCAATTCTCGTTTTGATGGTCCAACATCAATACCATCATCAACTAAATGAACTACATTTCCTAATGGGTCAATTTCGTTGACTTGGAAATCTGAATGTAATGTCTTTAATAACCCAGAAAATCCAGTTATATTAGGATTAATAAATTGAGTAATACCAGCTTTAGTTTCACTGATACCCATAAGGGTTGGTTTCAGTTTTTTGACAACATTATTCCCATCATTGACCAAATTGGTGGTTTGAGATGTAAGTATTTCTTGAGCTTGTGAGATTGTTCTTTTAAGTGATTCAGACATGATTCGTGAAATACTACGTAACCAATTTCTTGCCATACATATATAGAAAGATTATTCTGTACGTATGTTGTTTAACAAGAAGGAATAGTGTTGGAAGTTTTTCTTTTTTTTTTTTTTTTTGCAAATCTGAGGAGATGAGTTTACTCCAAAAATTGGATTGACATTTCTTAAAAGGACATTAACAAAGAAATATACAATTGACTATTCTAATAGGTGTAATAAGCATAATATGGAGATGGTCCAATTCTTAAATTATCAAACTGACAACATTTCTATTTGTTTCATTAACAAAATTTAAATCCATCTTCAAAATGAATGACTACGACAAAAACCCACCCTATTGATCTTATTGACAAGCTCTCTATTCCCGGAATTTTAATCAATTTTACCTAAATAGTCATTATTTGGTTATCTTCCACCTTCATTTTGGTCTTTCTCTTTTGAGGTCATTAATTGTGTGGACTGGAAGAGGAAAGTGTTAAGCCTCATTAGTTTTGTCACGTGCCACCAACATTACGAGAAATTTTGGCCACAGCGAAAGAGAGGGGCCGTTAATTCTCACACGTAACAACAACTAAATCAACAATCCAATTTCACCTGAAACAACACTTCATCAATCAATTAGTTCATAACCTTCTTATATTAATCATCCCCTGTCCAATCTATAGCAATGTCAACTGATCATCATCATCCTCATTCAGTTGAAGGACATCAATTCAAGAAAATGTTCAATCGATTAAGTGGACAACCAGAATCATATAGTCGTAAACAAAATTATACATTTGGCAAAACTTTAGGAGCAGGATCATTTGGAATTGTTAGATATGCTAGAGATAATTGTACTAATGAAGAAGTTGCTGTAAAAATAATTTTGAAAAAAGCTCTTAAGGGCAATGAATCAATGATTATTGATGAAATGCAATTATTAGAACAATTAAATAATCCTCATATTGTTGGATTTAGAGATTGGTTTGAGAGTAAAGATAAATTTTATTTAGTGACTCAATTAGCCACTGGAGGAGAATTATTTGATAGAATTGTTCAAAAAGGTCGATTCACTGAACATGATGCTTCATTAGTGGTACTTCAAATGTTGGAAGCGTTACAATATTTACATGATAAGAACATTGTTCATCGTGATATTAAACCAGAAAATATATTATATTTAACTTCAAAGGATGATTCCCCCATTGTATTGGCAGATTTTGGTATTGCCAAACGATTGCAAAATCCTAATGAAAAATTGACTTCGTCTGCTGGTTCATTTGGATACGCTGCTCCTGAAGTCATATTAGGTACTGGTCATGGTAAACCTTGC
The DNA here is from genome assembly GCF_000026945.1 of Candida dubliniensis CD36. Lineage (NCBI taxonomy): Eukaryota > Fungi > Ascomycota > Pichiomycetes > Serinales > Debaryomycetaceae > Candida > Candida dubliniensis. Next base: position 2,151,696 of record NC_012861.1, on the reverse strand, counting down.
GATATTTGGTCATTAGGAGTAGTTACTTATACATTATTATGTGGGTATTCTCCATTTAGATCAGAAAATGTTCAAGATTTTATTAATGAAGTGAAACACAACAATGCGGTGATTTTCCATGCTGATTATTGGAAAGATGTTTCTAAAGATGCAAGAAGATTTATTATCAAGGCATTACAATTTAACCCTGACAATCGTCCTACAGCCACTGAATTATTAAATGATCCATGGTTAGTTTCCATTGCTAAAGAATATAAGGAAACTGATTTATTGCCTAATTTCAAACAAGGGTTCGATGCCAAGAAGAAATTTAGACAAGCTATTGAATTGGTGAAATTAAACAATAGAATCAAGAAATTGAAAGAATGGCAAACTGAAGAAGATGATGATCCAACTGAAATCAATTTATTTAATGAACATGGTAGTGTTGATCATCGAGCAAAAACTATTGGTAATGATGGATTAACTGTGCCTGCTACTCCACCACATCGTGGAGAATCACCATTAAATACTTGGAAGAAATTTAATGATGTTATTAATTCATTAGATGCTAATCGATCTAAGGCTTCGTTATCATCGTTTAAATCGCCATATGATCTTGCTCATTCCAACAGAGGTACTGATGTAAGCAATTCCGGGAGTGGTTCTGATACCGGTACCGGTAAGAGCGATACCGCAAGTAGTGCTTTTGTTCAATTGGTGCATGCAGCAACAGCAAATAAAGAAAAAGTGGCTAATTATACTGAAAATGAAGAAAAAGGAGCAAAGAAAGATGGTGATAAAAACTAGAGATGATTAATATACGTGGAATTTTGGTTGTTGTTGGAGAAGAGGAGTTGGTTTTTCATTTCAATTTTGGTCTTTTTCTTTTAGGGATAATAGTGTCTCCTTCTGTTTTTTTTTTTTTTTTTTCTGTAAATTATAGTATCAAGCTTTAATTAATTATACTGTCTTTTTATTCTAATGGGTTTTCAACTCTTTCTTTAGATGGTGGTTGGCAATACTGACTGAACATTTTTCTTTCTAGCCTTGTGCTGGTTCAAATCAACAACGACGAAAAAAAAAATTGAAAATCTAATTTTTCAATTCAATTCAAAGGTCTTTATATCAGATTATTAATAACATAGTATAGTGTTTCTTATTCGAAGTTGGTTATTTGTCTATTGAGTAAACATACAAGGCAATCCATTTGTTATCTCAATTATACAGCTTATATTACCAATCACCAAAAGTCAATCCAAAACATTAAAAAGAAAAAAAAGAAAAAAAAAAAAAAATTTTTTCTTCGAGGGATTTTCCTTCTTTCTTTCTTCTTAAACATCTATTCTACAAATCATGTCAAATAATAATCCTCAAGAAAGTTCCAACAATAGTAACCTGCCATTGAAACGATCGACACCAATGTTATTTCTCGATGCAGAAGATAAAACTCAAGAAGCATTAACAACTTTTGAATTATTAAATGCATGTACTTATCAAAACAAATATGTTGGATCGGCCAACGTCACCACCACAACCACCAATAAAACATCTGGATCAACACTGACAAAATCCCATCAACAACAACAACAGAATCGTCGGAAACTTGAATTTATGACATGTGATTGTGAAGAAGAATGGGATAGTGAATTACAAATGAATTTAGCATGTGGACCAGATTCTAATTGTATTAATCGAATCACTTGTGTTGAATGTATTAATAAGAATTGTTTATGTGGAGATGATTGTCAAAATCAACGATTTCAAAATTGTCAATATAGTAAAGTCAAAGTTATTCAAACTGAATTAAAAGGTTATGGATTAATTGCTGAACAAGATATTGAAGAAAATCAATTTATTTATGAATATATTGGTGAAGTTATAGATGAATCTAGTTTCCGTCAACGAATGATTGAATATGATTTACGACATTTAAAACATTTTTATTTTATGATGTTAAGTAATGATTCATTTATTGATGCTACTCAAAAGGGGTCATTAGGTCGATTTATTAATCATTCTTGTAATCCTAATGCATTTGTTGATAAATGGCATGTTGGTGATCGATTAAGAATGGGGATTTTCGCTAAACGGAAAATTTTACGTGGTGAAGAAATCACTTTTGATTATAATGTTGATAGATATGGAGCTCAATCTCAACCATGTTATTGTGGTGAACCAAATTGTATAAAATTCATGGGTGGGAAAACTCAAACTGATGCAGCATTATTATTACCACAAATGATTGCTGAAGCATTAGGGGTGACACCAAGACAAGAAAAAGCTTGGCTTAAAGAGAATAAATCAATTAGAAATCAACAACAAAATGATGAATCAAATATAAATGAAGAATTTGTTAATAGTATTGAAATTGACCCTATTGAAAATCAAGATGGTGTGACCAAAGTCATGTCAGCATTAATGAAAACTCAGCATCCTTTAATTATAAAAAAATTAATTGAAAGAATATCTGTTAGTAGTGGTCATGATGCTATTAATGTTATGTTTGTTAGATTTCATGGATATAAGACAATATCAACAATTTTACAAGATTTATTAGTGAGCAAGAATAATGATAAAGAATCAGAAACAAATGATCACGACAACAACAAGGACTCTATTGAAGATAAAGATGAGTTGATTATTAAGATTTTGAAAATATTAGTGACTTGGCCAGCAGTTACTAAGAATAAAATATCCTCATCTAATTTGGAAGAAGTTGTTAAAGATATTCAAACTAGTAATGAAAGTAGTAACAATAAGGAAGAAATCAATGAATTATGCACTAGTTTATTAGAGAGATGGTCAAAATTAGAAATGGCTTATCGTATTCCTAAACAAGAGAGTGCGATTGCCAACAATGCTACTGCTGGTACCGCCACCACCACGGCAACTGGAACATCAGCATCTCCATTTGAAAGAATATCATCTCATACACCAGAATTAGGTGCTACCAACACACCAACATCATCCTCACAGCAACAACAACAGTCACGAGATGCTGGATTACCAGAAAATTGGCGTAGTGCATTTGATAAAAACACTGGGGGATATTATTATTATAATACAGTTACACAAGAAACTACATGGGAAAGACCTTTAGGTTCGTTACCACTAGGACCTAAACCACCAAGTGGACCTGGTATAAAAGGTCGACTTAATAAATATAATGAAATTGATTTAGCGAAAAGAGAAGAATTAAGAATTCAAAAAGAAAAAGAAATGAAATTTATTGAAATGCAAAATCGAGATCGTAAACTTAAAGAATTGATTGAAATGAGTAAAAAATCAATGAATAATAGTGCAAACAATTTTAATGGTTTCTCTGATAATGGTGATAATAATGGGAATACTAATACTACTAGTACTACTGGTGGTGTTTATGGAATTACTAGTGATAAACAAGGTGGGAAGCATCATCATGATAAGCATTCTAAAAATGGTCCTAGAAATACCAGCATCAGTACCAGTACTAGTGACAGTGGCAGTGGTAACATTGAAAAAACTTGGAAACGAATATTTGCTAAGTATATTCCTAATATAATTAAAAAATATGAATCGGAAATTGGTCGTGATAATGTTAAAGGATGTGCTCGAGAATTAGTTAATGTTTTAACTCAAAGTGAAATAAAACATGGTAAAAAACCACCATCAAATGATTCAAATATGGAATTAAATGATAAAAAATTGAAAAAAATAAAAGAATATAGTTATCGGTACATGGATAAATTTTTAATTAAATTTAATAATTCCAAAAAGAATAAATCTATAACTGGAAGCAATGGTGGTGATAGTGATAAGCACAAACGAAAGCATGATGATGACGATGGTAATGATGGAGAAAATGGAGTTAAACGTAGTAAAGTATAGATGTTTATTGTTTATACAAAAATTAACCAAAATAAAAAGCTAGAAGATATAACACCAAGTTAATTCCACACACTTTGTGGTCTGGCTATATAATGACACACGCTCCCTTTACGGTGCGTTATAGAGACAAAACACAACACTTGATACTAATGTATGTATATGTATAATTAATTCTATAACAGTTATAAATAATAATAAAAATAAACAAAAAAAAAAACGTCCAGTAAAGATTGATGGTCGTCTTTTAAGCATGAGTATTTAACAAGTTTGGTAAATTTTCAATTGATTCTGAACCAAAGGCAATTTGATAAGTAGCTTCAAATAATGGGAATTCTTCCAATTTATCAACATAAGTTAATAATTCATGGACTTCTTTAGCAGTCACTATACCTTGAGAACTTTGACCATTTAATAATTTCTTTTCTGCTTCTTCAGCAGAAACACCAGTTTCTGCCATATATCTACCAACTTTAACATTTCTACCACCAGCACAAGTTGTAATTAAATCAGCTACACCAGCAGATTCAGCAGTAAAAGTATCAGCTTGAGATTGGGGGAAAAACGTTTCTGAAAATTTAATTGTTTCTAATAATCCTACTCTCATAATTGCGGCTTTAGCATTATCACCCCAACCTAAACCTTCAACAAATCCTACGGCTAAGGCAACAACATTTTTCAAAGCCCCCGCCACTGAAACACCAGCTACATCTTCAATAACATTAACATGGAAATATGGACGATGGAAACAAGCTTTTAATACTAATTTATCAATATCTTTACCAGCACCACGATAATCATTAGGTAATTTATAAGCCACAGTAGTTTCTGACCATTTACCACGAGCAATTTCTGGAGCTAAATTAGCTCCCAGTAAAGCTCCACATACAATACCTAATTCTTCAGTAATATAAGTGGATAATAATTTACAACCATCTTTACTAACTTCTAAACCTTTCAAACAAGATATAGCTCTAGTAGTTTTAGGAACATTACCTTTCAATTGTTTTAAAATTTTAGGTAAAAATTGATGAGGTAAATTAAATATAATCAAATCAGCTCCTTTTACCGCAGTAACAATATCAGGTTGAGCAATTAAATTTTTAGGTAATTTAACTCCAGGTAAATATTTAATATTTTCATGACGTTGATTTATAATTTGAGTTAAATTTTCTCCATTAATTTTTTCTTCAAATACCCACATATTAACATAATGACTGAATAAATGAGGTCTGGCTAAAGCATTTTCAGCAACAATTTTAGCAATGGTAGTCCCCCAATTACCTGATCCAATAATAGCAATTTTAAATGGTTTATCGGGATTTAAAGATGATTCTGGATTAGGAGCAAAAGTTGGATTTTGTAATAAATATTGAGCAAATGATTTATCAGAATCATTGACTATTGGCAGTAAGATTTGTGTCAATTGAGTTAAACGGTTATTAGCAGTGGTATACATGGTTGTTCGATATGGTTGTTGTAGTATTGTTTAGTATGAACGAATAGCAAGAAATGTTATGTCTTTAAATAATACAGCAGATGAGGTAAGAATGTGGGGTTTCAATTCAAATCAGAATTGTTATTAGTAATAATAATAATAATGTTAGTTCTTCAAAGGAGGATGAGGAGTATAATGTTCTATAACACTTTTTTACTTCCTTGTTTAATTGAAATTTAATTTTTTTTTTTCACCCAAAAAAAAAAAAAAGAAACTGTAAATTTTTTTTGTTGAGTTTATTGTTTAATTGGATTAAAATATATAATGTAACCCACAATAATAATAAACACTTTCTTTAATAAGGGGGTGGGGAGATATTTAAATGGGATTGAATTGTTTCAGTGTTATCTCAAAGTAGTAGATATTTAAGTTGTTCTATCTCAATAATAACTGTGGTTTTAGTTGTAGGATAGATATAAGAAATCAATTGATGATGAGATGACTCTTGAGATTATAGATAAGAAGTATCTTAATGAATAGTTAACAAGTAAAAAAGGAAAGAAAGAAAAAGACTAACTAGAAGAGAGGAGGTAAGAATATAAGAAAGCAGGGATATTAATCTATTTAAATACAAATTTTCTTTGATTAGAATATAATAAATAAATAAATAAATTGCAAAATTGAAGAAATTTTCACAATATTGAAAATTCCAATTTCCAACTCTCCAATTTGAACTAATTTCATATCATATGCGCTGATAATGCAATACGAAACCTTTTGAAAAAGGCAAAGCAATACATTCAGGTATAATAGAATGTGACAGGGCCAAAAATACTACCAAAAAAAAAAAAAAGCATTCAATAAATTTTCTTTCTTTAATTGTTTTAATTACTTCACAATAACTAAAAAGGATACTTGCATTGATTATAGTAGATTTCTTTTTTAAATGAGCCATTTTGTATCTTTTACAAACTTTTCGTAACTTCCGTTCTTCCTTACAATTTCATTCATTCAATTGTTGTTGATAATAGAATCAATTTTTGTATAGTTCCTTGTCCGAATCGCTCATGCCATCGTTCCCCCCACTCACACAGTTTCAGATCAGATCTAACACTACCTAGTCTTACATATCACCGGATAAACATATACATTTAATTCAAAACAACTACATCATCACCCATCCATCACCAGCATTGATATCCCTTATTGGTGCGTTTTCTTTTTCACGTTTCTTTTTTTTTGTTTCATTGTATTTGGGCTTTTCTCGGTACTAAATTCCTCGCAGTAAATTCTTTTCTTTTTTTTTTTTTTCTTTCTTTCTTTCTTTCCTTCCACGTCCGAATCTTGCGCATTGATTGGCTTATCCTCTGGCCCTATCAGAGCCTCCTCTCAGCCGTTGGCCATGTATACATAGTTATTGTGGAACGGTTTTCTCTTTACTACATCTTTCTTATTTGGTGATGCGATCTGGTAGTGGTGATACGCCAAGAGGGGGGATTCAATTTTGACTCCGATTTTACTTCCGTGTTCAACTTGCAACCAACTACCACCACCCCTTTAGCGACAACTTGATTTATCTAGTATGACCAATGGATCAGACTCCTTAATACTTGTTATTTTGTCATATTGTAAACATTGATACCACCTCCAGTCTACTTAATACCTTTGTTGTCGTTCCAAGCTGTTTAGTATGATATCATACAAGCCGAACCATTGCAAGTTTTGGGTATTGTTGAATGAATTTTTGTGTCATTCTGCAATCACTAATTCATAATGTTGTATTTTTTTTTTTTTGGTCTTGTTGGAAAGTCTCTCAAATTGTTCTTTGTTAGAAGGATACCTCGGTTCCAATAAATTGAAACTCCCATACTTCCACCACCACCACCGACAACAACACCAAACAATTATTTATTCTTTATTGTTATCTGAAATTGCTATACTTGGTAAAACCACAAAGAGTCTCAAGCCTACACTTATCTCCTCCTCCTCCTCCTCCTCCTCCTCCTTCTTTGCTGTTCCTGATATCATTACAATATACAGCTTATTGACAACGAAACGCAAATGATAGAGAGGCAAGGTAACTAATAATAATAATAAAACTATTGTTCTCACGAGACTCTTAAAAAAAATATTATTATGAAAACTGGTGACGTAAATCGTGAGTCATTTGGTGATGTGATGCTAATGGTGGTGATGATGAGTTTCGCACTCACATGATACACCTTCACCAACAAAACTCAAAACTACATAGCTTGTTGATATATCAATGTGCCTTCCCCCTTATGATAATTACTACATTTGGACTTGGCTTTGTTAAGATCAAGTAAACAAATAGAAGCCTCTGTCTGTCATACAAAAAAAACTATCCTAAATCAAAACACTCCAAATATGGTCCCAACAACATCAGTATATTACTGTTCTACTCTGAAACAACCAACCTCTTACTAAGTTTGCATATGATTTTAGACTATTGTTGTTGTTACAATCTGTTATGGTAAATTATCCGATAGTACTAGAATCACGACCAATGATTGGAACAAATATCTTTTCCAACTATATGATGTCATACTTCTGGTGATTCGTTTTAGTTTATTAGCCTATTTGAACATTTTAAAAACCGTTGCTCTTGTTGTTGGTAGTGATTTAATCCGTGGAATTCAGATTTTCATTTCTTTATTTCTTCTTCGCTGCCCCTTTGGTCCGAATTTTCACGTGCCAGTGACATAATGCTGAAATTTTTTAATGCGAGATTATTCTTTTCTTTTTTTTTTTTGCACCCACCATGTATTAGATTGAACCGAGGAATATATCACTACTGGTTAGGGGGAGATTATCCGGTTTCAAATCATAAATGCCACAGAAAATAGTAAGTTGTTGAATGTTGGGGAAAAGATAATCCATATTTGTTTAATTTACCAGTTAGAGTCAGAGTTTATTATCTGTTCAATAAAAGGTACTATAACATACGTCACAAACAAAGCCATGCTGTAGAAGAAATAACAATTCAGATTCCTATATGATGTACTCTTCTGCAATCTTCAGACTAAAGCCTTGGATGCGAAAAAGAATGGAAACTCTTCTTTGTTGCTCTCACTAACTGTCATGAGTAATGTGACATTTCTCTGTCAACTACAATTGATCATTAACAAGGAAAGGGGCTATTATTTCAACTATTAATAATACAAAAAAAAAAAAAAAAATACAAAGAATTGGAAAATAAATGAAGAAAGGGGAGGGAAGGGGAGGGAAGGGAATGGATTTTCAATTATTGAGACTGAGTGACGGAAGAATTTGTATGACCACTATTTGTTGTCAACATCATCATTAATTCTGTTGATATCCATAAGTTGGAAATTCTCGTTTCACTTCATCCTCATCATCATCATCTTCTTCTTCATCGTCATCTCTTTCTTCTTTGATTGTTTGATTACTTTTCCTTCTCTTCTTACACAATCGACCTTCTCCATCATCATCTTCATCTTCATCCTCCTCCTCTTCTTCTTCATCTTGACTTGGATTATTTAGATAATTTAAATTGTCAATATATAATTTCTTATCAGCATTTCTTTTACATGTCAAAGTACCAATATGTCTCTTAAGAGCATCTTTCCTTGCAAAACCTTTACCACAAAATTGACAAATATTTGGTGGGATAGTTAAATGTTGCTTTTCATGACGTTTTAAATCTGAAGATCTTCGAAATGACATGGGACATTTATCACAGGGGAATTTCCTTGTAGGATCTTGAGAATATTTTCTATTTTTCGTGGATGTCTTTTTGCTGTCGTTATTAGTTGTGGAGTTTATATCTGTTGTTGTTGAGGGGTTGATAATACTGGTAATACTTGATTCTCGTTTCAATTTTGATTCTGATTCAGGTATTATATTGGTTGTTATTGTTGATGGTGTAGTGTTAGAAACAACACTTGATGTTGCTTTTGTTGATGGTTCATCAATTAAAAAACTCCATCCTGGTTCATTTCCTGATGGATGATGATGGTTACTACTAAACTTACTATTATTCTTGACTTTGGAATCAGTAGTGGTGGTGGTAACAGAATTACGGAAAAAATTGTTATTATGTAAATCTGGGAAATTGGAATATTCATTTTGTACATCAAGTAATCCTTTAGAATTAGTTTGACGTGCACTTATTTGACCTATAGGATTACCATGAGGAGCACTAGCATATTGTAATCTTCTTAATAAATCTTCAATTGTAGAATCAACTACAGTTTCATTTCCATCACTTTGGTTATTCTCGCTATGATCCATACCAATTTTAAAAGTATTACCAAATTTGTTATTAGAATGGCTGGTTTTCACTCCCTTAGCAGTAGCTACTAATGCTTCCTTTGCCAATCGAAAAAACTTCTGGTCTTCATTTTCAATTGTTGTGTTGTTGTTATTATTATTAGTGGTTGTTGTCGAAGCCGTTTGGTTGTTATCTTTTAATGGTTGACTTCTGGTGTAACTAATATTAGCTGAATTTGCCAAATAACTAACAGTACTAGGAGATCCAATTCCACTACCAGTGACTGGAGTATTAGGACCTGAATTTGAGGTTTTGAATTTTTTATGTGATTGTTGTTGATGTTGATGATGATGCTGTGGTGGTGATAATGCTGATGATGGAGTAGTAACTACTGGATATAAGGGACTCACAGGATTAGGTGAAAACATTCTTGAATTGCTACTGGAAGTGATTTGACTATTAGAATTAGTACTACTGGGCAAAGTTATAGGTATATTAGTAGTAGAAGTGGTGGTGTTGATATCACGAGAGCTCAGTAATAATATTGGTCTTGAAATTATATTCTGTTGAAACTGTGAATTAAAATGTTCACCTCGGCCTCGTTTAGGTTGTTGTGAAGGTAATACTATCGATTCGTGAGTATTAAATTGATATTGTAATGGAGGTAGTTTAACAGATTGATATTGATTACCTTGTCGTTGTCGATTATCACTAGTATTCTGACTGCTACTATTATTATTGTTAGGGTTAGTATTTTGCATTTAGTTTTTATAAAGTAGTTTCCAATTCGCCCGTGTCCTTTTTTTCAACTTCCTATTCCACTTTCCAAACTTGTGGTGTATAGTTGGTTGGGATGTGTTATTATACCTGTCTGTTTATTCGCTTTTGTCTCTTCCATTCAATATTATTAACACCAGTGATGAACTTTCAGTGGACTTTAATTTGCAATAAAGGAATGGCGTTGTTATTTCTTTCTTTCTTTTCTTTTCTTTTCTTGAAGTGGTAAATGAAATGTTGCAGCATAGATATTATAAATGAAAAACTTGTCAATATTGAGCCACAGTTTCCAGTAGTATACGTGTATGTACGTGTAGGTTTATTTTAAGTTAGAATTTCAGTAAAGGACCATAAAAAGCAACTAATTTCTTTCATAAATAAACAACAACAACAAAAAAAAAGGTGGGAAATCAACAACTGTGGTGTCCTTTCAATGAACGGATAAATATATGTGTGTATTCATAGTTCAATTATAATCAGCATGTACCACAATAATATTATTACAGAATCCATATTGTGTGTGAAAGTGTGAATTTACGCAAAAATTGCGAAATCTTTTTTGGAGCCCCCCATTTTATTCTTCCCGCCATCATCACCACCAGGACGGCCCACGGCAAACGTGATAGGTCCAAGATCTAAATCTTCTCCAACCACAACCTCTTTAATCTAAGAACACAATCAAATGGGGGTTGATGGTTATGAATGAGTGCATACATACATTAGGATTAATAATTTGCCACTAAAATAATGTTTTGATTTCTTCTCGTAGTTGTTGTAAATTTATTTTATTTGAATGATGGATAATGCTTTATAGATAAACTCTCATAAGTTGCTGTTGTGTACTCTATTTCTGTGTCTCTAATGTGGAGATAATGCATAGAACTTTTGTCCGAAATCAATCAGTTAAAGGATAAATTAATCAAAATATAAAACTGTGGCTCCCCTATGGCTGATGATTTTGATTGAGCAACGATAAAGGAAAAAAATTTTTCTTCCAATATAATTTTTGACACATTTACACACACGTACACGCCCCTGTAGTAAATCAGCATCTTGTTTGTGGCAGTGATGATATTGGAAAATGGTCTTGTTGTATTCCTCTTTTGACAATGAGCCAAGTCCTTCTAGTGCCTATCCTTTATTCTGACAAAAATGACAAGGGAAAGCAAAAATCCGGATTGAAGTAAATGTACATACCCTTTATGAACAGTGGTTTGGCTGATAATAAATAATGTAAGTAGGAAAGATGAAAAACAATAGAAGTAATGTTGTTTTTTTTTTTTTTTTGAAATATTGAAATTATTGACGGTTATATATATCTGTGGATTGTATATTTGTAAAATAAAGTGGGATACAGCAGAATAGTCTTTTAGAAGGAGATGATGTCAAAAAAAATGATACAAAAACACGTCCTTCATAGATATTTATAGACTGGTCACGTGATCCGGATTACTTACAACTTTAACGAAACCATAACTAATCTATCTTTATTATGTTGAGATGTAGCTCTGGTCTACCTCCTCTGTATACTTATGGTAGTTGATCTAAAATTAAAGTTGAAGTTGTTAGTTTTTACTCTATATTTGTAACAATTTTACAACCAAAAATTTTAAATACTCTTCAAAAAAAACTAATCAAACCTACACTATCTCTTAAAGTTGTGAATTAAATAACATACAATAACCTGTTACTTGCGAATTCACAAACTACAACTATCATATGTAATACTATTCAATATACATTATTCATTTAATCTAATCCATCTCTTGGTATGTATTGGTTTCGAAATTCTGCATATAAGTCGTCAGAAATAAGATTTGTTCAACCAACCCTCACCCATCAAATAATTTTTCTTTGAGAGAAAACAAACACTAATTATTCTCTTATTCGAGCCGATAACACACTAGACTTCAAACATCCTGCAATTATTGAAGGTTACCACTAACTATCTACACTGCGCTCAGGTATTTTATTTTGTCTTATATTGAGTAGTTATTCTGGCCAATCGATCAACCAACACATACAACATTTCCAACTGATATTTCTTAACAATGAGAACAAAGCAACAACAATCTAATTCATCAGCGAATAACCAAACAAGTTATGGTCGTACCGCTAAAGCTAATAGCACTGGTGATATTGATAACACAGGTGCTACTCTTACTAAAAGTAGAATAATTACCAATGTTAATGAATTATTACCAGGATTAAATGATATAAGTGATGCATTTGAAGCATTACCCATTGATTTAATCAAATATTTCACATTATTAAAGGAAATAGATGCCAAATGTATTAATACCATCCCACAAATTAATTATTTAATCAATCAATATATTACCAATCTCCATCAAGATAATAGTTCCAGTCCCTCGACTACTACCACTAATAAAAGTGACAACAGCTCGACTAATGGGAATAAAAATTTAGAAACTAAACGATTAAATTTAATTAAGAATAAAATTAATGAAGTGATTCCATGTTTAGAAGAAAAAATGCATGTTACTTCAGTTGCTAGTGATTTGTTAAATAAACACATGCATAGAATCAATCAAGATTATAAATTGATTGTATTGAATAATGAAATCCCGCAAAGTATTAGAATTGGTCCATTAAATCATCCAGCAATGATTAATGATACTCATACATCATCGTCATCATCAACATCTACTGGGAATGGAACTGGTGGTGGAACTAATAATAATCATGCTGGTAATAACAGTGTACAAAGTCAACGTAGCGAAAGTAGAAGAGAAGCATTAGCTGCTAGAAAAGCCAATAAAGAAGATGATAGAGACAATAATACTACTAGTGGTAGTGGTAGTGGTCGTAAAAAGAAAAAAGAACTGAACAACAACAACAACAACAATAATAATAATGCAGCTGCCACTGGTGATGGTAACAATAGTAGTAATGGAAAGAAAAGAAATAGAGATGATAAATCAAATAATGCTGGAGGAGGAGGAAATGATTTGAAGAAGAAAAAGAAACAGAATAATAACGATCAATTAGATAATAGAAGAAAAGGTGAAGATGACAGTGGTAAACGTGATCTTGAGACAGGCTTCAATAGTGGTAATAAGAATGATCCCCATGGTAAGCTAAAGACAACATCTACAGGAGGAAATCTTGTTGGTGGTAGTACAACAGCAACAACAATATCATCGTCATCAACAACAACCTCGTCCTCAGCAACAACAGCAACAACAACGACAACGAAAAATAGTGGATCAACTGGAGCCAGTACTGTTGGTGGTGGTGCTAAAGGATCTTCATCTTCCTCTTCTTCAGGTAATAATGAACCAACCTATTGTTATTGTAATCAAGTTTCATTTGGTGAGATGGTAGGATGTGATGGCGATGATTGTAAACGAGAATGGTTTCATTTACCATGTATTGGATTCAAAAACCCACCAAAAGGTAAATGGTATTGTGACGATTGTATCAAAAAATTGAAATAGTAGTCAAGAACCGAAGTCGTATATGCATTCGTTTGTGCATTAATCTTATACTATATGTGTAGTAATAATAATAATATTTTGCCAACTTTTTAGACATATGCAAACACTGGCTTTGACGACGATGAAATGACCCGTAATTTTTTTTTTTTTTTGATTCATTCTTGGTGTCATATGCATGTACTCAAGAGTTTAACCAACCAAATATTCTTCTTCAGCTGTTAGATGGATTATAATTTAATCAGAGCCCAGTTTATGCTATTATTAGAAATGGTAAAGAAGAAAAAACACCACTCACAGCGGTCAAGTAACTACATGTCATATTTCTCGGGAATGTAAAATTAAATGAAATTCTTCGGAAAAAGAAAGACAAGAGAAGCAAACGAAAAGAAAGGAATTGTCTGTGGTTTAAATATATATGCAACTGTAATTACGTAAATGTTAATGAATTGTTAATTCTATTTTTGTGGAGACTGTGTTCTATATTTATGCATATTTCTTTAGCTTAGAATATGTGGAAGAGGAGGAGGTGTGTTTTTGTCATTTCATCTATGATTGTCATACATATTACATGTACGCCATTATCAAATTACACAAAGTAAGGAGAAGGAAATGAAATAAAAAGAATGTTTGATTATTTCTCTTATTGTTGTTGTTGTTGTTGTTCCTATACTGATTGATTTGGGTTGAATCTATCATATCCCGCCTCGTCATTTAACTCTAAAAAATCGACACCCCCTGTCCTTGCTTCCTCCATATTTCACTTTATCCAAGTGTATAATCGACGGATATACAACGTGGTGACATTTCTCCGATCTAATATAGGTTTTAGCCTGTAGCAGCTGCAATTAGCGATGGTGGAAATGTAAAAGTCCTTTCCCAACCACAACATTAACAAGAAGAATTAAGAGATTAAATTACTCAAACATTCTTCTGTTTTATACAATTTAATCAATTATTTCAATCTTAAAATACCTATTAAGTTATTATTATCGAACCAATGGTTTATAACCCCAAAAGAGTGAAATGTTATTATTATTTTGTTCAATTTACACCCCCTCCTCTTTCTCACCAACAAAATAATTTTCTTTCAAATTTGTTGAAAAATTTTCTTTCTTTCTTTTTTATCTCGTCTGTTTCTTCTTCTTTCTAATTTCTTCTTTTAATCAATCCCATTTCTTTCTTATACTACTAGATTGATTATCATCTACTTTCTAGTCTTTATAAATTAATTGGAATTGAAAATTTATTTGAACCTTAATTTTGTTTCAAAAACACTCAAATATCAATAATATAGATACCAATCAAGAAAAACAAAAGACAACCCCGGGGAAACATACATACATACATACATACATATACCATGTTGAGAGAATATAAATTAGTCGTCGTTGGAGGCGGTGGTGTTGGTAAATCCGCTTTAACAATTCAATTGATTCAATCCCATTTTGTTGATGAATATGATCCTACTATTGAAGATTCTTATCGTAAACAGTGTACCATTGATGATCAACAAGTATTATTGGATGTTTTAGATACTGCTGGACAAGAAGAATATCTGGCCATGAGAGAACAATATATGAGAACTGGTGAAGGGTTTTTATTAGTTTATTCTATCAATTCATTAAATTCCTTCCAAGAATTAAATTCATTTTATGATCAAATTTTACGAGTTAAAGATTCTGATGATGTTCCGGTTTTAGTTGTTGGTAATAAATGTGATTTAGAAATGGAAAGACAAGTTAGTTATGAAGATGGATTAGCATTAGCTAATTCTTTCAATTGTCCATTTTTAGAAACCTCTGCCAAACAAAGAATTAATGTTGAAGAAGCATTTTATGGATTAGTAAGAAATATTAATCAATATAATGCTAAAATTGCTGAAGCAGAACAACAAGAAAAATTAAATCAACAAGGACAAGATCAATATGGTCAACAAAAGGATAATCAACAATCTCAATTGAATAATCAAATAAACGGAGGTGCTATTAACAATAATAATATTGGTGGTGGTGCTGGAAATGATGGAATAATAGATCAAAATGGTAATGGAGGTGTTGCTTCTGGTCAAGCAAATTTTCAAAATCAATCCCAATCGCAAGCACAATCACAAAGACAACAGCAACTGCAACAAGAATCACAACATCAATCTGGAAATCAATCTTCCGGTCAAAAACAATCTAGTTCCAAATCAAAGAATGGATGTTGTGTTATTGTCTAAAAAAAAAAAGTTTTCTTATTATCTAATTGATTGTTTTCAAGTTACCTTATTTTCAACCACCACCCCTCTCCCTCATCATTGTAATACATATATTCATTTAGGGGGTAACAATTCAAGACAATTTTGTATAATTAGCATTTGATATACATATACAAATGTATATGGTTCTTACTAAAACAATATAAATATAAATGAAAATAAAGACTCTTACTCTACAGTATATATATATATATATTGGTAGTTGTATTTCTTTTTTTTACTAAATAACTAGATTTTATTCTTTATTGGTTCTGATATTACTACAGTTAAATACCCAACATTTCCTTAGTTCTATTTCAATCAATTTATAAAATGAATAACAATAAAATGTAAAATCAAACTAGCAAAAATGAAATCTCCAAATGATCTTTCTGGTGTAATTTCTTTGAAAAGTCTACCACCATTAACATTAGATGTTACATTTCCAATTTTATCTTCATCTAATTCTGATTCCAATTGATTATTTTCCTCCTTAGTGGTATCATTAATCTGTAATCTTAAACTAACTAATAAAACAAATTGTCCAACACAACTAATAAATCCACCTAAAAATGAATTGAATGGGAAATTGCCAATAATTAATACATAAACAAATTGTAATATACCTAATAATACCAAAAAAATTAAAAATAAATCAATTAATTTTAATCTAGGCTGTGCTGATATAGTATCAAAATAATTATTAATAGTTGTAGTTAATGTTGATTTCACTTCTTTTAATACCACTGCTGAAGATTTGGAGGGAGTCGATGATGACAGAGATGTGGTGGGAATTGATTTCTTATTGGTTGCTGATTTTGCCATATTAGGATAATTTGACTATTTATATATATATATATATATATGTTTATAATTCAATTGAATGAAAGGCAGCTTAGTTGGAACTGTCTTTTGTGCTGGTGAAGTTGTGTTGGAGTGGTTGGCGTGGTTTTTTTTTTTTCAGTTCAACCAAAGCCAACCAACTTTACACGACCCCCGACTTACATAGATTTTTTTTTTATCCATTTATACACTCACAGGCACATCAATTCTATTCCTTCTCCCATCCATTACTAACTTGTTCAACAACCTCACAGGCTTTACTGAAGTTCAAACCCCATTGAAAAAGATAAGACTTACAATAAAGGTATAGAATATTTAATAATGGCATCAATTACAAGTAATAATCATCCTCAAATAATTATCAACAATGATTCCTCTACTGATAGGACATCCCCCAATGAACGACAATTACGAAGAATCAATCATCCACCAAATTTAAGAATAGTTCCACCGTTGAATTTTTGCCCTGTTGAAAATCAATTATATCGATCAGGTCAACCATCAATTATTAATCAATCCTTTTTAAATCAATTGAATTTAAAAACGATAATTTGGTTATCATCAGAAGAACCAACTGATGAATTTTTAGAATATTGTAATGATTCATCAATAAATATTGAATATTTAGGAATGATCAATGAATTTAATAGTGAGCCGACAACAACAACAACAACAACAGATAAGCAACCTGAAGAACAACAACAACAACAACAACAAGCAGATGTTCAACAACAGTTTGAACAATCAGATAATTTATTACAAGATTCAAGTCATCTTATATCATCAACCATTGCTAAAATCAATAATAATAATCCATGGGATTCATTAAATGAAAACACCATTAAACATGCATTAGATTTAATTGTTGATAAAACCAATTACCCCATTTTAATTTGTTGTGGTATGGGGAGACATCGTACTGGTACCGTAATTGGTTGTTTAAGAAGATTACAACATTGGAATTTAAATAGTGTAAGTGAAGAGTATCGACGATTTACTGGAAGTAGAGGTGGTAGAATATTAGTGGAATTATTAATTGAAAGTTTTAATATTGATTTGGTTAATATCAATTGGGAATTGGCTCCTGATTGGTTGAAATAGTGTATGGATAAGGTCTGGTGTACGAATGGCTGATATATATGGGCACACATAATGACTCTAATTATATTATTTAGCATTAGATACAACAGTTTCAAAAAGCTCTACTACCTAGTCTTACTCTTATTCAAAGTTTAAATCTTCATATACTCATTTTTTAAAACTACTTATCTAAACTACCAACAGAAAACACTTTGGCTGTTTCGTTAAATGGTAAAGACAATCTTTTCGGCAGAAACTTTACTATCTTTAGATAATTGTAATGCTTCATTAACCGATTCTAATCCTTTATCTAAAATCTTCAAATTAGCATGTTTGATTTTATTAATAATTGTAGGCATAATTTCTTGCCACCATTTATAATAATCATTAAATAATTCTGGAGTTTGATAATATTTCTTATCTCCAAATTCTTTTACTTTAATAATAGAATGATCAACAAATGTATAACCCCAATGAACCGACTTTTCTCTTGCTGGATCAGTCTTGATAATATTACCATCTAATGCCAATAATGAATCCAAATAAACCATATCATTGTTGGTTTCAGTAGCAGTGGCATCATAAAGATATTGGAAAGTAGTAGCATTAGAAACAGTATCTAATGCAAATCTAATAGAACCATTACCAATTTTTTTAATATTTTCCACAATGTTAGGATCATTATAATCTAAAACATAATCAGCTCCCAATTGTTTTAAATATTCATGATTTCTAGGTGATGCTGTAGTAATAACTGTCAAATTATAAACCAATTTAGCAACTTGAATAGCTAAAATCCCCGTTGCAGTAGCACCACCCCAAATTAATATTGAATCTCCAATTTTTTGATGTTTACCAATATTTAAATGATGAGAAAATGACATGGCAACCGTACCTAACCCCAATGTCATACTTGCAGCACCTTCAAAAGTTTTAATAGTAGATGCCTTAGTTTCAGTACTAGAATGTGTTAAACCATTAATATATTTAATTGTAGCTTGAGGATAAGCAGCAGCATATTCACTAAAAGCACCATTAACAGGTGAGATGTTCCCGGTAACATAAGAACTAACAGCATCTCCTTTTTTAAAATTGGTTACTTTAGAACCAACTTCTTCAACAATCCCACTAACATCACATCCAATGACATCACCAGGTTTACTGGTACGTGCTAAAATTATATGTTTCCAATCAGTTGGGTTAATAGCACCAGCTTCAGCTTTAATTAATATTTGATCATCATTAATGGTTGGTTTAGGTATTTCTTTGACCTCTGCTAATTTGGTTTCAGTAACAGATTCAGGAACAACAGCAGCTTTCATGGTAATAACGGATTGTAGTATTTTTCTAATGAAGTGTTAGTTCAATTGATGAGTGAATGGTTTGACAAGATGGGAAGTCTGTGAAATACTGTTCACTTTAAATAATGCTTCAGCTTTTATTGAATAAATGGTAAAAGATTTGATTACTAATTAACAAAGCAGCAAAAATTCCATCAAACATTCTCTATGCCTAAGGTACAACAACAGCATGAAAAGGGATTACTAATTCTGAAACAATTATATACTGAGATTCGTCAAATGTTGCCTTAATTGTGATTAATCTCGGAAAAATAAACACCGCCAAATCCAACAAGTCATAGTTAATGTTGCTTTTCATCGGTTGATAATGAAAACAATGGAGTAATAAGGATTATTTGCTTGAAAGTGGTAATAACAATAATAATGATGACAAATTAAATGTCTTCAACAACGTTGGTCTGCAGTGATATAATCATTCAATTAACGGAAAATGATTTCACGTGAAATGAGATTACCTGCTAAACCGGATTGTTAAGTATTCAATGAGTTAGAAGTTTGTAATTGGAATTATTGTATAAACTTTAATTGGATGCAAAATGACTAATTTTTTGTATTTACCCATACATGGGCACTTTTGATGTAAACAGGTATGTTCTTACAAATATCATCAACTATAACTACGGCAAATAATTGTTTTTGTTGTTTGATTTGTGATTTTTGCTTATCGGATTAGATCAAATAAGACACGAGGTGGCATATAAATGTGGCTAATAACCGTTTCGATCCTCTGTCGTATCCCCTCCCTCTCAAATACCCAAATTGTAAGACACAACGAAACCTTCTATGACCAATACCATTTATGTATATCTATTATCACTCAGACCTGGAAGCAACAACAAGTGATTTCAATAAAGTATAATACTCTTAATTTTGGTATCTTTCTTTCTCGAATTTCCCTCGACTACCACAACCCCTCATTTCCCCCTTTTTCCGCTTTTATTCTATTACATTTCAAACTTTATAGTATTTTACTCTTTAGTTTCTATTGTTTGGTTGGCTACTTTGTTTTAACTATCTGTGTATGTGTGTAACTATTGATGGGCACACATCTACTGAATTTAAGGGTTTAATAATTGTGGGGATTGATTCTTATCTACACACCAACTCGAACACGATTTCTAAATCCAGCAACCTTTTCAGATTGAATAATGTATAGAATAAAAATGTGCTCTTTCTTTATCTGTCTCTTATGTTTACCACTATTCTCTACGGAACCAATATAAGCAAATGGCTAATTATATCATCAATAGCCGATTTTAAGTACATGCCCCCCCTTAAATTTCCTCCTCCCACACTTTCTCTCTTAGTGTGTGTGGGTGCGTGTATGTATCATCAATTCTAATTGTTTTTGAATCACTCCAAAAAAAAAAAAACTTATCTTTAAATCTTCTTTCTTTCTTCCTTTATCTTCTTTTATCTTCTTTACTAACATTTTTGGTGATTACATATTCAAATAAACACTATTATTATTAATATTGTTGCCACAACCTTCAATCAATCAAATACATCCCCCCAAACTTAGTTTTTGAAACAGTGTTAAACAATTTTAAACGTGTTTAAAGTACATTTTTAAATCAAGCAACCATTCCTCTTCCTTACCTTCACTTTTTGTTATATCTCATAAATACAATCACCTGATACTTTTAGGTTATCCAACAGTTCTTTTGATTAAATTTCCAGTCTATACGTGTAATATTATTAACATACATTCACAAATACTCACACATTTATAAAACCATGGCAGGCACTTGTATTACTACTATTAAATTATTAGGAGTTGGATCATTAGGTTTATTATCATCATCTATAATCTATCAATCATTGACAAAGTTACCTGAGTTCATCCATCAATTCAATTGTCAATTCAATACCGACAAAGATAATGGTACTAATAGTTCAATAACATTATTTGAACAACAATTATATCGTCTTAAAAACATTATATTTGGCAATCGATTGATTAATGGAGCTTTAACTACTATAAGCACTGGATTGTTTGCTTTAGCGTTCAAATATTCTGTTAGTAATGAAAGACATCCTTATTTGATATATGCTGCTCTTGGCGCTCCTTTAAGTTTGATTAGTTTATACTACAATATCTATTCTGTTGAAGAAAAGATTTTGTTCCAACAACAGCAGCAACAAAAGAGTAAATCAGCTGGTGTTGGCAAAACCAAAAAGAAACTGAAGAATGTTGAAGCGAGTGCTGGTAAACAAGAAGAAGATCAAGCATATGATGATGAACCTGCTGAATTGATTAGTAAAATAACTTCAAGTGATTCTTTATTGGGTAAATCATATGTTCATCTTTCTGATGAATCAGGAATATCTACTCCAAATTCAACCACATCTCATCCTTCAACTCCTAAACTTGAACCAAACCAACAAGAACAAGAACAGCCTACAGCTGCTGCTGTTGATGATGAGGTTGAACTTGAAGTTGAACAAGAGGTTGAAAATATTTTAATCAAAAAACAAGTTGTACAAAATTTGAAGAAAATTGAATCTGGATATACCATTGCTAGTTATGTTTCTGGAATTAGTTTTGTGATTGCTTCAATTGGATTAATTGGTGATTATTATTATTTCTAATCAACCGATTTTATCAGATAATAATGTTAGTAGTAACGAAGGGACACAATAATCCAAACAGAAAACCCCAAAAACCAAAAAACCAAAAAAAAAAAAAAAAAAAAAAAAAAAGATTAAATAAGTCTTGGAAATTTTATATGTTTTAAATAATTGAGTTTCAAATAATTGTTATAGCAGTAAAAAAGGTTAAATTGGGAATGAAACTATGAAAACTATAGTTATATATAAATGTATAATTGCTGCAAAAAGAAATACCAGATCAAGAATTAAAAATAGGTCTAAGCTGCTTTGGCTAGAAAGCGCGAGATTTATAAGATTAAATACTGAGATTATATTTGTATAGTTTTATAGCTGTGGCAATCACTACTATTATTATTGTATATTAAAATTTTCATTGTCTAATGAATGGATTAGTAACAAGTATTTAGAACATCTCTTTTGTTTTTATACTATTTCATATATGCTTCAATGTTAAGTTTCTCCTTAGTAATATTACAATTTGCACCATTCGTTGAATATGTTGTATAAGAATGTCTTTTGATGTACCTATAAATAATGTCCATCTCTATTCGTCTTTATCGATTAAGAAAACCTTGAAATTGCATAAAATATTTGTGCGGCTGAACCATCATCCATTAATGATCTCTTGAATTGTTTAGAATGATTATTACAGTAATAATCATTATGATGATTATGAGTAGTCTTTTGTTTATGATTAAGTTCAACATCATCCTTATTGTCGTGCCTCTCCTTCTCGTGTAATGAAGAAGTTGAATGTGGTTCAATTGGTTTTGACAAATCAAGATAATTACCAACATAACCACTTCCTGATAATTGATCATTTTCATAAATATATTGTCCTTGTTTCCAAACACTATCAATAAATTCCCTTTTATCACCCATAGTTATTAAATCACTAAATCCAACAAATAATAAATGGACAAATCTTAATCCATTATTCCAATAACCATGGCCATTTAAAAATGTTTTCGACGCTAATGTTCCATTAGCTTTGGTTGTTGCTATTGTTACATATTGTTCATCATTAGTATATTTATAAAGATAGGAATAAGTTGATATGGCTACTCCAACAGTATATGTCAACTTCCCCTTATCAATCTTAGTTTTATTGTGGATATTTAATCCATCGTAATAAAATCCATCCAGTTCATCTAATAAATTATCATCTGACCATGAAAGACATTTCTTAGCAAACGACAACAATGAAGAATCATTATTACGATGCTCGTATAATTTAACTGCACTTAACGCTGCTTCTACTGTGGAAATAGAAGCAATATAATCGCCCTCAACTCTCCATCTAACGCCACCAACTTCGTCTGACCATTGTCCCTGGATCAATTCCATCAATTTGGTAGCAGTAGTTAAATAATTTTCATTATGAGTTAAACCATAAGCTTGCAAGAAAGCCCATAATACTTGACAATTATCATCAACGTAACTATGAGAATTCCCAGGAGTAGCAGCAAACCAACCTTTATCATTCTGATACTTATATAATGAATTTATGACTTCATTGGTTTTGGAAATATCCCCAGACTCAACGATTGCCATACCAGCAACGGCAACACTCCAAACTACTGCTTCTTGAAAAGTTGTTGGTGAATTAGGACATGCTGGATCAGATTGTGAGAATGCCTGATGGGTATTATTCCAAAATACTGACCATGTGGAATTGGCAGCCGATTCAAATGCTTCATGAGGATCAAACAGTGAGGACCGAGTTAACAATGAACGTTTGGGCAATTCTATTGGTATTGTTAATGCATAGGTGATATATGATATGAAAAAAAGTACTATTAAAATAAAATGAAGCGACTGCATTGAATTTCAGTAAGATATTTTAAACTTTAACTGAATCTGAAATTGCAAAATTCAGAAAAGTCATGTCATTAAGGAAAGGTTTTATACTGTTGATTTTTATTTTGCAGGAACGATGATAGGAAGATTTCACGATATAATTTTATTAATAAAACCCGACCATACAAAAGATAATAAGGATATACGACAATGAACATGGTTACGTTTTGACATAGTTTGAAGTTTTTAATGACTTATCAATATGAGTAGATAGTGTATTACATTCCCAGTTTTAGCAATTTCAAAATAAGCCTTGTATTCCTTTTTTTTTTAGGCAACTGTTTAGAGAGACAATGCTCGCTTAGGAAGTACTTGTCGGCGCAGTAACGAAAACCGACAAAGACTTTGCGGAAATGTGCACTGTAGCCCACTAGCGAGATGACGACTCTCTTGTCGTTGCTATTCTGATATACTATGCTCCGTATATCTTCCAGTTAGTATTCTTTATTCAAAATGTGTTGTTATTGTTGTTGTTCTCAGCTCAGAGCATTTTTTCTTTAAACCATTCTCAGAATTTCTAGGATATATAATATATCCTAGAACTTCCGTTGTCAACAAATCTTGAAAATCGTGCAGGCTTTTTGGACTTTTCTGAATCATGGGCATAATTGTTTCTTTGATTGATTGGATTTGTCAGTCTTAATTTCTTCTTGACGTGAATTTATGTTAGGGGAATAGGAATATGTCAATTTCCAAATATACTTCAGGAGTCTTATAATATAAAAAATCTATTATGCATCTTTCTAATTTGTATTTTTTTGATTTTGATTTGCATTTTATATTTGTATTTGTGTTTTTAACCGCATATTGTGCTCCAATAAAAATTCAAGTAACAGTGGAAAGAGCCTTGGTTATTCATCTACTTTCTGAATGGACATGGATTTGGTAACACGCTTTAGGAGTCTTTTAATTTATAACAACAACTTTATTATGAGGTTTTTTATGCTTTTTTTTTTTTTTGTTTTTGTTTCATTTTTTTATTATTTATTTGGTTTCTTTTCCTCATAATGATGCTCCAATAAATATCCAAACGATAGTTTCTCCCTGCATGCTTTGGATCCGCCATGAATGGATGTAGTTTCAATGGTTCCAGGAGACTTATTTAATATAACAATACTTCTATTATGTGTTTTTTTTTTAGTATTCTTCTCATTTTAATTTATATTCTTATCTTATTGATTTGTTTCTTTTCGACATAATGATGCTCCAATAACAATCCAAACAGCAGCAGTGAATAGCGCCATGGTTATCCATATTGTTACCTGATGATGTTGATTTTATTAACCGCTTGAGGAGTCTTATTTTATATAACAATATCCCTATTATGCGTTCTTTTTTTGTATTTTTTTAATCTATTATTTATATTTTTATATTTTTGATTTGTATTTTTAATCGCATAATGATGCTCCAACAAGCTTCCATATAAGAGATAAGATTCCTGGTTCCTTGAATGAATGAAATGGATTTTGAAAGTTGATTTTAAATGAAAAGAAGAAAAAAAAAAGTGGTGGAAAGTTGCAAAAAAAAACTGGCGCTAAAAGGAGTTTATATAGTTTTGTAAATTTTGTCGCAAATATAAAGAATTATTTAGTGTAGCAAACCAAAGTTGGTTGCAAAACCTTTCTGTGTAAAGTTGAAAATAACTAACAGCGGCAAATTTCAAATAAGGTAGAATACGCTTAATAAGCCTACTTGTATTCATTAGAACAGCATTTGAAGCAGATTACAATGCTTTTCTTGTTTAAAAAGCACAATAAAACAAAATGAACTGATCATACAAGATTTAGAAAAGTGAAAGTCAGCAGTAGTAGTAATAGTCAGAACTATGACAGGTATCTAGTGATTCTATAACACTAGAGCCCTGTCTTCTGAATAGAAACAATGAACCCTTGAACGTTTCAGATCCGTTGTAGAACTAACATGGTTATATGAACAACATTTATTCTCTTTAGTGTATAAATTACCGCCAAAGCGTCAATGAATTTCATATCACCCACAAATAAGACATACAAAAATATGCATGTCTTTTAATGTATGGTGTATCGCAATATCAGCCACAATTGAAGAATCCAAGGAAGGTCAAGGGTATCTGCAACCATTTGAAACAAACAAGCATCGGTCCATAGATGTGAAAGATACTGTACTGACAAGACAGCAAACAACTACCTCTTGCTATACAATAATTCACCACAAAAGATGTCCATTCTTATTCTTGTAAGTGCATATTTCCAAATACTGGTGATGATAATAAAGCATTCATTAGTTTGTCTCATGCCCGTTATTTGACAACTGGAGTAGTCAATCATGTTTGTTTAGTGAAGTAAATAATGTAATAATACTAGTCATTAATCTCTTCATTATAAAACAGTCACTTCTATGATATACTCGACAACACAGCCAAAGTTGAAGTAAACAATTCATTACCAGTTAACTCATCACTCTCAGTATTCCCTAAAAATTGAGATGGCTCACTATTCCCACTTCCAATTCCCTGTTCAGTAATAAAAACCTTGCGAAAAGATACAAGTAAAAGGTCATCTATTCTAGTAATTTTGGTTCCACTCTGTTTTCTCATATATAGTTCATTCAAGTGCGTTTGCAATGGTTGAAATACACTTAGCACGTAAAACCTGATATAATTATTATAATATCTCCATGCGTTCAATATCAAAGTTTGTAAAGATATTTCCAAGGGTTCGGCAGTTTGTAAGTTGTGACTCAATACTGTCATCAATTTCTCAATCAAATTTGATAACTGTCTGTAATCAAAATCGTCCACCTTACCATGGCCCAAACTTGATACACTTGATCTTGTTTTCAGTCTAAAACTTTTATCGTGATCTAATGATGCTCTTTCATTGGGCTGGTGTAAACAAAAGCTCTCTTTTACAAAACTTGCAATTTCTTCCACATTTGCATTCAATATTGGACGCATGCTTACCTTTCGACCAGAGTCGGATACGGAAAAGAATGGGGTGAATAGTGGTTTCAAGTAATGATAAAGGTTCGAATATATCTTACTATCTTTTTCGTGATCCAATTCACTTTCATATATGCCCAATCCAACTTCTGTTTGGTGATACTTGTTTAACTTATTCTGGATAAACAGATCTGCTGGCACAAGCATTTTCTTATGAATATCCAAAAAAGAACTGTTTGTATGGTCCATATTAGTCTCTCCATCTTCAATTGAAATATTTGGGTTGGTGAAATTATAAATCTGAGCTAGTTCAGGATTGCTGATTATTGAATTTGAGCTGTTTGAGGAAAGACATAAAGTTGCCTTGGATACTTTTGACAAGTCATCGAACTTACTGGACAAAGGTGTCGTGCCAGTCGCAACCAGATTGGTATCTTGCTGAAAACTGCTGCCATTGTGATGAGATCGATGAAACAAACTATGAAATGTGGTACTCATTGGCGAGCTCATTGAGTTCTTTCTTGACTTATTCACCTCATTCAGCAGATTACCAGTTACTATTTTCCGAAACGAAGAGTTATCTTCACTTATTGAGCTACTGGTATCCAAAAACAATTCTGGTTTACGACTGCTTTGATTCTTGGAAAACTTTAACTTCTGGGCAATCTTCAACCTATTGCCACTCTTGCTTGATTCAGATGGAGACGCGGATTCTCGAAGTGTCTTTGGGGAGCTATCATCATCGCTTGGAGAATGATAAATTGAAATGTTAGATGACGACTTATTTCTAGTGAATAGCCTGGATAAAGCATTGCTTGTTTTAGTGGTTGAGTTAGTTAAGTTTGACGAAAACGAGGTGTTCGTATTTAATTTTCTCAAGGTGTTGAAATCGACATTAGCAATTTGTGAACTAGATGGAGCACCATGAATTTTTGTTGATGTTGAGGCATTCGGTTGTTTAAATATCGATGAACTGGGAGATTCTGGATTAGGAACTTCAGACATTGTGTAATACTACTCAAGTTTCACGATTTTAAGGATGTTTGTGTTAGAATTAGTGCAGTGTCACAGAGTTAACTCAAGAACTCATGACATAGTTTATGTATACATACCGCACATATTATATATATATTCTCGTTATTTTCTATTATTATACTACTTTACTTAGATTAGAAGGCCTTTAGTCTCCTTTTATATATATTCAGCTTTCTCGTCTAAAGCTATTATTCGGTCTGTCTGTTCATATTACAATGACACAAAGTGTTTCTCTCAGTTTGCTCATCGTTTTTGTACTAGACTTGAATTACACGACTTGGGTTACACTTCCATATTCCAACAGTTTGAATAAAGTAGTGTGGTGGCTGCCAAGCCTTGTTTGCTCCTTATAAATGATTCAAATTATGGAATTCTAACAAAGATTCACGAAGGGGATAGTTGGATTAGTAGTGGTACATGCTTATAATGAAATCGTGCCAACAAAAAGCTCATCTTCAAAGTTGAACTCAAGTTTTGACGAGTCTCTTTTCTATTTGGCTGTTATACGCGAAACCAGATGTCGTGGATGACACAATACCATTGTCAGTACTTTCAACACGGTTCATATTTAAAGTGCATATCCATTCAAAACTGTGCAAGAATGAAGCTTTACAATGAGCGTATTAATGCACTTTGGAGTAATAAGATTTATATGTCTTTATTGTGTATTCTAGCCCATATTAACCGTCTAAAGTTACAGTTATTTGATTGCTCAAGCTTTTTCTACTTGAAACTTCCCCTATACGTTTAGCTGAGGAGAAAGAATGTTGGGTTATGTGTAGGAATACCCACTCGTGTCATAGCTACGATCAGTCTTGATGATCAACTTAAGTGTTGAGTGTAAATGTACAAAATAATACAGTTCCAAGCATTATTGAATTTAAGGCAATTCCAAGAATTTTTGAGTTGTGTATATTTCTCAAATTCCCTCGTCAAAGTGATAAACCACCACCACTCCTATTTTATTTAGAGTAAGCTTATTTATGTACAACATTTCCTGGTTCGCGTGCATCTTTCTCAATAGCAGTAGTTATGCTAAGAGTTTTCGTGTTTACTCAGGTGAGATATTCGTACCGTATATTACACAAAAATAATTTGTATGGCGCGTTTTTCTTGATAATCACCAATGGTGTTTTATAAAATTGTATCGTGCACGATCAATGAAGAATACACCAGAAGTTAGACAATTTGAGCTACAAGTCTTAATCAAAGTTATCTGGTGTGTGTCCAGTAATATCAGAAGCTATTGGAGATACTTGGATAAGTAAAATAAGTGTAGAATCTGGCTTTCTTGGTGATTTGTTTGGATTAATTATTTGCAATTATTAATTTTGTGTCACATATTTTTAATTCTACATTTTTTTATATTTTGCAAAAATATTGAGCCAAACTTTACTTCAAACTTTCTACAATAGTTGAATTTCTAACTCGTTGTCTCTATTTCCTTTAAAACACCTCCTAAAAAGAACCATTCGACTGTTTGGATATTAAATAACATTACCATAAATATTTTGAGTCCACAAAGGTTCATTTTGATGCTCAAATATGGCCATCAAATACTAGTCCACGTGAGATAGTCATACAATTTGAGTCATTGTCACGAGATGATTAAGAGTCATCCATGCCTAAATGGTTAAAACACTACTAATGTTATGCACTACCTGTGGCCATCACACGATGAATACGTGTACTTTGCATTTCTTAATTACGTGTTTGTTTACATTTCCTCTTCCTCTTATGAAACGCGCAGAAATATATCAACACGACAAACATTCATCCCTTTTGACCCACCACATTTCTTTTCCAAATAGTTCAAACTACCGAAATCAACAAAATGGTAGTATTTCACTTTCTTATAATTTATAGTAGTGAACCGTGCTAAACAATTTCAGGCAATCTGTGTGTATATAATTACCAAGTGACTCACATACTCAGAAGTACTAACTGTTTTCAGATATAATGTACCAGTAAGTTCTTTCCAAATAAATTAGAATAGTTTATTCTACCAAAATATTTTGGTCATTTTTGGATTAGAAACTATTACCACATACCTTACATCCAAGGAGGTTCCTATTTATTGGACATTCATATAAATTAGCGTAATGAAAACCACTGACACACATAGCACTCCCATTGAGAGTCAACACCTTTGAGATGATCCACATATAGAAAGCAATCAACTTGGTTTATTTCCACATAGATACACTCATTAAAAACTCCTGAAACATTTACGATGTTTTCCTATTAATGACAATTTCAAGTTAATTCACACACAAGAAACTACTCACTACTTTCAGGAACCAATTGCTAGTACTTTATTTCTAGTTAAAACTCTTCAAGGTATTTCAATGGGTCCAATAATTTGGAGATGTGGCATATATATTGGTTTAATCCGATATCATTATGACTACAGGATGGCATTTTTTATACATACTTCTATTCAAACTCATTACAGTTGAATTTTAAACTCATGCTGGATATCACAGAATCATAAATAAACAACTTAATCGATAAATTGAACCAATTTCACAACATGTAAATTATGTAAGCACACCTGTTAATTCCCTTATAAAAACGGCCTTTTTTATTGTAGCATCTCTAATAATTCGCCTACCTCAGTCACTGTTTGTGTGCATAATAGAGATTTGTCTTGGCTTCAAAATGGTGTTGGTTTGGTCGTTGTAGCGCATCTATTGGTCGAGCAGTAGTCAAAACTAAAATCGGTGTGTTTCTTAACTATGGCCAAAACGGCCTTTTTTGTCCCACAGCTTTCATCTAAATAGGTTTTCAAACAGTATCTAACGGCTTTGGTACTCACATTTTGTGGCTCCAAATCGGCACTAGCGTTACCATTTACTCGTCTATACTCGATCTTCTGTCAACAATAAACCACTATTTTGACCCTTAACTATGGCCAAAACGGCCTTTTTTGTCCCCCAGTATGCAGTTGGATACCGTTTCTAACAGTTCTCATGGGGTTTGTAGTCATAACACGTGGCTACAAATCGGCACTAGTTTGACTTTTGTAGCGCTTCTATTCGTCGCATTGTTTTGACTGGAGATAACTGCAATTCCCTTAACTATGGCAAAAACGGCCTTTTTTGTTCTACAGGTCCTGTTTAAAGACCTTTTTCAATGGTTCTCTCGGTCTTAGTAGTTACATCCTGTGGCTACAAATCGGCACCAGTTTGATCTTTGTAGCGCAGAAACTGGTAATTTGGTGGCTCGCGGATCAAAATGGTTTTTTCTTAACTATGGCGAAAACGGCCTTTTTTGTTCTACAGGTCCTGTTTCAACACCTTTTTTAACGGTTCTTTCAGTGATAGATAGTTACATCCTGTGGCTACAAATCGGCACTAGTTTCACCTTCGTAGCATCAATACTCGTTGATCCATTCTTCGCCAACCAAAACACGGAGATGGACCACCAAAATATTTTCTTTAATAACTCCTCCAATTCTCAGCCGATTTAAACCAAAGTTATACCCAATAATCTAGATTGATGTCGGTTCAAATCGGCCCTAGTCTGGTCTTTGAAGACGTCCTTGTTCACCAGTAATCGCAGTTTTTCCAAAATGCCCCGCGCACGACTTTTCTGGCCATCTCGCACTTTTTGCCCTCCAACAATGAAAACACCATTGATCAAATCAATACTCTCGGTTCCAAACTCCATAACCTTCCTCTACAAATCGGCACCAGAGCCCCCAAATTCTGACTTCAATTCGTTGACCTACAGAAAGGGGGTGCTCTTAACTATGGCAAAAACGGCCTTTTTTGTCCCAGAGAACATGCCACAACTGATCTTTGGATCGGTTATGACGGCTTTAACAATGTTCATGTTTGGCTACAAATCGGCACCCATTGGGCAGTTTTGCTGCTCCAACTGGTTGTACCATTACAAACGGAGTTTACGAGCATGCTCTTAACTATGGGCAAAACGGCCTTTTTGCTCATACAGCTCCCAACTAAATGCCGCTACTAAACATACTCTCGGTTTCAACAACCACAACTGTAGCCTACAAATCGGCACCTGATTGGCTCTTGTAGCACCCCTCTACCGCCCACACTTCAATTTCCATCCTTAACTATTGCGGAAATGATGCAACCCCGAAATATTGGTTTTTGGGCAATATCTCCACCAATATTAGAGCTACTTCAACAGTACTGGGTTTGGCAGTTGCTTACAAAATGCGCCTTTAATGTGACCCAACTTCCACAAGTCTAGCACATATATTGGTGGAGTTATTGACGATTTTAGAGTTTAATTAGCGTTTTTGGCCCATCTGGTAGCGATTTTTTAAAAACGATTGACCAAAACTAAAAACACAGCGTGTGCATTCAATACATTACCTACGTTTACCAAATCGTCGGGTATATACCCAAAAAATGCTGGCTACAGATTGATACCAAAAAAGCCAGGGTTGGCCTAACAAAAAATAGCTGTACAGACTACCCCCAATTTTCACTATGTAAAAGACCACATTATTGGTAATGGAGCTTCGAATATAACATGTATTCCTACAAAACTCTAACGGTAGTTTCTCCAAATTGTTAGCTACAAATAGGTCTTTGAAAGAGTATGGTAGCATTAAAATTGATGTTTCCATGTCCAACGGAATTAACTGGCAGGGCTCCCTGCTATTTTTTACCAGAAATTTGTTAAGAAAAAAGGCATAAAAAAACGGCCTTTTTTATTGTAGCATCTCTAATAATTCGCCTACCTCAGTCACTGTTTGTGTGCATAATAGAGATTTGTCTTGGCTTCAAAATGGTGTTGGTTTGGTCGTTGTAGCGCATCTATTGGTCGAGCAGTAGTCAAAACTAAAATCGGTGTGTTTCTTAACTATGGCCAAAACGGCCTTTTTTGTCCCACAGCTTTCATCTAAATAGGTTTTCAAACAGTATCTAACGGCTTTGGTACTCACATTTTGTGGCTCCAAATCGGCACTAGCGTTACCATTTACTCGTCTATACTCGATCTTCTGTCAACAATAAACCACTATTTTGACCCTTAACTATGGCCAAAACGGCCTTTTTTGTCCCCCAGTATGCAGTTGGATACCGTTTCTAACAGTTCTCATGGGGTTTGTAGTCATAACACGTGGCTACAAATCGGCACTAGTTTGACTTTTGTAGCGCTTCTATTCGTCGCATTGTTTTGACTGGAGATAACTGCAATTCCCTTAACTATGGCAAAAACGGCCTTTTTTGTTCTACAGGTCCTGTTTAAAGACCTTTTTCAATGGTTCTCTCGGTCTTAGTAGTTACATCCTGTGGCTACAAATCGGCACCAGTTTGATCTTTGTAGCGCAGAAACTGGTAATTTGGTGGCTCGCGGATCAAAATGGTTTTTTCTTAACTATGGCGAAAACGGCCTTTTTTGTTCTACAGGTCCTGTTTCAACACCTTTTTTAACGGTTCTTTCAGTGATAGATAGTTACATCCTGTGGCTACAAATCGGCACTAGTTTCACCTTCGTAGCATCAATACTCGTTGATCCATTCTTCGCCAACCAAAACACGGAGATGGACCACCAAAATATTTTCTTTAATAACTCCTCCAATTCTCAGCCGATTTAAACCAAAGTTATACCCAATAATCTAGATTGATGTCGGTTCAAATCGGCCCTAGTCTGGTCTTTGAAGACGTCCTTGTTCACCAGTAATCGCAGTTTTTCCAAAATGCCCCGCGCACGACTTTTCTGGCCATCTCGCACTTTTTGCCCTCCAACAATGAAAACACCATTGATCAAATCAATACTCTCGGTTCCAAACTCCATAACCTTCCTCTACAAATCGGCACCAGAGCCCCCAAATTCTGACTTCAATTCGTTGACCTACAGAAAGGGGGTGCTCTTAACTATGGCAAAAACGGCCTTTTTTGTCCCAGAGAACATGCCACAACTGATCTTTGGATCGGTTATGACGGCTTTAACAATGTTCATGTTTGGCTACAAATCGGCACCCATTGGGCAGTTTTGCTGCTCCAACTGGTTGTACCATTACAAACGGAGTTTACGAGCATGCTCTTAACTATGGGCAAAACGGCCTTTTTGCTCATACAGCTCCCAACTAAATGCCGCTACTAAACATACTCTCGGTTTCAACAACCACAACTGTAGCCTACAAATCGGCACCTGATTGGCTCTTGTAGCACCCCTCTACCGCCCACACTTCAATTTCCATCCTTAACTATTGCGGAAATGATTTTGTGGTGTTTTTTTTGGTGGTCAATACCCTAGGATTTGGGAAATATCAATGTTTCGTTAATACTGGGTGTGGTATACTTGATTTATTGTGTTTCAATTGATCTTATGATACTTCTAGACTCTGCCTATCATGTGATAGTAATAACATTATGTAGAGATGAAAACTGATTATTTTATTGAGAGGTGTAATATTAACTATGGGAAGGTGGTAAGTTGGTAGCATATTTGTTAAAATCGGTGGTGAAATATTTCAATTTGCAATATCTCACTCAATTTTTTATCGATCGTTTTCAATCTGAGATTGAGACTTGATTGATAATTAGGCTAGAAAATGGGAGGTCTGGGTGTGCATGGGAAGAGTATTGAGTGTGTTATTGTGTCCTCTCTGTTGCGTCTCATTCTCCCTAAGTCACGGAGTTAACATGCAAGTATATGCAAAAAATGCAGGATTTTGTATGAAAAAAGTCACGTGACCAGGCCGGAGTTAAGAAAATCGTGTACCCGTGCTCAAAATACATACAAATTTTAGGCAAATTCGGACATAAACATGCAAGTTTCATGCAAGGTTCGGAACTAATTTCTCCCATGCATAATGGTTTTTATTAGGATTTTTATGGGTATTTTTCTGGCGTCTATTATTTTTTCTCAAGCCTAATTTCTTAGAATCTTTTCTTACAACCATTTTCTTACAACCTTTTCTTACAACTTTTTTTTTACAACCAACTTTATCAATCTCATTAGTACACAACAAGTTATATTGAAACACCTCAACTAGCACAACATAAATCATTCAATCAATTGTTTATTCAAGTTTAGATCCCTATGAGAATGTATTAATAGTTCCATTGACGCCATGAGTTGTAATTTATTGTGATAGCGGTTAGTGGTTTCCAGTTTTGTTTGGCGGGATATTAGACTTAACTACTTCAATCAAGCGAATGAATAGGATGATAGTGAATTAATAATGTTTGAGAGTTACAGAGATACTTAGTGAATGGCGTCAAGTAATTATTGGTCATTTGTTGTTGTATTGCTTTTAAAGAAGTCCCCATTATTTTAGACGCTGGTCGGTAAATCTACCTAATAGCCATATTTCAATGAAATTAATAAATGTACAATGGAAATGTACTTAGGATTAATGAATTTAACAGAACTAGCCACTTTTGGTATTGGTGGCATAGTCATCTACCGGGTTTAGTTTATCAGTTGTTATCATGTTTATGAAAATAGGTTTAATTATTTTAATGAGTGAAGCTGGATAGTACTAATGGTTAAACATATTATTATTTACTTATTGATAGGGATGTTTTTGATGCACACCCAGGGATCATTAAATGAATAAAGAGTGATTTAATTCCCATTATTAGAAGTCCAGGATTATGAGTGAAACTATAACAAGTTATCCCCGCTAGTTGTCTCAAAGCAGTATTTGATATCTGGTACAAGTATTTTATTGGTGATCAATTTTTTGACTTTTGGAAAAGTATAGATTCTTAATTAGTTGCCATATTTGGAACATCATGGTTGATATTTTGAAATCACTTTAATTATTTTATTAGAGATTGAAATTTGCCAAATCATTGATTAAAAAAGGAATTCGATATTTAAGCTTCATTAGTTTTTATTAAGAACATGCCAGGTGTTAAGAGTATTTACGATGATATTGATTCTTCCTAAATCAGTGAATATACTGAAGGTAAATATATTGGGTTGCAACATCAATCATAACCAGATGTTGTTGAATCCTTGAAAATTTTGACAAGAATCAACTCCGAAAGAATTGTCATATTTGCTTTTGGTTTTGCTTTGAAGAACAACAGAAAATTGGTTACTGGTATCCAAAAAGCCAACATCATGAAATTAATTTGTTAAGTCAAGTTGTGAGAGATGTTGGTCAAGATTACACAGGTATTGGAGTAAGTGATTTGATTGTCGATAATATTTTTATAGAAGCTTTTGCCAAACCAGGACAAGCTTATGTTGTCGTCGCCCCCACCGTGCATGGTCGTTACTTATCCAGCATTAGTGGTGCATTAATAGATGGTTCAGGTTTGGTTCCAGGTGTTAACTTTGGTAGAGAATATGCTGTTTTTGAACTAGGTTGTTGTCACCTTGGTTTAGATATTAATGGTAAGAACTCAGAATTGACTTAGTGGTAATTGCCAGTTCATGGTTCAATTAACCTAATTGGTTGTGAGCTACAGAATAATAATACGACACTGCATACAAGGAAGTTTGAATTAGTCATTTTATTGGATTTTAATGCGTTTCTAAATAGGATATGCTGTGGTCAATATCATTTGGAACTTCCATGATTACAATCTAATGTCCCACTTCATAATGATATTGTGTTGTTGTGCTGCTCCTATTGAGGAAACGTCGAGACACGAACAGAAGCTTCGTGGGGAATTACTTACCACTCAGCTAAGTTTCATATCCTCACCCTTGTTCATCAAAAATTAATTTGATTAGTTGTTAATACATCAACTAAAGTATTGAAGTGAATAATTATAATCACCACAGAATTTCATTAAGGGCAAGTGAAGTGAATTCAACTAGTATTAACTTATTACTGGTGTGTAAGCTTGATAAGGTAATACTATATACATGTTAAGTTGGTTATTGTCATTATTGAGTAATATGGTTATTGTTATGTTGAGCCGATTAAGGAAAAGCCAACCAACTATTATATACTATTGATGCATTAGAATTAATCCTGCTTAACGATTAAACTCAATGTGTGTTAGGGAGAGACAAGTTGGATTATAAGTATATGTGAGAATCCCTTTTGGAGAGTCATCACTAAAAGTCGATTGCTGTTTGGTTACATAGAATTCAACATTTACTGCTACAATATAAATTCATAATTGTTGGCAGAATGAAGTATAGTTTATTAGAATAAGATCAATCATATTCTACTAATAATGCAGGAAACACTTATCATCTTATCCACTGAACAAAGTCAAGGGGGTTGGGTGTTAACTGTTATTATACTTCTTTGGTAGAGTTTGTATAGAGAGCATAAATATAAGACCCATGGTTAGCCACGTACAAAGGAAAAAAAAGAGAACAAAATTTTCTCAAACATAAAAATAACTCTTACACTTCGTTAACTCTACTTTCTTCTGAACTACATCATCAATTAATCAAAATGGTATACACATTTGAAGATATATAAAATAGTATTGATAAAATATATTTCATCCTGGTGTTGTGTATCAACAGTTGAGTGAAAATTGGGTATTCCAGATTCAACAATTATAGACGGTACTAGTGGAGATAGACGATGGGCAGTTTGTTTTGATTATGAACTATACCCTCTGCTAATGCTCAAAAAAGAAGTACTCATCAATTTTTCATTGGATATTAATGAAGATGATATATCCCGTTTGTTCATCAAGCCGCCCTGAATACTGTGAAAGATCTTGTGGAGATGTATGGGAATACTCGTCTAAGAAGTTTTGGTAAAGCCACAAGATTATTACAACATTTAAGAATTGTCCATTCATAAACTTTTAGATGCATGGATTCTGTCGGGAATGCCTTTGTTAATTATGATACAATTTGTGATGAATTTGATTTCCCCAAGACTTCTTGTGTATGGTTGAATTTTAATGAAGAGAACACTTAATTTCAATGAAAGCTGGCCTACAATAGGAAGGCCAACAGATCTGTCATATTGAGTGTCTATGGGATAAGAATCATTGATAGGGGGAGTTTAAACGAAGATATGGCACGTAGTGTTGAAAGTGTTAGTGCTAACGGGGTAAATATTCAACTGGCTATCATTTTGTCAACTGGGTACATTTTATTATTCATTGTTTCCTTTTGCCAAATCAATTAACAAGGTTTCAGTAAAGTGTTCAGGAGCATATGTAAAATTGATGATCTTATATTTAGTTTGATCAAGAGTCATCCACTACTACCTTGTGTATTTGGTGTTACTTCATGCTTGGGATTTAGTTCGTATTGGAAACACTATAAAATACTAATTGATATTTCAACAACGAGAAAGGGATTATGAGCAAAATATTGAAAAATGAAACAGTTTATTGAACTATTTGGGAAATAAGGATATACTAAGTTGTTTTAAAAAAGTATTATGGTGTTTGACAAATGGCTGGATTAATTTTTATTTTACTGTGGTAAGGATTTGGAGTTTTCCCTAAGTGTCCATAAGTCAAGCAATACCAACAATCAGATTTTAATGGGACATTAATTAGAGGGATCTACATCAGGGCATGTTAGTCTTAATAGACTATCAATATGAATATTTGTGTTGTTTTTTTACAAATAGAGTGCTTGAAGACAATGGAAAGAAATGAGAAGTAGGTTACAAGACTACCAATATCACTTCAAACAAATTCTCTGACAAGAAATGAACCATCGGAAAAGAGGGATAACAACGACAATCGGATTCTGATTCTAACAATGATAGGAAAAGTATAAAGATGGTTAAACAAGACGACAATAACAAATCGTATGACTCAAATTTCATTGCTGATTAGAACATTACTGACATTATTCATATTGTGGAGGGTGTTAGTGTCTTTGTTTGAAGTTAATGTCTACTACTTGCTACTAGTCAATTGAGACAATTAACATGTGTTTGCCACTTTTGCTTCATTTGTGTTTAGCAGAAACTATATCTTTATTTTCTCAAATCATAAACAATAGCCACTAGGTTGCATGATTGCTGCTCTTCCCTTCTCAAGACAACTCTGCTTTATTTCTAGAGGGTGCTGCTGGTCTTTTTCTCATTTCTTATTGTCTACACTATGTTTGTACTATCAGCTTGGTAACCAACCACATTGATATTAATACATCTAGCTAAAGTATTACACAGCAGGATAAATTATGATTGTGATTATAATAAAGCTTGTTTTTTTATGGTTCAAATGTACTTTCGTTATATTGATCAACAATTCTGTTACTATTTGATGTCTAAGTATCTGCAGGTTTCGAACGAAATCCTCATCCTTGCATACATCTATGTCCTCAAAATACAATTGGCTATAATTCACCCAGTATTTGAGTTATGTTGAAACCAATGGTATTATTGAAATCAGCGAGTCATTCTCCATCATTTAATGTCATCAAAAAAATTTGGTCAGATTTTTACCTATATATGGATCATACCCGGCAGACCTGATGTAATTTATTTTTTTTGCAAAGCACTGCTTTTATTATGCATTTCTAGAAAATCAAATTTGCTATAACTCACCCAATATTTGTG
The DNA here is from genome assembly GCF_000026945.1 of Candida dubliniensis CD36. Taxonomy (NCBI): domain Eukaryota; kingdom Fungi; phylum Ascomycota; class Pichiomycetes; order Serinales; family Debaryomycetaceae; genus Candida; species Candida dubliniensis. The sequence goes on along the minus strand of NC_012861.1, from coordinate 2,112,528 downwards.
CTACGTTGAAACTAATGGCACCGTTGAAATCAGGGGCTCATTTTCTATTAGTTAATATCATAAAAGAATATGGTCAAATTTTTGATTTTGGTGGGAATTTTTTTTTGGTGGGTTTTACCTTCATTCTTGGTTTCTGAAAAAATTTCAAAAATTTTTCAAAATCTCAAACTTGCTGACTTAAGAGTTCCAAAAAACTAAATTTTGCTATAACTCATCCAATATTTGTGCTACAATGGAACGAATAGTACCGTTGAAGTCAGAATTTCATTCTGCATCATTTGATATCATAAAACATTAGGGTCAGATTTTTGCCTAGATAAAGTCTACCCGGCTAGACTGATGTAATTTATTTTTTTGATGGATTCTGTCTTTACTATGTGTTTCTGGAAAATCAAATTTACTATAACTTACCCAATATTTATGCTACGTTGAAAATAATGGTACCATTGAAATCAGGAGCTCATTTTCCATTAGTTAATGTCATAAAAGAATATGGTCAAATTTTGTCAGATTTTAGCCTGTATAAACCCTACCCGGCTAGACTCTTTGTTGAAAAAAGAATTGGAAATAAGGGTATGAAGTTTTCTGGTGGTTTAGAATTAAATTTACCCGACTGGGGGAGAAGTTGCTTACAAAAAACTCTTTTCGCAGCCATTACACTATGAAAAAAGTATTGTGAGTATAGCTAATTCTAATTCTTGATTAGTGTGATTATCAAATAAGGTTATATTATTTAAGCGCTGACAGCCTTAATATTGCTATTGAGAATACTAATGTTGTTTTTTGTTAAATTAAAATGTTAAATGGAGCAGATGAATGCATAGCTAAGTTAATATTATTGTATGCTATTTAATATTTTAAGATTAATTGCTATTATGGATAACACTGAGAATGTGTCAGAAAGAGAAAGTTTGGATTACCAACACGGGTCTTCTTTAGACACTAGCCATTATGAATCTTTAGATGATATCTTAATTGATTACCTAACTACTATTATTACTTAAATTATCATAATTAATTCAAAAAAAGATATATCTTGCAACAACTCATCCATTCCCAATGATCCATCTACAAGTATAGAACAATTAAGGTTTTTGACCAATGACCAGTCTCAAGTAACCTGAAAACAAGACATTCTCCGTAATTGTCTGTTATTTCTTTTTTTTTTTTTTTTTTTTAATTCCATTATATGGTTGATTTTTGATTCGTTAAACTACGTCTAATTCTCAAGTAAATACCATTACCATGTATTAATAATCATAAATAAATAAATAAATAAATTCATACGTAAAGAAGTAATATATAGTTATTAGATTGTCAATTGTTAAGTATTTTCCGTTTTGATTTTTTCCTCAGTAAAATCGGCTAATTTCATAAAATATTTGTGCAGCTGAAGCATTATCCAATAAAGATCTTTTGGGTTGATTACCACAAAGACTATTATTATCACCATTAGATTGAAACCCTATACTTGAATCTCCAGTTGATTGTACATATCTATTATACAATGTTTGTGAAGTTGTAAAATCGAGATAACTTCCTAAAGAATTTGGTAATTGATCATATTCATAAATGAATTCACCTTGTTTGACAATATTGTCAATATAACCTTTTTGACCACACATGGTAATTACATCAGCAAATCCAACAAATAATAAATGTAAATATTTCAAATCATTATTCCAATATCCATTACTTCTTAAAAAAACATTGGAATTTAAACTACCATAAGCTTTTTTAACGGCATATAAAACATAATGTAAATCATTGGTATATTTATAAAGATATGAATATGTTGACATAGCAACACCAACGGTATAAGTTAATTTCCCCTTATTTACTTGCCAAGTGGTTTTATCAATTCCATCATAATAGAAACCATCGGTTGGATCAGTTAAATGTTCATCTAACCAACCAAGACAACTATTAGCAAATGTCAATAATGTATCATCTTGATTATATTGATAAATTTTAACGGCACTTAAAGCTGCTTCCACAGTTGAGATTGAAGCAATATAATTAGAATCCACTTTCCAAATCACTCCACCAATATTGGACCATTGTTGTTGAATTAATTGCATCAATTGATTAGCGGTGGTTAAATATTTTTCATTCGATGTCAATTTATAAGCTTCTATGAAAACCCACAATACTTGACAATTATCATCAACAAAACTTTCAGGAGAATTCGGAGTTGTAGAAAACCAACCTTGATCATTTTGATATTGATATAAATTGTTAATTACATTTATAGTTTTAGAAACATCTCCAGATTCAACAATGGCTTTACCAACAACTGCTAAATTCCAAACTGAAGTATATGTGAAATTATTTGTATTTGGAGTAGAACATCCTGGATCATTTTCAGAGAATGCTTGATATTGATCATTCCAAAATACTGACCATGTGGCATTGATAGCTGAATTAAATGCACTTGATGGATCAAATGTGTCCCGTTTAGGAATGAATAATGTGGTGGCTGGTGCACCCAAAATATAAGATGGAAAATTCAATAAACATAATATTAGGGATATAATAATATACATATCATTTATTAGATATAATTAGGGTTTTTAATTTATATTTTGATAGAAAACAAACAAGGAACTGGGTTTTAGGGTATAAGAAGGACAGGTATTAAAACGATTGACTACAAATAATAGAAGAATTTAAAAAGATCGATAGACCTATATATATATATATATGTGTGGAAGTTTTTGAAGGAAAGAGTAGAGATAGAGTTATAAACTTGAATTTGGGAAATTAAAAGTGATCTTCATCATGGCAAAGGGGAAATAGGTAAGACTGCAAAACAACAACAACAACAACAATAAACTCTGATTGTTTGATTTTTGTATCATTTTTTTATAAATTACTTTTGATGCAACTTGAATTAATTGATTGAGATCAGAAGAAGAAGAAATGTAGATGCAAATCAAGTTTACTAATTAGGAAATTCAAATCTGATTGTGATTGCCTAAATTAGAAAGTGGTCCTTAAATCATTTACCATTAGTGGATTGAATTTATTTAAATTATACTGTTACGAAATAACTGATTTTGAAAGGGGGGGGGGGGGCAAAGAAAGACCATGAATAAGAAATAGCAACAACATCAAACTACAACCAATAATAATAATACTAATAATGACTAAATGGAATTGGACTTAAAACTGGAATTGAAATTAAACAACGCCTCGTTTATTGTTAGTATTGGCACTTTGACTCAACTGAATAGCCCTAAATTAACTGGATAAGGAAAATACTATCAACTTCTCAATTTTTTGTCCCCTTTTTTAAAAAAAAACCATGATTGGTTTAAGTTATCTGACGTCATTGGAACTAAAACTTTTTTGAAACTGAAAAATTTTCAATCATGAATAATGATAATAACAGGGCGAAAGATTTACTATCAATTAATGGGAAACCAATTATTTAATCCTTTCCTTAACGTTTATTTGAACTTTTATTTCTTGTACTTGCTGAAATTTTTTTAGTCATTGGTTTATGGAAAACAAAAAAAAAAAAAAAAAAAGAAAGAAACAAAGAAACAAACAAACAAACTGCTTCTCTTTAGATATCCCTTTCTTCATTATTAAACAATCAATTCACTATCTCTTATCTGTTAAGTAATAATCATCCTCGTTTATCGTATTGTTGTAATTTTTTATGCATTTACTGTTAGGATGTTCTAGAATTACTTGTATCTCCAATAATGCAAGATCTGTAATGATTTAATAATCAGCAACAAACATGATTACTATTAATAACTTATTCATAGTTTTGACCACGTTGTGTTTATATGATGGACTCTGTTTCATTAAACTATATAGTATAATAAGTATGCTTCGGAATTGATAACATCATCTTGAGAAACCATGGTAACTACACTATCATCAAATTTATACCAATTACCATTATTTTTTATAAATACTGTATAATGACCAGTATTAATTGATCCTTGATGAACAACAACTGCAAATAATTGATAAATATAATCGGTATCATTAATAACTGAATATTCTGTAACATTTAAAAATAATGGGAAATCTATGTGAGATTGAATTTTTGTTGCTTGGAAACTACCTAATGTATCATGTCTAAATCTCTTCAATTGAATTGATAATATTTGTGGTAAAGTTTTCAATCGTAATTTTTTAATTGCTGAAGTTTTTGAATTACCGTTATTGTTATTGTTGGTGGTGGTGGTGGTGGTGTTACAATTTTTACAATTATAATCATCTAATTTTTCATCTCTAGTAAATGATTGTAAAGATTGATATAAATTTGTAAAATTGACTTCTAATGATAAATCAATCATTGGATCAACAGTTTCAGTAATTGATTCACAAGAATTACATTTAATACAACTTTGTAATTCAAATGAAAATGTTGAATGCATAATACATCCACAAGAATTTGAATTTATCACTGATTCTAATCCATCATTTTTGGATATATTTGACAATTTTTCATTTTTTAAATTCATTATAATTCTTTGATAATCCATATGAAATTCATTTAATAAAAATTGCCAAAATTCATGAGCATCTTGTTCTTCAAATCCTGCTAATGATTTTTGTTTATACCAAGCAGTAGTTAATAAATTAGTCATACCAAATCCTTCATTAGTAGTTGATGTATAAAATGATTGGAAAATATTATCAATACTACATGTTATACATGCATTATTTTCATCAATATTCCCATTATTAATAAATTGATTATGAATTTTTTCACAATTAAAATAATGTAAATCATTATTAAAAAATTGATATTTAATTAATGGATTATGAATTAAAGTTTGTAAAATTGAACTCATAAAACATGTTGCTCCTAAATTAATAAATCCTTTTAATCCTTTTATAGCAATTTTTCCTGGATCAACATAATTTTGTTTAATAAAATTATTCATATCTTTATTATTTTTATCATTAATATTTTCAATATTATCATCATCACCAAGAATAATTTGTAATCGAATTTTTTCTAATTCAGGGTGATTAATAAAATCATTACATTTAAAACAATATAATAATCCACAACTTGAATCAATAGAAAACATATGTTTAGTTGATTTATAATGGGAATAAGAATGATTATAATCATTAAAACAACAACCAACATGAGGACATTGTAAACAAATCATTGAATTATTAAAATTATTTAAATGACATTGACTACATTTTAATGCTGATATTTTCGACATAATTAATTTTTTAATCGGTATAATTGATCCATCTTTTTTCAATTTATATGATTTAATTAATGGTTGAGATATTAATACTGCTTGTCTATAAGTTTCAAATACAGTGGTTTTAGCTTTGGATCTTAAGACTGAATCAATATGATTACATGAATTAATTGTGGAATAATTATCGGGTCGAGGTGTTAATTCTCGAACAAAATTCAATTTATTATAAAATAATGTCGATTGATCCTCTAGTATGTCTTGTCCGTCTTGTTGCTGTGTAATGGCAGCAGTAGTAGTAGTAGTAGTAGGAATATTATTGGTGGCAGTATTGATATTGCCATTCGATTTAGATATTGTTTCATCAGAAGGCATTTATATATATATATATATATATGTGATTTGATTTTTGATTTTGTATTTGGATTTGATCTATCTTCAGAATTTGAATGGGGCAAACCAATGTAGAGCTTTTCCAAAATCAGGGGAGGACAATTATATGTTGATGGATTTCAATAGGAATGATAAATATACTAATTGGAATTAGGAGGTATTGCAATGAATAGACAATAAAGGAAAGTAATCGATTGAAGAATTCCTTTCAATCTTTGTATTGATTATGTGTCTGTGTCTGTGTCTGTGTCTGTGTCTGTGGGTTTTTTCTTTTATATAGGTTGGTTGTAAATTTTTCAATTTCGATGAAACAGCAAAAAAAAAAAAAGAAAAAAAAAAGAAAAGAAAAGTAAAGCAAAAAGGGCGAAATAGTGGTCGTGGCAAATGGTGGTAGCAAGTCGGCTACAAAAACGGAAATCTAATGGCGGTGGTAGTGGCCTCCACTTTTTTCTCGCCCCGAGGGAAAAAAAAAGAACAAAACAAAATAGTTTTCTCAGGAACGGTTTTGAAGTGGAGCGATAACACACACACACATACATACATACAACAACAACCAAAGATCAATAAATAATGCGCGTGTGACATCTAAAAGATCATTGACAACCCTTACATTTTCAAATGTTGTTCCAATTCTATAATGGAACTTCTTAATAGCCTTGTTATCCATTCTATGAAACATTTCATTGCCAATTCTTAAACTGGATCTATCTCAAGTTTATTAGTATTGTTTATATTGTTTTACTAAACAATCAAGATATTGTCAATGACGTACTTCTCTGATATATAATCGAATGAGATCAACATTTATACTTGTAACATCAATTATTGAATTGAGTTGTGATAAAAGCTATATTAATAAAACATTACTATACATTGGCCATTTCTAGCTAATTCTTTTCAATCCACTTTAAACATGATTGCTGATAAAATATTATCAGGAATAGCTTCAGGTATTTCATCAAACATATTATTTGCTAAATTAATTTCCGATAATTCAATTCCTTTAACCATATTAAAATCAAATGTTTTGAAAAAATTACTACCCAAATCAAGAAATTTTAAACCATTTGGTAATGGTGGTATTTGTTCGATAAATTTAATATGGAAATTTTTTGTATGTAATTTATTCCCATTTAAACTACATGACATTAGATTTTGATTCAAAGTTAAATTAAATTTGGAAATTTTACATTTATTCAATTCCAAATGTCGTAATTTGTCCGGTATCTTAAAATTAGAATCATTAATATCATTGAAAATATTACCATTTAATATAAGTGTATTTAAACTATCAGGAATTTTAATTTGTTCAATTCCATTCAATTTATTTTCAGAAACTTGTAACCACGTTAAATTACCTAACTCTTGTAAATCAACTTGATTAATTTGGTTTTTCTCAGCATTAATTGATTTGATATTTGGTGGGAAATATTCACTAGTAAGACTTTCTAATTCATTCTTTGATAATTCAACATCTTCTAAATTTTCATATTCAACTAGATTTATCAGTTTTAGTATATTTTTCGATAAATCTAACACTTTAAGGTGTAATCCAGTTCCTTGAGACTCAAAAGTTTCAAGTTGACAATTTTGAAGACTTAATTGAGTTACAAATCGTGATAACTTGAATGTTGTCCAATCAATTTTGTTACATCCATTTAAAACAAGTTTGGTGAGTCCATTGCCAACAATATGTTGAATATTTGTATTAGAAACATTCAAGATTTTAGTTTTATCATGTAGTAGCAATGAAGTCAATTTATTATTGCCTTCCAAATTAACATCATAAACTGGTTGAGTATTAAGGTCAAATTTATCCGTCAAATTATTATGAGCAATTCTTAATGTTTTCAATTTGCAATTTAATTTTAATTCACATTGCAAAATTCCATTCCTATCAATATTAATCACTTCCAATGATGATGGGAATATTGGAAACTTCACACCAACTAAACTTACATTAATAAGTTTCAAATACACCAAATTTTTAGACAATTTCAATATCTCAACATTATTCAAATTGCAGTTACTTACTTCAAGATGGAATAACCCAAAACAACTGTTTAATTTTTCAGTTAAATCTTTGACTTGAACACCATATACAATTAATTTTTGCAATCGAGAAATATTGGGATTTCGTTTAGTACTCCATTTACCTCGAGTAATAATTAATACTCGTAATGAATCAGGGAAAGCCAGTATATGAGATGAAAGAGAACAATCAATAAATTCTAATTTTTTTAAACCCAAGGGGAATTCCAATTGTCTTGATTGAGCAAAATCAATATTCAGTAAACTTAACGAGGTTAAATGAACAAATTTTTCAAAATTAAAACTAACAATGGTTGATGCTTCAAATTTGATATCTCTTAATAAGTAAAATCCTTTGGGGAATGATTCTAATCGATTATTTTGATTTATCGTTTCACCACTAATATGAAGACTTTCCAAATTTTTACATAAATTGAATTTACTTAAACTTGACAAGTTAGTATTATGTAAACCAAGTGCCTTTATTGAAACTGGTAAATGAAAGAATTCATCCAATTTCAATTCATTGGCCAAATACAATTTTTCTAATTTCTGTGGGAGTTTAACTCTTTCCTCTTGAGGAGCACCTAGAACATATCCATTTTCATATTGATGTATACGAACAAATAATCCTAAAGTTTTAATTTTTTGATAAATTTTCATCAGTTCAGTAATTAAATTAAGGAAAACTTTGATTTGATGAACATAAAAAGCCAGAATTCTAACATGAACTGAATCAATTGAGTTTTCCACTAAAGTTTCATTTTCATGAATATATTTTATCAATTGTAATAATATATTACAGCCATTATTGTTCATTATCAAATCAATATATAAATCTCTTTTATTTTTTGGTGGTGGTAGTTGTGGTGGATGTTTTAAATAAAATGATAGAATTTTCCCTGGATTTATTATTCTAGTTGAAATATAGATTATTTTTTCATTTTTAAGATCAGAACAAACACTATTTTGAGTGTCTGCAAATCGTAAAGATTTTGCCAATTCAATCTCCTTATGGAATTCCTTTGTTCCAAATAATTGTTCATAATCTTGTAGAACCCAGGAATTATTTGTTGGTAATTTGATTTCATTTGCCGTAGGACTATTAATAATAAGTGGAGTAGCTCCATCTATGTTATTAGAAGTGGCTAGTTTTAATTTTTTAATACTAGTATTCATTTTTAAAGCTTGACTTACTGGATTAACTTTGTCTTCAGTGGGTTCTGAAGCAAGGATGGGGTGTTGTTGTAGTTGTTGTTGTAGTTGTGGTGGTGGTGGTGGTGGAAGTATTGTGTTTTCCTCCTTTTCTGCAACAACTTCTGTATCTTGCAAGTCTTTTTCGTCATTTTCATTTGTTAGTGTATCTATATGTTTAACTTCTGGTGAATTTGCGTAAGCAAAATATGATTGAGGCAATTGCAAAATCTCAGAAATTTCCATATCGGTTTCTGTTGCCTCTAAGCTATGTTTGGATTCAGGGACATTAATTTGTATATCATGATGTTGAAATACTGTTCTTTCAAATTGTGGTAGATCAATGTCATGGTCAATAAAAGAAGTGTAAGAATTTGAGTTTTGAATGGGTTTGTGGTTTTCAGTATCAGCGGTTAATGGATTTGATTTAGTATCATCAATGGCGGTATGAAGTTCTTCTTGACTAATGATCGATGATGTATTTTCTTCTAGGATACTTACTTTATCAATAGTAGATTCCCTCGATATAGTGGTGGTTGTTGTTGTTGTGGTATTAGTAGTAGTAGTAGTAGTGGTGGTAGCTTCGTTGTCATTTAGTGAGGATTGATACTTTGCAACACTGTTTTTTGGCGCCATAATTATTGGGTTTGTTAATCCATTTGAATCATCAATTAAAGTACCCATCGTTTTCCTTAGATTGATCTAATGAATCAATTGAAGAAACTAAGTCAATCAAACTGGTAAACAGATGTTTTCTTTAATTTAGTATACTTGAATAAAAGGAATTAGTATATATGGCGGTTAAACAAAAAATAAAAAGTAAGTAAATAAGAAGAATATCACAAATAAAGAAGCAAAGAAAAAAAAAAAAAAATATTATGCTCTTCTGCTTCTGATATTTGTTATACAATAAAAATCTGATTTGAAGGGTTTTTTTTTTTTTTTTCAATATGGCCTATTATTATATACAATTAGAATAATGAACATAATAAACATAGAAGAATTCAAAAAGAAGCTCATCGAAACAACAAACGTTATTGTACTAATACATATTTATTCTTTTTGTATTCTTTTGACAATGAAAATAAAATCCTCCCTCGTCTAAATTACTCTAACTTAAATATCAACACCCGATTTTCTTAATCGTAAAAATCATCTTCATCTTCATCTTCATCTTCATCATCCTCACTATTCCTCCTCCTTCCATCTCTTATAGATTTCTTTGCAAATCTTAATTTCTTTGCTTCTTTTAAATCTTCATCTTCATCTTCATTATTAATAATCAATCGTTTATCATGGAAACCAATTACATCTAAATCTGCTAAAGCAGTTTCAATATCTTTCAAAGTAGTGGCATTACCACCCAATTGAGTCAATGTAATAAATTGTTTGACAACATTTGTATCATGATATATAATTAATGTTGGACAATTTGATTCAGGATAATTTTCTATACATCTTTGTGCTGGGATATCACATATTTTCAATTCCGGGAATTTTGATGCCAAATTAATCAATATAGATGATAATAATCTACTTTGTAAACTTGATTGTAATGATAAATGAACTAATACATATGATTCTTTGGAAGCTTTTGTTACTTCATCTTCATATTCATTTTTACTAATGGGTAATACATGACCAAATTTCTTCTTTTCAGAAAGTTTTTTAATTTCTGCCATTCGTTTTTGTTTATAATGATTAAGAAATTCTTCATCTTCTTCATCTTCTAATTCATTTAATTCATCTAAATCTTTATTTTCTAATCTGTTATCATATTGTTTAACAATGGCTTCTTCTAATGCGGACTCTAGTTCAGCAGTTGGAGATGGTGGCTTTTCTGGAATAATACCATGTTGTCTTAATATATCATTCCATTCTGTATCTTCATTAGGATCAACTTGTACTTGGAATTTGGGGTCGTTATTCATAGCTTAAAGGGGGGGGAGGGGCGCCATAGAGGGAAAGAAAGAATGGAAAATGAATTGCTTAGAATCTTTAAGAAGTTTTTTTTTTTTTTTTTCATTTTGCGACCAAGATCCAGTCGTGTCGTAGTAAAACTGGTAAAGAATTTTATACTCCAACGGAATTGGAATTGGAACGGCGCATGGTCAGCTTAAAACTAACTCATGATTCCAACAACAACCGTACCAAATATTCTTTTCATTGATTGGTGGCGTGGATTACAAATTGAATAAGACAATAATAAATTATATATATATATACAGTAAAGTAAGGTTAAAAGAAACTAATATTATTATATGAAAAAAAAAACAAGGACATCACATTTTTAACAACTTTATAAATTTTGATATCTAATTCAATAAGCAGTAAAATGACATCTCTTGTTTCCCAATAAATTTCTATCAAATTGAATTGTTTTAAAGAAAACAAATCAAATCATCATAATGGATTTAAATCGTAAAAAAAAAAACTAAAAAAACATTCTTTGAATACGTCTTGTTGTTGTTGTTGTTATTGTAAAGCTTTTAATAATTTTTCCGGAAATAAAAACAAAATAAATACCACCCAAAAAAAACAAAAAAACACTTGTTTTATTATGATATTTAAGAAGTAGCTTTCTTTAAATAAGTAACTAAATCATTTCTATCCTTTGGTTTTTTTAAACCACCAAAAGCCATTTTAGTACCAGGAATATATTTCTTTGGGTTTTCTAAATAATCACTCATGGTTTGTTCAGACCATTCAACTCCTTTCTTTTTATTAGCATCAGTATAAGAATAACCTTCAGCTAAACCGGATTTTCTACCGAAAACACCATGTAAATTTGGACCAACTTTATGTGGACCACCTTTTTCAACGGTATGACATTGTAAACATCTAGTTTTGAATAAAGTAGCACCTTTCTTTTCTGAACCTTTTTCGTATGGAGCTGGCATTATTGATATATAGTTATATTAAATTAAATTAAATTGAAGAAATAAGAATAAAAGAAAGAAAGAAAGAAAGTAAAAAAAAATTTTTTGGGCAAAATTAAAGACGTTGAAAAAAGTGAAAAAGTGTTTATTTATATAAATAACTATTTCAAGTTTTCTTCTTCTACTTCTTCTTCTTCTTGTTGCTATTTCAAACTGAAAAATTTCTATTGGTTGGAAACAAAAAAAAAACAAAACACAAAAAAATATTTACTCTTGTTGGGCTATATGCAGGATACAGTGTCACGTTTCAACCGGTAATAAGGAACATGACTGACCGGTTGATGTTGATGTTGATGTACATCAGAGAAGGTCATTTAATGGGTTATACCAGCCTCAACTTATTTTAATTTATCACTGTAACTAATTAGAAAGCCCAATTTGTTTTTTGTTTTTGTTTTTGTTTTTTTTTTTGTTTTTTTTTAACTTTGAAATTTTAACCGTATTGTATAGTGAGTTGTTTGAATTATATTCATTTGTAACAACAATATTAATAGACAGAGAGTGTGTGTACTATTATACTTTGTTCTTATTGACTTACAAAAAAGTTATTCCGAATTGTTCCATAAAAGACAATTGACTAATGACTAAAAGAAAGAAAGAAAAATATGCACACACACAGACAATGTGGTTTATTATAGATTGTTAGTTAATTGATGACTATTAAAATTGATTCTATTGGTAGACCCATCCATTAATTACTTTTTGTGTAGATTTAAATATAGATCACACCGATAACACCGAAATATGGGACTGACTGGTTCTATATATATATTACGCGGATTATGCACAAGTTTTTCAAATGAATTGTTTAATACACACTTTCAAACCCCGACCCCCCGAGCCATATTCAATTAACTAACATCATACTACTACATCAGTCTATTAACAATGTGATTAAATTCAACACTTTACAACTTATTTTACTACTACAATTGGTGACACCTCAATCAGATAAATCCATCTCTTTCTATTACAACTCAACAACAACCAAAACAAAACAAAACAAAACAAAACTCTATTTTAAATTGTTTAACAAATCTTGAAGATTGTTGTTGTTGTTGTTGTTGTTGTTGTTGTTGTTGTTGTTGTTGTTGTTGTTATTATCCGTTATTGATTCACTTCGTTTCCGTTTTAAGTTTTCTCGTGAAGGAGTTCTTGATTCATTAGGTTGTCTAGTTTTAAATTCTTGTCGACCTCTCGGACTTTGACTTGGTGATCTTGATTGACTACGAGAATAACTTCTTGACCGTGAATAACTACTACCTGAAACACTTCTTGAATAACTCCTACTTTCCGAGACACTTCTTGAATAACTTCTTGATCTACTTCGACCACGATCATATTCTGGTTCCGGTAAATTATCTAATACATATCTCATTTCTTCAGTTAAAACTCCTAATCCAATAGCCGTGAAAAAATTAATTGAGAATCTAATTGAATCTGCATCTTTCTCATCAACATTAATTACGGGGAAAATCCCGACAATATAAGGTTTTAAATATTCATCATTAATTAATCTTTGTTTAACTTCATTTATTCCTAATTCTTCAATCATTTCTTGAAATATAAATTTAAGTAAAATTCTTTTACCTGGATTAGTATCTTGTTCAGTTAATTTAATATCAATCCATGCTTGATCTAAAGCAATTTTATCTGAAGCAAATAAATGACCAAATAATTTACCTAAATTTCTTAATGCATTAGTTTCAAAATTTTCAATTATATCATAATAATGTTTAAATAATTTAATAAATATTTTATGCCAATAATCATTTCTTGATACTAATTTCTCAATTATAATTCCATAATATTTCAGATAAGTTTTCTCTTGTGAACAACATTTAATTACCATATCTACCAAAATTTCATTATCATTTGATTTGTTATTGTTCTTGTTCTTGTCCTTGTTCTTGTTCTTGTTGTTGTTCTTGAAATTCAATTTAAGTAATTTATGAACAGCTTCATCAGATGACATAGATGACATAATTGTTAAATATACTGTTTTCTGATATTGTAATAATTCTGATTGTGACATATCAGTTATTTCTTCTTCTTCTTCTTCTTCTTCTTCTTTTTTAGTATTTTCACCCAAAATTTCTTTCTTTAATTCATTATATTCATTTTCATTATCTTGATAATTTCCATCTATGATGAAAACATTTAAATGATCTTGTGAATATAATTTATCTTCTAATGTAATCACATGAGTTTCTTTATCTTCTTCCTCTACTAAATCTAATCCATTTTTTATAATAGGAAGAGCATTTTTAAAATCATTTCGAGCCAATTTAAGTATATATTCAATAGATTGTTTATTCCATAAATTTAATTGATTTTGTCCATCTTGATATAAATCTTTTAATCGATTTAAAATCATTATTAATGCTGTATTTGAATGTTTAAATAAATATAATCCAACATGTTTCAATATTATCATGGCCAATTCAATATTATTATTAATATTTGTACTTGGTATATTAGATTCTAATAATATTTGTAATATTTGAAGGATTAATATTTCATTTAATACTTGTTGATTAATTAATTGACATAAGAATATAATTGATGATTGAGTTAATTTTTTATGGTTATTAAGATAATTTTTCTTAAATTGTAAGATAAGTCTATTGATTAATAATTCACCAATTTCAGGTATTTTAGAATTTATTATACCAATAAGACTAGCATATAATTCAACTTTGTTGTTGGTATTAGTGATTTGTTGTTTCATTATTTCTCGAATAAATAATCCTCGATATCGTAAAAGATTGACTTCAAATAATTGTAATACAATTTGTTTGATATTAGAAGGGGTTAATTGCCGTAATAACTGTTTAATGGTCTTTTTAGTTTCAATCCATTGGGTTCTTTGATATGATACATCATATGTATCAGGTTTAGTTGTAGAGTTGTTCATGGTTGTGGTTGTGGTTGTGGTTGTGGATGTGGTTGTTTAGGAGCCTTGGGCTTTGCGTGAAAATTGTTGGTTTATGCGACGTTTGTGTCAGGGAAATAGCACCTTGATATAGTCGTGCGTATTAGATCAACAATAGTGAAAAATTTTCACTCATCGAGAGCCAGGAAATTAGTATAAAAGAAAGAGAAAAGAAAGAGATTTAGGATATTTTCTACATAGAGAGGGAGCTTCAATAGAGACATTTAGTGGGCGTATAACTTCATTTACTCTGTTTCTTGTTTATTACAAATATAACCGATCGTGTACTAGGACTAATTCTCACGAATAATCCGTGTATACTAACAAAAATCTCCTCTTCAATAAATTTTTTTCTTTTTTTCTCTTTTTTTTTTTAATTCTCTTCGATGACTTGACCTTCTTCATTATCAATATTATAAATATCCCCCCCCCCCCCCCAAGACTCATATGTTAAGATCTAGGCAATATATAAGATCTATTTGGAGTCGAAATCTCCATGAAACCACTACACTTTGTGGGAAACAATTACTCAATAAATTACGTGATGATATTGATCCTTTAACTATACGGAAACATCATAATCATAATCATCATCAACGTAAACTCCAACGTAAGACCCACAATGAAGAATTTGAAAATAAATCTACTACAAGTTATAATCTTAACGGAGCTCTTAAAGTATTACAAAATCAGTATGATTCAGTAACATTTAGAGATTATAATAATAAACCTATAGATATTCAAAAATTAACAACTCAACAAATCAAATATTCATCATTAACATCAAAAATAATTTTCAAAAATTTAATGCAAGTGAAAAAACTTAGTGGACGACAAATCAATCGTAATTTAGCTCTTGCATTATTAGGAACTGATGGGAAACAATTAAAAGATTCTTATTATATATCACAAAATGTTAAAGAATTATTGAAAATTGATGATGATATTGAAAGAGCAATGTATTTATGTCAAATATCTGATAAACAATGTAGTATTGTGGCTCAAAATGAAATTTTATCATGGTTATTATCAAAAGGGAAAATTAATGAAGCACTTAAATTATATAGTAAACGGAAATCAAGTGGTATACCAACAAATTTACAAACTTATGTTATATTATTTCATGGAATTGCTAAATCTATATCATGGGATGGTGAAAGACAACAATCATCAAATATTAATGAAGAACTTTTCAATAGAGTGGAGAGAATTTTTAAAACTTGGCGATTAGAATTAGTCAATAAATCTGAATTTAAATCGAAAAATCAAATTAATACTGTTCCTATAGAAGTATTTAATGCTTGTTTAAGTGTATTAGTTAAAGATTTCCGTGATGAACAATTTAGAGCTTGGAATTTTTTCAATGAATTAATGGCTAATCCTAAAGAAAATTTACCATCAATAATACCTGATTCTAAAACTTTTACAATTTTTTTAAAAGGAGTTAAAAAATATTTTGATCATGAAATGGAAGAAATTATGAATAAAACTCAACCCATTTCTCATAATGAACGTATAATTAAATTATTAGATATTGAAGCTGGTCATATTAAAACATCACAAAAAATTTTCGAAAGAGCTAAATCATTAGCCATGCCACCTAATATTGTTGATACTGATACTGATACTGTTAATGATGATAATCAAGAAATAATTTCTTATAATATTCATAAATGGTATAAAGAAAGAATTGAATTAGATTCACCATTAATTACTAGTTATGTTAGTCTGTTATGTAATGGAGGAGTAATAACTACTGATTCAGGAATTAAAACTAAAATTCCAATAGGTTCACATTATTTATATAATGAAAAAGCTATTTCCATATTAAAACAATCATCACCAGAAATCAATTCATTATTAAAATTTATCAAACAAGTAACTAAAGAAAAAGAAGAAGGCCATATTGTTGCTAAGAAATTATTTAAATCTAGAATTGATAAGAAAATCAATTTAGTAATGGAACTGGCTATGAAATCTAATGTGAAATTAAAATTTAATGATAAAATTAAAGATTTGGATCCTTATAAAATTGCCAATTTAATTAAAGATAAAAATTTTAATCCTGATATAATTATTCCTTCCAAAAATAATAAAACTTTTAAAAAGTTAACACCAATTCCATTAATTGATTTCACTAGACATGATGGAATAAAAAAAAATTGTTTACCTCATGGTGGATTGACGAAATTTTTATTGATGCCATTATTTGATTCATTAACTAATATGGGTAAATTAAATGAATTTGTCATTGCATTTTGGTATTCCATGATTCGATGGGGTGGGATAAATGTTAATTTATCAATTTTCAATAATAAACCTAATGTTTTAAATGGTGTTTTCATTGATTTGCCAGAAACCGCCTTATCAAATAATGGGAATAAAGAACCAGATCGTTGTATAATTGATGAAGTAACTCCAGGGATTTTCATTAATAAAATAAATGAATATGGAAGAGAAAAAGGATTAACCAAAACTCATTTAATTATAGAATTATTTCAATCTTTAATATCAAAAGATTTAAATTCTTCTAAAAATGGTATACAAATTCAATTGAAACATCTTACAAGAATTTGGTGGGTTTTACATGATGATTTACAATATTATAATGCTTTTAATTTGCATAATAATAATAATAAGAAGAAGAAGAATAACAATAATCATCATCATCATAATTTAAGATATATTCAATTAGAACAATTTTTTAATAATTTAATTTCATTTAGTGATATAAATTATCAATGGTCAAAAAATTTATTAATGTCAAAACCTATACCTGATGAATTTATTGAACAAATAAATCAAATCATTATTAGCTTACATAATTTTAAATGGTTCAATATTATTAAAGATGAATCAAAAAAAATTTATTTTTATAAATTAATGTTAAAATCAACAATTAAATTATTAATTCCTAAAAGATTTATCATTAACAATGGTAGTACTTCTATTAAAAGGAATGGAAATTATCCTAAATTAATGGAACCAGAAATTATTCGATATTTATTTATAAAATTATGTAAAACTAAGAATTTAACTGATAATAATGTCAAATTATTAATTGGTCTTAAAAATTTCCGAAATGCAAAACCATGTAATGAAGAAGAATCTAAAAGATTATTTATGGAAACAACTAATGCTATTTATGATGCTATAGAAATTGGTGATACAAAATTCACTAAATCTGATAATGAAGAGA
Source organism: Candida dubliniensis CD36 (assembly GCF_000026945.1). NCBI lineage: Eukaryota > Fungi > Ascomycota > Pichiomycetes > Serinales > Debaryomycetaceae > Candida > Candida dubliniensis. Next base: position 2,094,648 of record NC_012861.1, on the reverse strand, counting down.
GTAAAACTGGTGAAACTGGTGAAACTGGTGAAACTGGTGAAACTAATGAAAATAAGTCAGTTGAAACTAATAAAGATAAGTCAGTTGAAGCAGTGTAGACTAAGAAGAATAAGGAGAATTTACATGTATATAGAGAAATTACCTAGATGCCTTTGATAATAGCACAATACCTTAAACCAATGAATACGTTCAACTTTAATTGTAATAATAATAATACATTCTATATAATGATAAGCAAACACTATATAGTTAAAAATCTCTCTCCACTCTCCACTCTCCCTTCTCCCTTCTCCCTTCTCCCTATACGCCTTATGGAGCAATTCTTGTTAAACATCTAGGAGTCATACCTACTTTTTCACAATTCTCATAATATTCTTTATATTCAACAAGATCAGTTTTATCACGAATAAATTTCCGAAATCTATCTCTCCAAGAATGTAAAGTATGTTTAGGACATTTTCTATACATACTATCATAAAATGAATAAGGTAAAGCTGAAGAATCAGTATTTGTTGTCTCCATATATTTTAATGCATAACAACAAAGAATATAATCATCTTGTGGGATGAATTTATTTTTAAGAGTTCCTGGCATTTGATCAAGTCCAATTTTAATTAAATTCCCTGCTTCATCATAAATTAATTCATCCATATCATTAGTTTTATAAATATAATTTAATCTTGATTCCAAATGTTTTCTAAATCTTGATCGAATTGAATTCCCTGTATGTCCTCTTAAAGGTTCTAATTCAGCTAATTTACGATAAAATTTTTGTGATTGTCTAAATCGAGGTTTCCTTCGAACTTGTTCAAGAATAAATTCATCTTGTTCTATAGTAAATCTATGACCCGTTGATCCACGTCTACTATTATAATTATGATTGATTTGAGCATTAGGAAATGCACTTACAGTACGACGATTAGGAGGAGGAGGAGGAGGACCAACCATAGAGCTTGTACTTGTTCCTTCTATTGGTCCAAACAGTGATGATATACCATTAGTCAAATCACTATGAAATTCATCAATTATTGATGATGCATCAAATGGGGCATCTTCAGGATTCCCATAAGTTCCATAATCAATTACTGGAAGTAATTGATTTTGAGCAATACAATCATCAATAAATGTTAATTTGATAAATCCAATCAATTCTTCATTATTACTTAATGGGATAATTGAGGGGAAATATTTTTCAACTAATACACCTCCATGAGTTATTATTAAATCTCGATATTTATTTCGATTAGGTTCATCTTCAGGAATATAAAAATACATTGATTTACCATCTTTATCAATAAATATTGGTTTAGGAGGTGACCGGTTTGGTCGATTTGGTATGGGTATAGATTGTTGCAGTTGCAGTTGCAGTTGCAGTTGCAGTTGTTTTCGTTGTTGTTTTCGTTGTTGTCGTTGTCTTGTTGCTTCTTCTATTTGTACTCGACGATAATATTGTAATTGTTGTTGTTGATGCCCTGCGGCTTGTTCATCAGCATTTCTTGAAGCAACTTCCGACAAATCCGTTTGATATTGTCCATCATCTTCAAAAGATGAATAAGAATAACTCATACCCTTTTGGTTGCAAAAGACAAAAAGAAAAAGAAAAAAAGAAAAAAAGGGAACTATGATATTTGGATGTATGGATGTTTGGATGTTTTAATTTAGTAATTGTAATGAGGTGAATATCACAATCAGGGGGAGAATGTTTTGATAATTAAGAGTAGTGTGAAATGGTTAAAAAAAAAAAAACAAGAACAAAAAACAATGTGTGCGACAACAACAACAACAACAACAACAACAAAAGTCATGAGAAGTAGACAACAACTTGTTCTTTCCTCTTCCTAAGATAATAAAAAACAACTTAGTCTCAAGAAATTGTCATAGTGAAACAGTCATTTATTCCTGTTTCAGGCATAGTGATGATGTTGGACATATTGAGAGATTTAATAAATTAGGATTTATAAATTAATGAACAATTTAACTTATACTTGTAAGGATCAACGACTAGTGTCTTGATTCATTAGTATGTAAACTATATAAAGATATGTGGTGAGGAGGAAACCGTAGTACTTAAGTTCTCTCATTTGATGAGTAGATATGTATGATACAACGTGATATCACCTACAATGACAATAGCATGTGTTATAATAATAAACTATTGGTAAGAGCACGTGTAAATATGGCTCTATCTAATGGTCGTCACATGGATGTGAATTACTATTTAGAATGAACAAAATAAAAACAAGAGAAAATCACAACTGTTGTTTCTAAAGTTTTCAAGAGAATTGGGTTTCTTCATGATGGGGAACTATTCATTTTCCGTAACCATATACAGTGTTATTATTTCATCCAGGTCGTCTCTAAGTTGATAGTTTTATTGGATCTGCATTGCACACAGAGTTAGTTTGTCTTTGATCATTTGTTATAGATGATTTCAAAGATTTTAACTCTTACCTGTGGAAGTCTTAAATGACTAAAATCATATATATCCACATACATATGTGTGTTATATGTGATTATTAACATTTCCTCCAATAAGAGTTTTCTCTGATACTAGATTGATGGAAATTACTTAATAGGATTTTTTGGGTGGTTTTCAACCTTATTGTGGATGGAAACCGCTTTAGATTATAGTTTTACATGAATATACAATCAAATCATTTATTATACATATATATATATATATATATATATATTGCTTAATCTTTGTAATTGGATAAATTCAACTGATCTGTAAGAAGAAGTAGATGTTTGGGTTCCAACGAAAAGTGATTAAACAACTTGAGTGGAAAAAGGTTTTCTTTGGCCTTGCCAAAGAAAAATAAACACCCAAAACCCCAAACCATACATTTCCCCATCCCTATCCCTATCCTTACTTTTAGCAAAAATGTTAAATCCAGTAATATTTATTAAAGATCCTATCAAATATGATTATTCACAATTTATTATTTCTTTACTTCCCAAATTTATTAATTGTAATCGTATTGATTTAGTTATACTTTCTCAAATCAATGAATCAAATCAATTGAATGATATCTTATATTTTTATTATCAATTAATTCGTAACCATAAGGATGATGAAAATGATGGGTTTATGTTTGATTATCGATTTGAAATTAATATATTATTTAATTTATCACAAAAGAAATTGAATCAATTATCTTTAAATAATTGGAATCATGGATATAGTATTAATGAATTATCTTTGTCATTGTCAATACCAATTACTCAAATATCAAACATTGAAATCCCTCCAATAATCCAATCAAGTTCAAATATCGACAATGATAATGGTGCAGTGACTAGGAGATATTATCAACAATTTAAAACTACAGCTGTTGGAGGAACATTTGATCATTTACATGATGGTCATAAAATTTTATTATCAATGGCAAATTTTTTAACTTCAACAAAATTAATTATTGGTATAACTGATGAAAATTTATTAATTAATAAAAAATTTAAATCTCAATTACAAAATTATCAAAATAGACAAAATTTAGTTATAAAATTTATAAATTTATTAATTGAACCTGAGAAATTTTTTGAAATTTATAAAATTAATGATATTTGTGGTCCAACTGGTTATATAAATGATATTGATAATTTAATAATATCTCAAGAAACTAAATCTGGTGGAGAATTTGTTAATAAATTTCGTAAAGATCATGGATTTAAATTATTAGATATCACAATAATTAAAGTCATAGGTGGTGGTGGTGGAGGAGATGATAATGGTAATAATGTTGATGAAAAAAATTCATGGAAAGGGAAATTAAGTTCAACTGATATTAGAGAACGAGAATATAATCGATTATTGAATCAAAAATCTTGAATTGGTTTGGTTTGGTTTTATCAAGTATGGTTTTAATATACAATTTTACAACAAGATAAATATATATAAATATATATATATATATATATTATATATCATATAACTTGTAGAACCTAATAAACAACAACAACAACAACAACAACAACAACACTAAGCGAACGTATTTTCAATGATGTTTCTTCTTTTCCTATTTGATTGATATCCCTTTTTCAAATAATGTTTGACGTTTAGGATTTCTATCAACATTATCAAGAGCCAAACTATACCGTTTATTGGCAACTTCATCAAACAACACTAAAGTATCATCTTCCAAATATCTGATTCTATTATTATTATCAGCTAATGCAAGTCTAGTTTTATCAAATGCTTGTTTCCCTAATCCTAATTTTTTCCTTAATCTTTCCTTGGTTTCACTTAATAATTCATTAGGGAAAATTATAAAAATAAATGGAATCCCATGATGATAATTATTACTTTTATGGAAATGAAATGAAGGTAAAAGATTTAAATTTTTACTCCATTTAATACTTTCTAAATATTCTTCATGAACTGATTCTTCCATTATTTCTTCATCAATTTCTTTATCAGTAAATCTTTTATACATATCATGATCACATAAAACTTCAACTTCAGCTGGGAAAATACCACAAAATAAATCAAGATCATCAGGTATAGTACTTAATGCCGCATCAAATCTATGTAAATCATAATACTTGTGATTATGTCCTGACCAAACAAATAAATGTGGTAAATCTTTTTCAGATACATTGACCTTGTGTAAAACTTTAGTAACAACATCAGCTACAGTACCACGTTTAGGTACTAATACTTCTAATACTTGATATTGTAATAATGTTGTTAACCAATGGATTTTAACTGCCTTTAAATTTTCATAATCTTTTAATGGAATATTAAGTATCTCATATTCAAACTCAACAATTTGATTAACTGATACCGTTTTCGGGAATAATTGTGATAAATGATGACTGGTCTTTAATGGGAATCGTTGTCCTTGAGCATTTAATATAAATATTCTTAAATATAAAGGATCACAATTTAATCTTAAGGCAATATCTCTAGCTAATTCTTGATAACTATAATTTGTAGAAATCCAAAAATCAAAACTTTTACTCAAATTTTTCGCCAATTGAATTTCTTCATTAGTTGCTTGATTGTCTTTCTCAATATTATTACCATTGCCGTTTCCATTTCCATTTCCATCTCCTCCTCCTTCTTCTTCTTCTTCTTCTTCTTCATCATCATGAGCTATAAAATCAGAATCCTCTTCATCAATTTCTGCCTTGAATGGTCTAACATTAACATGCAATCTAGTCAACAAAAACTTGTAATAATCTTTCAAATCTTTATATTTCCCATTTTTGTTGATTTCTCCTGGATTATCAACTTGAACAGTAATAATATCTCCACTACTCAATTCATGTTTTTCAAAAGTTAAATTACAATCAATTTTTTCAACTTTAGATTGAGATAATTCTTCATAAAGTTCTAATCCAATATTTTTTTCAAATCCAAGTAATTCACGTATTGGATCCACTATTGAATCAATTTTATCTTCCTTTGCCACAGTAATATGTGATAACCCTCTAATCTCTTGTGATACAGGATCAAAATATTTTATAAATATAGTAACATAATTAGAATATTCTTCAGTATTTTTGAATTCAATATCTGGATGAACATTAGTGCCAACAGAATCAATTTTACTAAATACTTGTTCAAATGTAAAATTCTCGGGTTCAATATATGAATTATCTTCATTTTTAACCAATTGAACAACATTCTTAATGTCTTTATTCAATTCTTCAACGTAAAACACCATTTCATCATATTTCCGATTAAATAATTTCAGATAAACATTATTTATCGTTGAATTTTGGAATTCTTCATTAACAGGGGCATCCAACCTATTGGTGTGGTTATTTCTATGACAAATAGCAGCTAATCTAAACAACTTGTTATCAGCACATTTAATTGTTTTACCCACTTCTTCAACCAAGTGTGTGAAGGTGCTATCTTTTCTTACTTTCAAAGATATTGGATCACATTCAGTTCCACTCAAAGACTCATCATAAAACTTGTTATTTGTTGGATCTAATGCAAGATCAAATCCAAGATTTGCATTGAATGTGGAAGAAGTTATCAATTTCGCAGTTGTATAATACAAAGCTTCTTGTCTTGCCTTTTCCAATTTTTCACGTTCCTCAATTTCAAATTCAATTTGTTTAGGGATATGTTCTGGAATAGCTGAATTGATAGTCTTATCATCTACTGGTAATATCTTGTCTAGTTCAGATTCACGATAATAAACCAACATATATGCTGACGTTACTCTTCGAACCATATGTTCTTGTTGTTCAGGTCTAGTCATTTGTTGTAATTGTTCTTGAGTCAAATCGATAGCACCAAAATTTTCCTTGAAAACTTGAGTTTTAGTAACTTTCCAAACTTTATCATCATCGAATCTTAACCAAGTATTGTCATTGGCATTTGGTTTGATCATAGCATAGTAATGTCCATTAGAAATACTACCTTGATGCACCAACACACCATGCAATTTATAATTCCAATTTTGGTTTTTTACGTCTTCTGATAAATCTTCATCAAGGTATGGTTTCAAATCAATTTGATCGGGGAATTCATAAAAATCATCAATCTTAACTAAATCATCAACCATAAAGTCATACTCAAAACGTTTCAATTGTAAATGCAATACTGGTGGGAATGATTCAAATACCACTCCCTTCTTGGCGTCTTGATATCCGTGTTCTTCACCTGCTTGGTATTTGTTTTCACCTTCTAACATTTCAATCTCGATATAATTTTGGAATGATTGTTCGAGATTTTGAAACCCTTTCACATTCAATTGAATGTCCCAAAAATCTTCCACCCGGGATGATTCATATGGAACATTTACACATTTAATGTATGATTTCATTTTCCCAACAAATATATCATTTAATGCTCCTTCGATTTTCGATCCTTTCATGGCAGTTTCCAATCTATCCATTAAAATACGATTCAATTCCTGTACATCGTGTTGTGTGAATGCATCTGAAGAATCCCAACCAAAAGATTTTGTCAATTCTAATGTCCCCACTGGATCATTTGAATTGGTCAACAAATAGAAAATTCTTTGCAATGATAAAGGTACACCAGCAGATTTCAGATCGGTGGGGATTTCATACACCAATTTTCTAAACAATTTGGTGGTGAAATAACTTTGTAATAATGAATTCAAATAACATGTAGCCCCTTGATTGTTTAAACCAACATATCCAGCATTGACCTTGGAATCGTAATCTAAAAATGAATGCCATAATACTCCGGTTGAAGAGTCATCTATAACTCGAACAAACCCGGTAATATTTAATTTATTATTTTCTAAAATGGCATACATTGATGATTGATTTCTTGGATTATTGACTTGTCCTAACTGTCTCAATTCTATCAATGAGCTAAACCCCCAATCAGTTTCATTTTTACTAAATCTATGGTGACTTTGATTTGGTAAATGAGCATCCGGATGTGCTGGATTCCAAATATCCAATCCAAATTGAGCACAAACATACCAATTTTCGTCTAATGGTTTGCCATTTTCATCAGTTGGTGGATGAGGTTCCATATATATTGATATACTATTGTTTTGTGAGTTACCACGAGGAAATAATAAAATGTTCCATTCAAATCCACCACATTTAAATCTTGGTGATCTGACTTTTTCTTCCTTTAAAATTTGCATCCAGTCCTTTATTTCCCAAACATAATATGTTTCATCTTTTGTTGGATAATCTTGAATTGGTTTCATTAGTTTGGTTGCAAGGGCATTAAAATCATTAGCTAGTGGGAAGTTACGAATGAACTTTTGCGGAGCAACAGTATTTCTATTAGGTTCGGCATCAATTATTTGTATGTCATCATCGTCCTCCTCATCTTCATCATCTTCCTCATCTTCTTCATCATCTTCAATGGTGATGTTGTTGATATTGTGGTGATGGTTATGGTTGTCATCATCATCACCGGTCATATCAATTACTTCGGGACTGACTATACCATGGTTTTCAAATCCATTTTCATTTATAATTTGATTTGTTTCCACATCTATTTCTATTGGTTGTGGTTCCTCAGTGGTAACATCTGGTGGATCAATCACGTCTTCTTTCAATTGTTTCTTGGAATCAGGTAATTCCTCAACATTTATTGATGAAGCCACAGAATTATTGTTATTATTTGTTATCATATTCTTAAAACTCCTTTTAGACCCAGAATCAATTGAGCTCAAGTTTTGATTATTGTGTTTGCCGTTCACTTTTTTAGGTTTTACTTTATTCTCTTTGACAAAATTGGATATTCACAAAAGTGAAAAATAATACTAATATCAATGGGGTTCCCTTTGTAAAAACTGTTGGATCAAATTAAAAAAAAAGGGGGTGGTGGTGGTAATTTGCGTTAGAATTGGATAATTTTAAAAAGAAAAAATATAATGTTCAAAGTTCAATCACAATAGGTTTGATTGATTGATTGATTGATTGATTCGATTCGATTCGATTCGATTGATGTAGTTATATCAATTGATATAATAGATAGTGGTTGATAAAATCAAGAAAGAAAGAAGCCAGAAAAATAGAAACTTGTGGAATTTAATTACAAAGAAAATAGTTAGGAGGATTAATGGGTGGGTGCGTGTCTGTGGGTAAAGAATGGCAATTTAATTAATTAACCCCCAATAACACTTTCGCTTATTAATGTTAATTAAACAGTTATTGCTGTTATTACATTTGTAGTATCTCTATTGCTTAACCATCTTCTTGATTGATTGCCTACCACCACCACCACTCCATAGCCACAATCATATTCCTGGAGACTGATATACAAATTGAACACGAGTGAATGACTATTTATGTGGAGCAACTATATTGCTTACGTAATTTTTTGGTACTAGTACACGTAATTTGATTTTGTTGCATGATTGGAATTGGAATTGTCAACTAGTATCCGATGGCCATGCCAGGTTCAGTGCAGTTTAATCAATTAAGTATGAGCTTGTTTGTTGGAGGGAAATGCGGTTGTGAGTACTTTTAGGAAGATTGTCAAATAGGATAAAACGAGTTTTTTATGTGGTATCGTCGTTTGGTTGGTTGTTTTTGGTTGAATACTTCTGCATAATATGACTTAAATTGTGTTTACAGAAAGATTAACAAATCAATAAAACAAGTTAAAACCACTAAAGACTATTATTAAAAGAGAAATGATAAATACAACAAGATCTATAAATGATGGCAAATTATTTACAAAAGGAAGAATTTGCAACCAAATAAGAAAAAGTTTAGATTTGTGGTGATATTTTCTTTTTACAATGTACATTCAAGTTAATCCAACCGAAATTGAAACAAGATTGCACCCCCCCCCCTCAATAAAACGGATCATATTATGCTTTAGGAGATAAAGATTTATATGGACAGTCTATACCATACTAAGTATCCATTAGTCTCTGCAATTTGATATTCAATTAAAAATAGTTCGGATTTAAGAAGTGATTAATTTAACCTCATTGGCAAGTATCATAGTTTTAAAAGTTAGTCTACCAAGAAGGAAATATCAGTTGATTGTTTGAATTATTGATAATAGGAACAAATGGTAAAGAGTTATTGAACAAACCTTGAAAAAAAAAAAGCCCAAGCTCATCTCATCGCTTTAAATAATCGAACATCGGGGATTAATTAATAAGTGGGTTATCAATTTTAATTTTGTACATTATTCTCTTTAGGGATAAGATTACATGCATTTAATTTGAAATTTTGAAAGAATTTTCTTAGTATTACTATGGTTAGGGAAGGAAGCAATCCGAAAATTCCGTCACTTTCAACATGTACATACATACATACACACACCACTACCACACTGCAGAATATGAGATGATGATACATATTTGTTCAAACACACCTCTACTAACTGTTACTGAAGGACATGTTTTTATCTTTCCCATATTTGTAGTTGTAATGTGTTGTTGTCGTATCCTTTTTTGGCTTAATCTAATAAAAAAGGGGGAATCAACACACACAAACACATTTGTTTGTTTGTCACTTGATCTCCTAAATGTTTCAAAATTCAAACATCCACTTTATCTTCCCGTTTTTATTATTTTCTAATTGGATGAACTACAATTTAGTGTAAGAAATAAAAAGAGATACAATTTAAAAACCCTTAAAGTTCAATTTAAACTTAATTAATAATGAAATGATCGGTCGAGGTTAATTTAGAGTGAGCAAATTTTTCAAATTTTGTTGAATAAGATGAGTCTAAGGCATATTTGCATAAAAAGAAATAGGAGTAAACGCTAGTTGTTGTTGTCGTAGGAGGTGTAAATGTACAAAAGGTAAAACAACCGTGGGCTAAGAAAAAGAAACCAAATCAGGAAAAATAGAACACGAACATTTTTGAATGTTACTCGTCACAGTTCCATTTATGTGTTCATTAAGGGAATGAATGAATAGAAGGCCTTCTTACCCAATCGCCTCACATACCACATAATCAAGACATCTTACAATAGGTCTAAGCCATAATAGAGAATTTGGATCAAGTCGAAGAATACATTCTTGTCCTGGGGGGAGGTCTGCGAGATAATGTATGTGAAGGAATAATTGACAAGAGTATCCAATTCATTGATAAGGGAAGAAGAAACAATGAATTTTTTTTTTTTCTTTCTTCGGTTATATAATGGTAGTGGTGGTAGAATACTTTGATGCCGAATAAATTAGTTGCATCAACTGCTTAACCATCACATCAAAAGAATCTAGACTTGTTATATAGAATTGTGATAAGTTTAGATGTTGCAGCAGCAGCAGGAGCAGTAGCAGCAGCAACAACCTATAACAGAAAGAAGGAAAGTTTATATGTACTAAGTGAGTACAAAGTAAGGTAAAATGTAAATAAGTAGAAGCTGGCTAGTGAGTGAGTGAGTGAGTGAGTGAGTGAGTGAGTGAGTGAATAGGTGGTGTTGTTTTGAATTTTGTGTTATGTTTTAACTGCAACTAGGTAGTGCGTATTCGTCTAATTTATAAACAATAACTAAGAGGAAGAAATGGTCGTGTAATAGTGTTGAAATTCTAAAGGATTTTAAATTTCCCACCAATTAGATTAGATTATAGTATTATTGAGTTTTGTGTAATATACACATTTCTACTTAACCTCCTTCAAGGATTTCTTGTGTTGTGTTTGTTTATTGTTTGAGATTAAAAAAAAAAATTTTTTTTTTCTTCTTCCTTTCTCTCTCTCTCACTCTCCTTTCGCCGCAATTACACGAAACATTCTTCGTTTCTGTTTTCATTATTTTCCCACGTTATTTATTTTTCTTACTTTATTTGGTTTCGTTGTTGATTTTCCATACAAAACTACAACCATTTCCTCCCACTCTCTCGTTATTTATTTTTTTTTTTTTTTTTATTTCAACTTCTTGTTACTTTTTCTTTTTCTTTTCTTTTAAAAATCAAGCAAACCAAAGTTATATTCTATCAGTCTTTCCTTACAATCCTTTAGAAGTAACTTTATTCGTTCTTTTTTTTAAAAAATAAAATAAAACTACTAGATACCCAACTATTATAGTTTACAAATGTTATTCAAGTCTTTCGTTACTTTTACAGTTTTAGCCAACGCTTTGGCCGCCCCATTGGCTCATCAACATCATCAACATAAAGAAGAAAAAAGAGCTGTTCATGTTGTTACTCAAACCAATGTTGTTGTTGTCACTATTGGTAATGGTGAACAAACTACCACTTTTTCTGCTCCAACTGTAGCTGCTGATTCAAGTGTTAGTGTTTCTGTCAACACTCAACCTCCTCAAAACCATCCAACTACTACTCAAGATGCTGTTAGTGCTTCTACTGCTCCTGCTTCCACTGATGGTTCTGCCGCTTCTCCTTCTTCTACTGAATCTGGCTCTGAACCTTCAAGTGGTGTTGGATCTGGTGGTGCTAAAGGTATTACTTATTCTCCATACTCTGACAATGGTGGATGTAAATCATCATCTCAAATTGCCAGTGAAGTTGCTCAATTATCTGGATTTGATATTATTCGTTTATATGGGGTTGATTGTGATCAAGTTTCTGCTGTTTTAAAAGCTAAATCTTCATCTCAAAAAATTTTTGCTGGTATTTTTGATGTTGCCAACATTGAATCTGGTATTAAAACTTTAGCTGATGCCGTTAAATCTAATGGTGGTTGGGATGATGTTTACACCGTTTCTATTGGTAATGAATTGGTTAATGCTGGTTCTGCTACTCCAAGTCAAATCAAATCTTATGTTGAACAAGGTAAAAAAGCTTTACAAGCTGCTGGTTATAATGGTCCAGTTGTTTCTGTTGATACTTTTATTGCTGTTATTAATAACCCAGAATTATGTGATTGCTCTGATTACATGGCTGTTAACGCTCATGCTTTCTTTGATGGTCACGTTGCTGCTGAAGATTCCGGTGCTTGGGTTTTACAACAAATTCAAAGAGTTTGGACCGCTTGTGGTGGTAAAAAGAATGTTTTAATTACTGAAACTGGTTGGCCATCTAAAGGTGACTCTAATGGTGTCGCTGTTCCATCCAAGAGTAACCAACAAGCTGCCGTCAGTTCTATCAAATCCACTTGTGGAGACTCTGCATTATTGTTCACTGCCTTCAATGATTTCTGGAAGGCTGATGGTCCATACAATGCTGAAAAATACTGGGGTATTTACTCCAACTAAGCAAGAAAAGAATAACTCTGCTGCTTACATCCATATCTCGTTGAATCGTTGTTTGTTTTTTTGCAAATAACAACAATTAAAACAGTTCTTTACTTTTTATACTCTACTTCTTTAGTGTTTTTTTTAGTTTTATTTTTATTTACAAGTTTTTTTTTACTACATTGAAATATATAAATGTGTTTATACCTACTATACCTATTAAAGGAATTCGATGTGATATATAACCACGTTGAATTGGGTTGATTCCGTCTTGGACTTTAAAATAGAACGAGACTCAGAAATCATCCAAGATTATGGGTCCCTGGTTTAGTCAAAATTTCATTTCATGTTTACAGTTTTCTTTCTTCCATTGTATATAATCATGAATAATTGTGTTATTGTTGAAATTTTTGCAATTCAGTTGTTCAATGAAGTTACGCAAAAAAGAAAGAATTACTTAACATGAACTACATATATATTTGCCTAGACCTGTTGTTTTGATTTTGATCTAAATTAGAACTACTTATAGCAATTATAAGCCAAAAAAAAAAAGATAGCGATTGCTCTCTCTTTCTTTAGCCAATGGTTGTAGTTGTAGTTGTAGTAGGTTAAATAGTTACTAGTTACCAGTGTTGCAGAAACCAAGAAATCTTGTATTATAGATAGAAATTAGATCAAAAACTTATCAACGTGACTAGCAACGAAGAAAAGGATATTTATAAACCATAAGTGTGGATAACATCTGTAACTACAGCAGCACAAATATTCTATCAACTTGGTCTCTTAAATCAAACCAATTATTACCTATAAAAGAGAAAAAGAAAGCTTTGAATACTGATAAAGAACAGATAGATAAATAGTAAACTTTGAACTGGTTTTATAAAAGATAATTAGCCCCTTCCCCCCCCCTTATTTTTTGCAGCCGTAGAATAATTCTTCTTGCGACGGGGTGGTCGTTATAAACACGACTTATTTTCTTGTGACGAGTCAACACCAAAAAGATTTTTTTGTTACTCATATTCCTTGCGTTGCTTTCTGGTGGTACGTATTTTTTTTTTTTGAGAGATCAGTGAAAAATTTCACCACATTCCCACCATAGCCACACCCACAACCACAACCACAACCAGACACCACAATGAAATTATCTACTATCTTTACTGTATTTGCAGCTACAATTGCCACTGTAGCTGGTTACGAAACCACTGGTTCTAAACAAACCGTCGATATTCTTATTGATTATGTCATTAAAGAAACTCCAGAATTATCTCAAAACGACGTGGCCAATTGGGAAAATGGAGACACTGTCACTCTTCAATACGTTGTCAATAATAATGAAGAAACCGAAATTACCGTTGTGGGTGTTACTGGACAATTTAAAAACCCCATCAATAATGAAATTGTTACGAATTTGACTACAGGGAAAGTTGGTCCAATTGCTGTTCCACCTGGTGAAGCAATTAAATTTGATCAAAAAATTAATGTTGATTTAATCCCGGCTAATTATGAATTGATCCCTCATGTTTTCATTGCTCAAGATAGTTTAATTAAAGTGATTCCATGTCGTGGTCAATTGGCTACTATTGTTGATGCTGCAGTTTCATTTTTCGATCCCAGATTGATCTTTTTGGAATTGGTATTGTTAGTTACTTTTGCTGGGTTATTATATGTTGGTTATGAAATTTGGGGTAAACAATATTTCAAAAGTGTTGCCCCAGTTAAAGCTAAAAAGACATCTACTAAAGCTTCAAGTCCAGTTGCCAGTGCAAGTACTTCTGCTGCTACTGGATATGATACTAACTGGATTCCAGAATCTCATTTAAAACAAAAGAAAACCAAGAAGGTTAACTAAGAGATAGTATTTGTTCATGTGTATATATAAGTTAGTGTGATTGATTTAAGAGTAATATGCGAGGCACCTATTGACCGAGGTTGATTAGCAATTCTTGAAGTGCTCATGGTTGATGGTTTCCATTTTAACCTGCTACCTATATATCTATTCAGTAACCGTATAGTAGATATAACTGTTTTTTAAACAGACTGTAAAGCCTTGGTTTTGCATATGTCCCATTTTTTTTGGGTACAGAAATTCACCCCCCTATATCTTTAGTGTAATTGCAAAAAAAATATTAGCCAACCAAACATCAATTCTTTGCCAAGAACGATGATAGAGTATGTCTTTCACCCTATAACTAGTTAAGATAATGCCCTTTTTTTCTAACAACAACAACTCCATCAAAAGTAAACCTAGCGTTATACGTAAACGAATACGTTCGGAATACAAATTTGCAAACTCATTTACACCTTTTTTACTAGAGCAGCAACCACATAATCTGGAACAGCGGCTATCTTCCCAATTACCTAAAATTCCCCTACAATTAGGACAAAGCATTCTTGAATTCATTGATAGCTTTCCTCTAGCAATAACAACACCGCCGCCACCGCCACCACCACCACCACCAATAGAAACCTGTCAACTGGGAATAGATTTCGGCAAAAATATACTAGTAAAACCTAAATCCTCGGCCCGCAAAAAATCTAAATTGAAACAACAGCCACATTTCACATTTCTATCTCGCCATCGTCGTCCGCCCCACCAAAAGAATGATAATAATAATGACAATGACCAGGACGAGGACGAGGATGAAGATGATAATAATTATCAAATTGGAAGTTCATCTTCTATACCAAGTGATGTAGAAGAAGTTCAATTGGTGTATAATAAATCAAACACTCCAAAATATCTTGGTCAATTCATTAATGTATATCTGGATAATCGATTAAAACGTCAATGTAAATCATGTCCTGCCATGTATACGGATTTAAAAGGATTTAATCGACATTATGAAAGTAAACATTTATAAAACATACAGAGATAGAGAGAGAGAGAGATAGGCTATTGAATTATACTAGAATTGGAAATTAATTCCATTGAACAGGCTAAATTTTTTTTTTTCTTTTTTTGGAGCCTTACCATTATTTGGCTTTGGAAGTGGTAATAATATGAAATGACGCATATTGATTGCTATGTGTTTATTTACTTTGACTAATTTTAAATTGGGGTGGCAAAATATATTCAATTGATATAAGCAATTGATGCCTCGTGTAAAGATAAGTGTCCCTAGGATTAGAAATGTTCATTTATTGTTTAATGGCAACAAAGAGAAGAAGAAGAAGAAGAAGAAGAAGTGGAGAGATGAGATTTAAGGTTAAATTGATAGGAGTTCGGATAAAACGCAATTTTTTTTTTTAACATCCGATAAGTAATCGTATCGGAACTTTAAACGATAATATTAAAATGACAGGAATTATAACATACATTAATGTACATATGTTTTAGGTAATCCGCACGAACTTACGGACTTACTATCGGGTGTTTGTAAAACCGTGCCTCTCTCAAGTGCCCTCCCACACCTACTCACTCACTCCACTGACTAAAATTTCACCAGAAACAAGAAATGGAGAAATAGCTAATCTTCTTTTAAGATTATAATTTTTTATTGTCCGTTTATTTGCCACCAAGATAATCCCAACCCATTCCGACATTTTATACTTTTTTTTTAATTATTGATATACTACTGGTATTCATATTCAGCTGTTTGTTGTTGTTGTTGTTGCATTTTCATTTGGGACCATGACTAATTAATTGCGTCTCATTTGCTTGCCCAATTTTTTCAGCCTCTTTTGTCACATTTCTTAAGAAGAAAACGGCAAACGGAGATATTATTTGAGTGATGGCACACGCACAACTAAAATATCGATAACTGCGAAGATGATGAACTCACTAAACACACCCACACACAATCATATATAAACCTTGTGAAAAAATTATTATTATTATTATATATACTTCATGAATTAACCACAACTTTGTTTTTCCCTTTTCTTTTTTGGGGGGATTATTCTATATATTTATTCTTTTTATTTTCCTTTACTGTTATTACTCTATTCAAGTTCTTTAATTTTTTTTTTTTTTTATTTTAGTTAAACTATTTTCAACAAGATGGGCCCTCCACCACCACCACCACCACCACCAAATTCAGATGCTCTTGAAAATCAAGAGTTACTTCAAAGACAGAAACGATTACTAAGTTTCATGCTATCGAAAAAAGTCCCACCTGTCCCTACTGAAGATGAAAGGAAACCATATCCAGCAAGTTCTGCCAATATATTTTCCCGAATGTTTTTTTGGTGGTTATCACCAGTGATGAAATCAGGTTATAAACGAACTTTACAACCTGATGATTTATTCTATTTAACAGATGATATTAAAGTACAACATATGGCCGATACATTTTATCGTTATATGACTGAAGATATAGCGAAAGCTCAACAACAACATATTATTGAAAAATGTAAAGAAAGAGGTGAAACATTAGAAAATTCATCAGTTGATTCAGATACTGATTTACAAGATTTCAAATTATCTAAATTTCTTACTGTATGGGCTTTAGCGAAAACTTTTAAATGGCAATATACTTGGGCATGTATTTGTTTAACTTTAAGTAATGTTGGTCAAACCACATTACCATTATTATCGAAAAAATTAATTGAATATGTTGAATTAAAAGCTCTTGGTCATGAAACTGGTATTGGTAAAGGAATAGGTTATTCATTTGGTACAGCAATAATTGTGTTTGTTATTGGGGTATTTATTAATCATTTCTTTTATAGATCCATGATTACTGGTGCTCAAGCCAAAGCAGTATTAACTAAAGCACTTTTAGATAAATCATTTAAATTAAATGCTGAGGCAAAACATAAATATCCTTTAGGTAAAATAACTTCAATGTTAGGTACCGATTTATCAAGAATTGATTTTGCCCTTGGATTCCAACCATTTTTAATTGTATTCCCAGTACCAATTGGCATTGCTATTGCTATATTGATTATTAATATTGGTCCTGCTTCATTAGTTGGAGTAGGGATTTTATTTGTATTTATGATTGCCATTGCCTTTTCTACGGGGAAATTATTTGCTTATAGGAAAAAAGCCAATTTTTATACTGATTCAAGAGTTAATTATATTAAAGAAGCTTTAACTAATTTAAAAGTGATTAAATTTTATTCTTGGGAACCTCCATATCATGAAAATATTTCTAATGTTCGTAAAAAAGAAATGAAAATCATTTATCATATGCAAGTATTAAGAAATATTGTTACATCATTTGCCATGTCATTAACATTATTTGCTTCAATGACAGCTTTTTTAGTACTTTATGCTATTAGAACTCATGGTCGAGATCCAGCATCAATTTTTTCATCACTTTCATTATATAATACTTTAACTCAACAAGTTTTCCTTTTACCAATGGCTTTAGCAAGTGGTGCTGATGCATTTATGGGGATTTCTCGTGTTGGTGAATTTATGTCTCAAGGTGAAATACCTAAAGGAGAAAATTCTATAGAAGCAACTCCAGAAATGAAACAATTGATGGAACAAGAAGATTTAGCTATAGAAGTAGATCATGCTGATTTTGAATGGGAAACTTTTGCTGATGAAGAAACCCCTGATGAGAAAAAAGCTAATAGTAAAGAAGAAAAAAAAAAAGAAGAAGAAGAAAATCATGTTGATGTCATAACTTCAACTCATGAAGTTACTAGTGAGAAATCATATTCTAAAGAAAATGGAAATTCAACAATAGCTAGTAGTAAAGACACAGAAGTTGAAGAGGAGGAGGTTACTTTTAAAGGATTAAAAGATATTGATATTAAAGTGAAAAAAGGTGAATTTATTGTTATTACTGGATTAATTGGTTCAGGTAAATCATCATTATTGAATGCTCTTTCTGGATTTATGAAACGTACTAATGGATCAGTCAATGTTAATGGATCTTTATTACTTTGTGGATATCCTTGGGTACAAAACACTACTGTTAAAGAAAATATTATTTTTGGATCAGAATGGGATGAAGAAAAATATAATAAAGTAATTTATGCTTGTTCATTGGAAGCTGATTTAGAAATATTACCTGCTGGAGATAGAACTGAAATTGGTGAACGTGGTATTACTTTATCTGGAGGTCAAAAGGCTAGAATCAATTTAGCTCGTGCTGTATATGCTAATAAAGACATTATTTTATTGGATGATGTTTTAAGTGCAGTTGATGCTCGTGTCGGGAAACATATTATGAATAATTGTATTTTAGATTTATTGAAAAATAAAACAAGAATATTGGCTACTCATCAATTATCATTAATTGGTTCTGCTGATAGAGTTATTTTTTTAAATCCTAATGGTACTATTGATGTTGGGAAATTTGAAGAATTACAAGCAACTAATGAAAGTTTTAGTAAATTAATGGCTTACAATAGTGAATCAAAGAAAGAAAACGACGAGAAAGAAGAAGAAGAAGAACAAGAAGAGCTACAAGAAGAGAATGAATTGTTTGGAGATGAAGACCCATTAGATGATGAACTTGAAGAAGAAAGGAAAATGATTCAAAGACAAGTGACTCAAAGAACTCAACCAGATGAAAAAGATGAAGAAGATGAAGAAGGACGTCATCGTGAATTTAATGTTGATAAAACTGCTGATGGGACATTAATTGAAGCTGAAGATCGTGCTGTTAATGCCATTAGTTTGAGTGTTTATAAAGAATATCTTGTTTTAGGATCAGGAAAATTTTCACCTTGGGTTATTGTTCCAATTTTATTAACTTTTATTGTCTTGGCGACATTTTGTCAAATTTTCACTAATACTTGGTTATCTTTTTGGACTGCTCATAAATTCAATCAACCAGATAAATTTTATATTGGTATTTATATTATGTTTGCATTTTTATCATTTATTCTTTTAACATTGGAATTTATTGTTTTGGTATATATTACCAATACTGCTGCTGTAATGTTGAATGTAATGGCAGTGAAAAAAGTTTTACATGCCCCCATGTCATTTATGGATACTACCCCTATGGGGAGAATTTTGAATCGTTTTACTAAAGATACTGATGTTCTAGATAATGAAATTGGTGATCAATTAAGATTTTTCTTATTTGTTTTCGCCAATATTATTGGAGTATTAATTTTATGTGTTATTTATCTTCCTTGGTTTGCAATTGCTATACCATTTTTAGGATTTTTATTTGTTAGTATTGCCAATTATTATCAAGCTTCAGCAAGAGAAATTAAACGTTTAGAAGCTATTCAAAGATCATTAGTTTATAATAATTTTGATGAAACTTTAAGTGGGATGATTACTATTAAAGCATATCATGCAACTGAAAGATTTGCCTTGAAAAACAATTATTTGATTGATAGAATGAATGAAGCTTATTATATTACTATTGCTAATCAACGTTGGTTAGCTATTCATATGGATTTTGTTGCTGCTCTTTTTGCCTTATTGATTGCTTTACTTTGTGTTAATCGAGTTTTCAATATTAGTGCTTCATCAGTAGGTTTAATTGTATCATATGTTTTCCAAATTGCTGGACAATTATCCATGCTTATTAGAACATATACTCAAGTTGAAAATGAAATGAATTCTGCTGAAAGATTACATACTTATGCTCAAAATTTACCAAAAGAGGCTCCTTATATAATCACAGAAAATACTCCACCACCAAATTGGCCCAATAAAGGAGCCATTGAATTTGATAATGCTTCATTAGCTTATAGACCTGGATTACCATTAGTTTTAAAAAATTTGAAATTTAAAATTAATCCAATGGAAAAAATTGGTATTTGTGGTAGAACTGGTGCTGGTAAATCATCAATTATGACAGCATTATATCGATTATCAGAATTAGAATCGGGGAAAATTATTATTGATGATATTGATATTTCAACTTTAGGTTTAAAAGATCTTCGATCAAAATTATCAATTATTCCTCAAGATCCAGTATTATTCCGAGGATCAATTCGGAAAAATTTGGATCCATTTAATGAACATTCTGATGATAAACTTTGGGATGCATTAAGACGTACAGGATTAATTGAAGAATCAAGATTAGATATTGTAAAGAAACAAATCAAACCAAAAATTGAGAATAATAAAAAAGATGATAAAAAGAAAGAAGAAGAAGAAGAAGAAGAAGATGATGATGATGATGATGGTGTTGGTTCAACATTACATAAATTCCATTTAGATCAAACTGTGGAAGAAGAAGGATCAAATTTTTCTCTTGGTGAACGTCAATTAATTGCTTTTGCTAGAGCATTAGTTCGTGATTCTCGAATTTTAATTCTTGATGAAGCTACATCTTCAGTTGATTATGAAACTGATTCTAAAATTCAACACACAATTATTAAAGAATTTAAAGATTGTACCATTTTATGTATTGCTCATAGATTGAAAACAATCATTAATTATGATCGAATTTTAGTATTAGATAAAGGTGAAATTAAAGAATTTGATACTCCTTGGAATTTATTTAATAGTGAAAATAGTATTTTCCAACAAATGTGTCATCGTTCAAATATTACTGAACAAGATTTCCAAGAAGCTACTGGATTTTAGTAGTAATAGTAGTAGTTGTTGTTGTTGTATTTATTTTATTATATAGTTTAAATTAATAGAGATTAATACCTTAACTTGATTTACAATTGTAACACACACCCTATAAGATATTCCAATTTATCCTGATAATAATAAGCTATAAAAAAACCAAACTATACTATACTAAGAAATGAAAAAACAACAACAACAACAACAATAACAACAACAACAACAATAACAACTTTTTATTGATATACCAACTTTAAATACCACCGAAATGTCCACCCAGTGAACCACCAAAAGGACCACCCAGTGAACCACCAAAAGGACCACCCAGTGGACCACCAAAAGGTCCTTCAGAAGAACTTCCTCCAAATGGATCATCAAATCTAGCACCAGGTGGAGCTCTTGAATTAGGACCTTGTTGTTGTTGTTGTTGTCGTTGACCAAATATTGGATGGTCTAAAGCAGGATACATTCCTTGATGATGATTTTGAGAGTTTTGTAAAGGATCTATAAATGGTGTTAATGTAGGATGTTGAGGAATTCCTGGAGGATTTAAATCATCAGATCCAATTGATGGCACTACATTGTTATTGTTGCCACGTCCCAATTGATTAGTTAATGGTGGTGGTGGACTTTTAATTTCATATTCATCATCAAAATCAGGCATATCCAGAGGTCTTTTCGTAGTAGGAGCGGGAGCAGATGATCCTGTAAATATCGAATTATCAGGATGTGCAGAGGTTGGTGCTTGTGGTGGTGGTGGTGGTGGTGGTGGATTATATGGTAATTCTGGAGTTGGTGATCTAATACTTTCTGAATCGGTATGTTCTTCAATTATTGGACCTTTAGAAGAAGTATTACTGAAAATAGAACTAACTTTTTCATCATCAACAAGTAATCTAAATTTTGTTTTAAATTTTTCAATCAAATCTTGAGGAATTTCTTTATTATTATTATTATTATCATCATCAATAGGAAATTTAATTGAATCATTACTACCAGTAATAAACCATTCCCAATTAATTAATGCATTATCTAATCTACCAGCAATATTTAATACATTAACTAATGATTGAGTTTCAGATATTTCTGTAAAACTTAATATTAATAATTGTTCTTCACCTTTAAATAATTTCACTTGTTTAAGTTTAGTATCATCAGTAAATTGAACTTGTTTAAACCCTTGAGATGTAGGATATATTTCACTCATATATTGAGATACCAAATAAAATGTCAATTGGAAATAATTATTAATAGTCATTTTTCAAAGATAGTTATGGGTAATAACAACAACACAGTATAATAAAAGAAAAAGATGATGTTGATAAAGTGTTAATATATTTGATTGCTTTGCTTTGCTTTAGTTGTATGTTATATGATATTTATCCATGTCGCTCCGTTTCCCTCCCCCCTCCCTTTTTCTTATGATTTGCCCTTGCAAGGATTAAAGTGTGTCATTCATTTTATCACGGAAACACGACCCTTCCCAGCCCGCCGCCCCCCTTCCCCCCAAGTCAGGTGATTAACAGAAGAACTTTCTAGAGGAAACTTTGATTTAAAAAACAAACGAAAGAAAAAGGGATCATCAGAAATGATTGTTAATGGATCATTGGTGGGTTATTTTTGGTGATCTTTGAAGTTTGTTAATTGAGTACCTAAGATATTTACAATTTCGAAGAAAAAGGAGTGAGTTTATGACTTGAATGATATGAAGTATTATTGTTTTAGAATGTATAGTCTTTCGACTGTTTGTAGAAGTTGGGTGCAAAGACAATTTGGGGGGAATCTTTGCATCACCATTCTTCCTATAAAGCAATATCAGACATTACTAATGAAAATCGTACCATATCGGTAGGTGGTGTTAGATACTTCCTTTGTTCCAGTAATTACAAGAAATGATTGTATTGAAGAATTAAAATGAGCCCAGACCAAGTTGATACCAAAAAGATGAAAACAATTAAATTCCAATTTAATTCTTAAGTTGTATATATGCCCTTCGCCCAGGAATTTCTAATTTCTACTTTTCTATACAGTTCATTATTGGAAACGAAATCTTCTTTTGTTTTTTTTTTTTTTTTTGACAAGTAATTGTTGAATATTAGTTGTGATGATGATGATTTTGGAACAATTTCTGAATTGAAAACGTTTTATCTCGGGATTATTGTAAAGTCAACCAAAAGGAAATGCAACTTTTACTAAACAACTATATTTCTAGAGAATGTTGGAATTAGTTGTTTCTATATATGTATATGTATATGTTTTTTTTTTTGAAATGAAATTTCAGAAATTGATAACATTAATTAATGTAGATAATGATTGTGAGTAAATTGATATTGCCATAACTAAGTTCATTAGTGTGGTCATCATTGTGGATGGTATATAATAATTAACCAGTACAATACTAGGGTGTCGCCGGAATATTTTTCATTGCATCTAGCATGCTGCAATTCATTTATTTCAAATTGTTAACAATCCCCCCAGGTAACAAATCACTACAGTTTTAGACACTCACATATAGTAGACCCAATATGGAAATTGATATGAAATACCATTTCACCTTCCTCCTCTCCCCGGATGCTAAGAATCGTACTATATATGAATTATGTATCACCAAGTCATATTCTCAATATTTACAAACAAATTGTATGTATGCAACTCTCTAACATTCTTTGAAATTTCTACTATCCAACCCGTTTTCCTTTTCCTTTTGTTCTTCTACAAGTTATATATTATATACGGCCAACAAATATTAACTAAAAGTCCAAGTTATATAAATAATTAAAACTTTGCCCTTGATTGATAGAAATTTTTTTTGTTCAAAGCAGGCATCCCCCTTAAAGCTAATCTGATAGTTACCAAAAAAAAAAACCAAATATATTTAGACCTATTCAATCAATTCAATAATAATAATAATAATAATAAACAATATATTAGATATTAACTTGAAATAAACAAACCAAAACCAAAACCAAAATCAAAACGAAAAGAAAGGGAAAAGAGGGTTAGGATTAAAATCAAGATAACTAATATATTATTATAATAGCAAGATTAATAAAACAGAGAAGAAAATCAACCTATCATTATATTTGTATCAAATAACACTACCTACTAACATAAATATTAATAGTTGTTGTTCTGCTGTCTCTGTCTCCCTTTTTTTTTTTTTCCCAAATTTACCATATTATAAAATTTTTTTTTTTTTTTTTTTCCTTTTTTAACTTTTAAAAACACCAAACGACAACAACTAACCAACAACAACAACTAACCAACGGTGGACAACAAAGACAAAGACAAAGAAAAAAAACAACTTGCAATTTACAATTTTGTTATTCTTTACTGTTAAAACACATCATGACTACAACAGTTCCATTAATTTATTCATTTCCAGAGTTTTTAGGAGTTGCTGATGCTGTTGCTGATCATATTATTACTGCTCAAAATCAAACTCTTTACAATACTACTGATCTTGATCAAATTGAACTAATCAAACAAAGATCAGGTAATACCCCTTTACATACCCCAAGACATAGTCAAAGTGGTATAGAATTGACATCAAGTTCAACATTAAATACTCCACTATCAAGAAATGGATCATCACCTAAATTGAACAACAATAACAATAATAATAATAATAATAATAATAATAGTAGTAGTGGTGGTGGTAGTGGTAGTGGTGGCAGTACTAGACCTAAAAAGGAAAAGAAGATTCAAAAAAAACAAGAAATTAGATTTAAAATTGCTATTTCTGGTGGTTCATTAATAAAAATTTTACATCAAGGATTATTACCAAGACAAAAATATATTGAATGGGATAAATGGGATATTTATTTTGCTGATGAAAGATTAGTACCGTTTAAAAGTAATGATTCAAATTATGGTCAAGCTAAACGAGAAATATTTGATTTAATTACTGGTGATAAAAAACCTCGAATTTTCCATGTTGATGAATCATTAATTAATGATTCTCAAGAAGCAGCTGATGAATATGAAAAACAATTGATTAATAATTTTGCTAAAAAAGATTCAGTAAAATTACCTTTATTTGATTTATTTTTATTAGGTTGTGCACCAGATGGTCATATTGCTTCATTATTTCCAAATCATGGTGAACAATTGAGAGAAAAATTAGCTTGGGTTTTACCAGTATCAAATGCTCCTCTGGGTCCAGAAAATAGAATTACTTTATCTATACCAGTTATATGTCATTCATCAAGAGTAACATTTGTTGTTGAAGGATTAACTAAAGCACCAATCATTAAAACTATTATGGAAAGACCAGAAAAGGGGTTACCAAGTTCAATTGTTAATGAAGGTGCTGCTGGTAGAGTAAGTTGGTTTGTTGATGATGATGCATTGAATGATTTGTTTGATATAACTAAAAAGAAATATAAATATTTATCAATACCTGAACCAAATCATTAACAAAACAAGATTAAATCAACATCTGTAACCCCCCCAAAAAAGAGGGTGGGGCAGGAAGGAATTTGCATTTTTTATTTCATAGTTTGTCACAATTATATGCTCAATCATTATTACTATTATTATTATTAGTGGTAGTAGTATTTACATTTAACATTTCCACTTTAGTTTTGTTTAGTTTAGTTTAGTTTATTATAGTTTTTTTTTTTGTTTGTTTGTTTGTTTATATATCTTATTGATTTTCTTGATGTTCTTGATTTAACAATTTATATTTTTAAACATCTTTTTGAATATATTCTGATGGAGCTCTAGAAGCCCATTCTGTCCAACTACCATCATAAACTCGAACTGGTAAATTTAATTTTAAAATACATTCAATAGCAAATTTTAAAATAACTGCAGTAACTCCAGTTCCACACATAACTATAATTCCTTTAGGATATATTTTTCTTTCTATTAAATCATCAAATCTATTATTATTATTATTATGATTATTGTGATTATTATGATTATGATTATTATTATGATTATTTAATAAAGTTTGAAAAATATTAATAATTTCTTGTTTACTTTTAAATTGTTTAGTTGAATTATTTTTTAATAATGAATTAAATGGTAAATTAATTGCTCCAGGTATATGACCAGAACTTAAACCTGGTCTTGGTTCATTAATTTTACCAATAAATCGATTTAATGATCTAGCATCTAAAAGTAAATAATCTTTTAAATTTTTATTTTCAATTAATTGTAATAATTCTTCATATTCAATAACTTGTTGTTTATAATTTTGTTTAAATTGTTTTGCATCAAGTTTAACAATATCGTTATCATTTTGATTTTCTGGTGATAGTTGTTGTGGTGCTTGTGGTGGTGATAGTTGTTCTGGTGGTGGTGGATTTTTATCAAGGGGATATTGTGATTGTTTATAATTTAAATAATTATCTAATAAATATACTTTGTTATGACCAAATAATGAAAAAGTCCAAGCAATTCTAGGACTCAGAAATATACCTAATTTATCATAAATTACTAATGAATCATTTAAATTTAAATTTAAATTTGAATATATTTGTTCAATAATTGATAAATCTTTTGGTAACATATGAGGATATAAACTATTTTTATCAATATAATAATCTAAATCAAAAAATTTCAGTCCAGGAATACGTTCTTTAATAAATTCTTGTTTAGCATTTTTAGGATCATTAGGCATAAACCAAGTAGCATCAATTGGAATTACTCTTTTAGTAGGGTTTGATGTAGATAATAATACTCGATATGCTGATGGTGTAATTGTTGTTAAAAATGATTTAGACATTTTAATATATAGTTTGAATAATTAATAAAAAAAAAAAAAAAAGGAAATGATGATGGTAATGGTGGTAATGGTGGTGGTGATTATAGATCTGGTTTGTTTGAGATCTGTCTCTCTCCATACATATTTTTTTTTTTTTGTTGTTGTTGTTGTTGTTGTTGTTGTTGTTGTTCAATTTTTGTTCCATTTGGGGAGGAGGACTAAGACTAATTTATGGGGAGTGAGGGAGGGCACGGTTTTGCATATCCCCCCCAGAATTAATTAATTAATTTCTCTTTTAACGTTGATATAGCTATGAGCCTTTCTTCCCCTGTTTTTGTTTTTGTTTTTGTTTTTGTTAAAAATAAAGAACTCAATTCTCAAATATTAACAATCCTTCTTCTAATTCCATCACCAATTAAAGTTGTAAAATATTGAAATCTCTGTAAAAAAAAAAAAAAATCTCCACTAATTACTAATTAGATATAATACAATAATAAAATAATTATTCATTTAACATTAATACAAGATATATCTAATATACAAAACAAAAACACACACCCACAATAACCATAACCATAACCATAACCGTCTAGTCTAGTCTAGTCTAGTCTAGTCTAGTCTAATCTAATTGTCTATTTATTTATCTAATATATTTTTTTTTCGAAATATCTAGCCACATTAAACCCTATAAAGGCAAATCCAATAGCTAATTCAAATCCAATATCACCACCAAATTCTCCAATTTGTCTACCAATTACTCCACTATACCAAGTTTGATTCATACCTAAAACCACTCCAGCAACTCCACAAGCAAAACCGAAAACTCCAGCATAACCAATTGGATAAGCTTGTTTATCATTCCATCTTTCATAATCATAACCATCAAATCTACCATTATTCCAAATGAAATGAGATGCAAACATTATACTTTCATAAATTGATAAATAATATGAAATTAAATTCATAAAATTTTCCATAACCGCTTCAAATTTATAATAAGCTGGAATACAAATTGCTAAAGTTGCTCCATTACCAATAATAGTCCAAGCTACTCTAGGGATTTTTCTAAATCCTGACCAAACTGTTTGAGCTGATAAAGCCATTGAATACATATTGGGAACATTATTAGCCACGGTAGATAAAGCCAATATAACACAACAAAATTGACCAAATCCATGTAAAGAATCTTGAACCAAAATAGCATAAACTAATCCACCAACAGAATCTTCATTATATAATTTAGTCCATTGAGGATCATTAGCAATACCAGTAGCACAAGCAGCTCCTAAAATTAAAGTAAACATTAAAGGAGTTAATAAACCGAAAAATATACTGAAAAAAATTTTCCAAGGATTAGTATTACGAGGATGATAAACAACATAATCACTCAGATAAGTTGTCCAACCAGTGGCAAATCCGAAAACTGTACCACCAAAACTTAAAACATTACCAGCAGTAGTTTCACCTTGTTGAAAAGATTCATTAGTAAATTTATTTGTCATAGCAAATCTAACAATAATAATAATAAAAATAATTAAATTAGGAATCCAAGCCCATTTTTCATAAATATGAATAACATGATAACCGAAAAATGTCACTAATACTGTACAAACAACAATAATAAGACAACCGGCCCAAGGAGGTAAAGCACCATTATTAACAATATGTAATAATTGAGCTGAAGACATGGTATTAACTGCACCCCAACCAACACAAGCAATAACATTAATGGCAGCGAAAAGTCTGGTAGTAAGATCACCAATTAAAAATTTTGATAATAACATTTGTCTTAATCCTAAAGCTGATCCAAAACATGAAAAAAATGCTACTGGGAATCCACCTAATATTGAAAAAAAAATAATTACTAATATTGCTTGACCAAAAGCTAAATTAAAAACTGTTATTCCTAAAGCACCTAATGAAAATGTTGCAATAACTAAATTTGCACTTAACCACATTGTAGCTAAATTCCAAAATGAATTATCAGTTTTTTCTTCATCAGTAACTAATTCAATACCTTTAGTTTCTGCATTTAATTTATGAGCCCATTTATCAATAAAATTTAATTTTGTTGATTCAATTTCACCACCAGATGATGATGGTTCCATAGTAGTACTAATGTTAGTATCATACAGATACAGATTGACTGATGTCTTTTCTGGCATTGATAAATTTTTTTCTGGATCACTAGACATGTTTAAAGGGTAAACCTTAGTATAATAATAATAATAATAATAATAAGATGTGTTGTAAAGATGGTGATGAAAGAATTATATTTACTTGTTTGTTATTAAGTAAATATATAGGTGATGATTTGGGAATGAAGAGGGATAAAATGGTTAAAGGTTTTTCTTTAAAATAAATTGAAAAATAAGTTATAAAGAAAGGGAGGGAAGGGAAGGGAAGGGAAGGAAGGAAGGGAAAAGAAATGATATTAAATATTAAATATTAAATATTAAATATGAAAGAAAGATAAGCATTTAAGAAAAAGATTTGATATTTATTATTGTAGTTGTTATTGTTGTTGTTGTAGTTGTTGTTGTTAAAGGACGATGAGTTGATATACCAAAGTAAGAGAAAAAATTTTTCTCTTAAGGCAATAAAACATTCATTCACACACTCACACACACTAATACTATTACTCAAAAACAGAAAAACAGAAAAAAAAAGAAATTAAATTAAATTAAATTAAAATTTGACTAAAAAAATTTTACACAATTTTAAACAATCAATATTATATATAGATAGATTAAGACAATCAATTAATGACAATTTGTCCTCCATTCCATCGGAATCTCCATTTCCATTTTAATTTCCATTTCCATTTCCATTTCCATTTTAATTTAATCATCAAATCTGTTTTGACCAATATCAATCATTTATTACTTATTATTTTTTTTTTTGCCTAATCCATTGTGGAATAACAACAACATCATCATTATGATTAATTGTTACCTTCTATAATCAATTTACAAAAAGGGGTCTTTTATTTTCATCTTTATCTTTATCTTTATCTTTATCTTTATCTTGTCTTGTCTTGTTACCAAGAAAATTTAAATAAAACCTTAATATTGATACATAACCTTCTTCTTCTTCTTCTTCTTGTTAGTCGATTTATCTGACATGTCTGACATGTCAATCAATCAAAAAAAAGCTTATATTGATAGTATGTCAACGCCTTAATGATGTTGCCTTCCGCCCTTAATGGAGATTCCCATCCCATCCCATCCCATCGCATCCCATATCCCTTTTTTTTTAATTTTACATTACACCTTTGTAATAAGAATCTTATCAATAATATTATGTAATGTAGTTTATAATATGCTGCCTGAATTATTATTATTATTCTTTCTTTTTTTTTTTTTTTGTTGTTGTTGTTGTATTAATACGGCACCAAATATATCTTATTATTCGCAATGGTTTTGATTGGGTTAAGATTAGATTTTATCGGTCTTATCAAATTTCATGAATCCATAAATCTATGATATATATATATACACCCACACACCCCACACACCCCACACACCCACAACCATCACAACTATATCTATATTAATCTAATGTTTCTTTCAATATCAATTAGTTTAATATATTAAGTAGAAGTTATTTTGAATTCTAAAGTTTTCTAATAAATCCATTTTGATGATGATTATGATGATTGTGATATTTTCCACAAAATCTCCGAAAAAACAAAACGGCATTTTTTTTTTTTTTTTTTTTCTTGTCCCACCCACACACACACAATATCATTATCATTATCTTTTCTAATATTATTTCATTTATTACAATTTCCTCTATTATTACAATGTTATTAATCTATTCTATTCTATTCGAATGTTGTTGTTATTGTTATTTTTTTTTTTTTGACTCTAGTTGTTTTCAAAAAAAAAAGGTATCACAAACATACTGGAGAATTTGGGCTAACAACATATCATTAAATTATATAGTTTATAAATTATATAAACTATATAATATTGGCACCAATTTAAATTTAAATATACAGTTTTCCATACAGTTAGTTAGTTATACATGTATACATACATGTATGTATATAGTTTTCCATACAGTAACTTTTTAAATTATATAACCCCATTTATTTAATGTAAAGATTTGGGTTTAAAATAAAAAAAGTGTATCCATCATTTTGTTGTTCAGTTGGTAGCACCGCTAGAACGTGACTTTTAGGGCTATAAGCCTAACCAATTTTACACTACTCTACAACGAAATAATCAACTGCTTACACCAGAAGAAGTAGAAGAATGTGTGTGTTTTTTTTTCATTTCATTTCATTTAAATTAACATATATTTGTATGTATGTATGTGTATATTAAAAAATATTATGTAGACGAATGAACGAATGGACGAATGGACGGATACGGATACGAAAATAATATTTTTATAATAGTTCTTTTTTTTTTCAACCTTTTTTCAAAATTGAATACCATTAATTTTCAACAATTCTTGTAATTTTTCAACTTGATCTTGTAAAATTTCTTTTTCATTAATCAAATTTTCAACTTTTTCTTCCAATTGATTCATTCTTTCCATTTTACGAGCTCTTGATCTTCTAGCAGCTTCAGTATTTTTAGCTCTTTTTAAAGCAGCTGCATCTTTAATATCATCAATAATAATTGGTTGTAAAGGTTGAGATCTTTGTTTTTTAGAATAAGTAACACAACCTAAATGATCAACTTTAATTCTTTTTTTAGAATCCAATAATGGTGTTGGTAATGTTGATGAAGGATTTGGTGTTTCCAATTGAAATTGTCTTTTACCACTTGCAGTAGCACAACCAGTAATGACTGTGGTAGCAACAGTACTTTCTGGACTATTTGATGATGAAGTAGAAGCAGAAGTAGAAGCAGAAATGGTTCGATTTGGTGATGGTTCCAATAATAAACCTTCAATAGTAGTTTCCTCTCTTGGAACAAGAGCATCATCATCATCAACATCAACATCAACTTCATTATCATTATCATTTTTCAATGATAATATTGGTTCTTCTCCAACAATATCATGATCATCACCAAAAAGAGCAACCCAATCATCTGATGAATTGACTTTACATCCGTCCATAATCAAATCCAATTCATCAAACATTGGAGTATGATCAATATCATTAACTCCATGTAAATTAGTACTAAAAACCGATTCCAATACACTAGAATGGATTTGAAATGGAGTAGAAATAGTTTCAGAAGCTTTTTGCATTTCTGGTAAATTCAAACTTAATTCCAAACCAGGTTCGTTTTTAATAGTAGTAGTAGTAGTATTGGTGGTGGTGGTAGTATCAGCAACAACCTTTTGATGGAATTGTTTAACTTTTGGTGAAGCAAATAAATCTTGGGATTCAAATAAAGAATCTTCGTAAATAATAGGAGTAGTAGCAGACATAATAACAGTAATAGTAATAGTAATAGTAATAATAATAAATGGTAACTTAACAAAAAATTAATTAATTAATTAATGTAATTTAATAACAACTGTAGTAATAATAATAATAACAATAATATCGAGGTAGGACTTTCTAAAGTAGTAGTAGTATATTTCTTTCTTTCTTTTAATTTTAATTTCTAAGGTAGCAATAGCAATAGCAGTAGTAAAAGGGACACCATTTTAACGGTTAAAAATTTATAATAATTCTATTTTAGCATATTTAATGAAAAAAAAAGTCAGGGGGGGAGGGTAAAGGTGTTGTTGTAACTTAATTTGATAACAAAAAAACAACTATTTTCTTTTTAAAATTAATAAAAACAAATTTATTGTAATACGGACAAAGGGGTGGAGGGTAAAAATAAATTTAGGCACACATTTTTTTTTTTATTCTAATGTATAAAAACTTGGACAATATAATGAATAAAAAGGGTAAATAATAATAGTAATAATAATAGTAATAATAATAGTAATAGTAATAATTTATAAGAAGTAGTAGTAAGTATTAGTTGTTGTTGTTGTTGTTGTTATGTTACTTTGTTCCTAATTTATAATTGGTGTTAAAATTAATAAGAGAAAAGAAAAGAAAAGGAAAGGAAAGGAAAGGAAAAAAAAAATTTGTAATTTAAATCCTACAAGGTTATTTGTAGTTGGTTTTATAATGCAAAGGAAAGGAAAAAAAATTTTTTAAAAAAAGGTCGTGTTCCATGTTCCAGAAGTTAATGTGTCACAAACAATTCAATTGTTTTTGAATGAGGAGTTACACAACAATATTATTGGTCAATGATAATAATAATAATAATAATAATAGGACTACAACAATAACAATAACAAATATTTATTGTGTGTGTGAGAAGGTCGTGTCCCATGGGTGATAAAGCCTTACTTCTTCTTCTACACAACTACGAGATATGACTCATAAAGTTTATATTTACTACTACTATTATCCCTTTCCTTTCCTTTCCTTCCCTTTCCTTTCCTTTACCTTTACCTTTCCATACTTTCTCAGTTGTTATATCCCTTAAATAACAATAACGGTTTTCATAAAGTAATATGTTATATTATATTATTATAACTTTTAAACAATTTTCATATATTCAAAATTTGCCTTAGAATTTGCTATAGTATATTACAAAATGAAATGCCCTTTTCTTGTTAGTTATCACGTGTTGTAGTGCAATTTAATTTTATTGGTTTTTTTATTTATATGTAAATTAGTAAAATCTATAACTGAAAAAAAAAAATTAAAAAACTCCGGTACCGCAAAAACATAATACTATTAGCGATGATGATGATGATTATGATGATAATGATGATGAGAGAGAGAACCTATAAACCTCAATAAAGCATTGTAGTTTCTTTGTTACTTCATTTTAAACCATTTAGGAACTTTTGATTTTTTAATAGATTTAGAATCATCATCATTATTATTATTATTATTATTATTATTATTATTATTATTATTACTGGTGTTTCTTCTTGACAGGGTAATTGATTTTTCATTTTCTTCTATCTCATTTGGTAATTCTCCTCTATGTCTTTCTAATATTCTTTCAGGTAATTCTTCAGTTGGTTTAATATTTAAATTTAAATTGGAATTTAAATTGGAATTTGAATTTAAATTTAAACTTTCATTTTTAATATAAGGTCCTTTTAAATTTAAATTAGATTTTTGTAATTCCCAAATAAGCATAATTTTTTCTTGTTGAAAATCAGGTAAATTATATAAATATTCATTCTTATTATCATTATTATTATTATTATTATTATTATTATTATAAGATAATATATCAATAGTTTTAAAAGGTGGATAACCAAATTTTAAATTATAATTATTAATAAATTTTGGTAATAATAATTCATCAATTTTTTTAATTAAATCATTAAATTTAATTTTTTCAATATTTTTAATAAAATTAATTTGTAAAATTTTTAAATCAGGAAATTTTATTCTAATTTGATATTTATTAGGTGGTGATGAAATTATAGCATGATTAATATGATTTTTTTTTTTACCAGAATCTCTAATGATATTTTGATATGTTTTCAATTGATTTAATGTTAATTCATAATCTTCATCAGGATTTTCGTATAATTCTTTTTCTTTTTCTTCTTCTTCTTCTTGTTTCTTAATGGAAGGAATGTATAATTGAGGAGTATCATTGATTTCTTCTTCTTCTTCTTTTTCTTCTTTTTCTTCTAATTGAAATGTATATTGTTGTTGAGGTTGTACAATTGTTGGATGTGCCGATTTTTCTTGTTTTGGTTCCAATATTTGTATATCATTCAAAGAAGAAAACTCCTGTGGTTGTGGTTGTGGTTGTGGTTGATTTTCTTTTAGATCTTCTTCAATAATATCATCTTCCACAACCCTAACATTTTGCTTCTCTTTCTCTTTCTGTTTCTGTTTCTCTTGCTCTTGCTCTTGCTCTTTTAATCTCTGTTCTAATTTCTCTTGTTCTTGTACTTTCTTTCTAATATTCTCTTGTTTAATATGTAATTTAATTGCTTCTTCTTGTCTTTGTTTAACAATTCTATCATTATCATTATCATTATCATTATCATTATCATTATCTATTTTTTTATATTTAAATCGAATAACAACATTATTAGATTTCCCAACAATTGATTCTAATGTAGTTTCATGATATTTTTCCGATTCAATAATAACATTAACAATTCGTAATTCTGATTTTTTGGTACTATTATCATCATCATCATCATCACCACCACCATTAAATTTCTTAATTAATTCAATTAAATTTAATCCACTAAAACATTTTTCTACCTTAATTGAACCAGTATTATCATTAATAAATTTAACATTAATTTCATGTTGATTAGTGGTAGAGGTGGTGGTGGTAGAGGTGGTGGTGGTATTGGTGGTTGCCGTGTTGCTGATGTTCAATTTGGCGATGGTTTTTAAATTCAATTTAGCATTATTTAATAAATTAGTTAATCGAATAGGTAATGATCCATCTAATAATTTACCATTATGATAAAGTTGACCTTCATAATTATTACTATCAATTTTATATACTGTTAAAGCTTGTAATATTAATTGATTAATTGATATTGATTTAGGAACCGTGATTTTTTTACCTTGTAATGGTTGATTATAATTAATAAAAAAATTGATTGTAGGTGTTGATGATGAAGATAAAGACATTGTAAATTGATTTTGGATGAATAGAGAGGAGTTTAGTTTTGGATGAATAGAGAGGAATTGTTTTGGATGATTGATTTAGTGGCAAATCATTAAGAAAATTGTCAAAACATTTGAACAATTGAACAATTGAACAAGAAACAAAAAGTATTGAGTTGAGATCTTCTCCAATCTGCACGACCAAAAAATGGATGGCAGGTACTGGAAAAATCCATTACAATAAGTTAAGTTATGAAAGTGTCATTTATCTTAGTATATGATTAGATACATAATAATAATCCTAGTATTACATAGGAGATTACAAGTTGCAATAACTTCCATAATTACAAGTCTTATTATTATTATTATTATTAAATATTGGAGAATATACACCTATTTCATTTCTCTAAACTTGTCCCCAAATATTACATCTGTACGTACATATATATATATATACACATATATATATACAAGTGAAACAAAATAAATTAAAATTTCATTCATTTGATAAACTTTTTGGAGTATCTTACCCCCCACCCTACTCCAGCCCCCCCTTTTTTTTAATTTTTTTTTACTTTTTTTTTCAATCATTAGGAATATATTTACTTTTCAAAATTCTTCTTACTGATTCTGGTGAAATATGGAAAATTTTTCCTAAATCAGCAGTAGTAAAATGAGGGAAATATTGTTTTAATTCTTTTAATTTATTCATTTCAGATCTTGATAATTTTTTCAATGGATTCCAATGATTATGTTTTAATTTAATAGTTCGATTTCGTTTTAACCAAAATGGTTGATTATAAGGATTATGTTTTATATCATTTTTAATAATTGATTTTCGAAATTGTTCATATGATATGGAGTCTATAGGGTCTATTATGGAAGATGAATGATTTGATAAAGAAGAAGAAGAAGAAGTTGTGGTCGTGGTGGTGGTAGTGGTGGTGGTGGGTAATTTCTTGCCTTTTGATGATTTTCGAGATTTATTATTTGTTGAATAATATGAATACCAATTATATATAAATCTATTTATTGGTGATATTTTACAACTTGGACTTATAAATAGTTGTTTTATCATTGTTGGAATAATAAATATAGAATAGATGAGATGAATCAAGAATCAAAGAATTAAAAAAATATTCTTCTTGCTTTCTTTTCTTGTTATATTTAGTCGTGTAATTAGGCTGTGTTTTTTTTTTGGAAGGACAACAAAACCACCACCCACTCACCACCAAAAAAAATCTGGACTTGACCTGAAAAACATCCACCCACCACGTATTACAACAACAACAACAAAGTTAATAAGCTGGTCTTCTTCTAATTCACTCACCATCTCCACGTTCCCATAATATATATATATATACATATACATATATAACTTGATAATATGATAACTGATGAACAATTAAATACTATTGCATTGACATTTGGATTTGCATCAATAATACTAATCATAATATATCATGCCATATCCACCAATTTATATAAATTACAAAAAAAATAATGATTCATTCATTTAATATCTTCATTCATTTACTAAAATAAATGGATATTGAAACTATTGTGATAAGTAAAGAAAACCAAATAAAAAAAATTGATGGAAAGTTGTCATTTATATTTTTAATCATAGATAATTCTATTTACAAAGCTAATATGGTGATAATAATATATAGTAATGGAAGATGGTTTTTATTTGATATCATAAATACAAATCTTCCCCCCCCCCTTCCACACACACCCATACACCTATATATATATACATATATATCTTTTTAATTGAATATATAACTTTGCTTTGTTGATTTTTACTTTGTATGTGTTTGACACGTGACCTTTGCCGACTTTTCCCTCCTATATACCGGAAAAAAATCTTTTATATATATTATAGTGTGTTTTAAAAGGGTGAAGAAGAAGAAGAAGGCGAAGAAGAGGACGAAGCAAAAAAAAAAAAAAAAAAAAAAAAAATTTTCATTCCTGTATTTGATAGAAAGAGAGTGATTTACCTTCCTTGATATATATAAAAGAGCTTTTGATTTATATTCATTGTTATATAAAGAAAGAAAGAAAGAATATCATATAATAGTATTAACTTATTATTCTTATTCTTATTCTTATTATTTATTTATTTTGTATTATTTTGGTCGAAAAAAAAAAAAAAACAACCCCCCCCCCAAAATTCAAAAAAAGAGAAACCACTATTAGAGACTAGTTTCATCAATAATAACACCTACAACAACAAGAACAATAATAATATCATAATAATAATAATCATCATAATGTCGTGGATATTTGGAAAATCATCAACATCATCAACAACAACAACAACATCCACTACTACTAATAATAACGATCAATCAACCATTAAACAAACTTTAGGTTTTGATCCTAAAGAAGTTACTGATGTCAATACCATTATATCTACTCCTGGAGCCATTTCTGCTAGTAGATTACATCCATTAGCTGGATTAGATAAAGGAATTGAATATTTAGATTTAGAAGAAGAACAATTAAATACAGTTGAAGGTTCAAAAGGTTTAATTCCAAGTAGATCATGGACTGATGATTTATGTTATGGTACTGGAGCAATATATTTATTAGGTTTAGGAATTGGAGGTTTATATGGTTTTCAACAAGGTTTAAAAACTTTACCTAATTCATCAATTCCATTTAAAGTTAAATTAAATCATATTTTAAATAATATTACTAAAAGAGGTCCATTTTTAGGTAATAATGCTGGGGTATTAGCTTTAACTTATAATTTAATTGATTCAACTATTGATGGTATAAGAGAAAAACATGATGATTTAAATTCGGTAATTTCTGGTGCTTTAGCTGGAGCATTATTTAAAAGTAGTGCTGGATTAAAACCAATGACTTATTCTTCAGTAATGATGGCTGGAGTTGCTGGTATTTGGTGTGGATTGAAAAGATTTTTACAAGAGTAAAAAAAAAAAAAAGTAAGTTTTTGATGATGGGGTTTGTTATAATACTTGTATAAAGAAGAAGAAGAATAAACAAATATATATATATGTAGGTAGGTAGGTAAATGATTTATCTATAAATTTAATTATTAAGATTATTTAAGTAACCTTGATTGGGTTTTCTTTGAGTGGTAGTGTTTGTTGTTGTTGTTGTAGTTGTTGATTGTTTGTCTTTTTCTTTTTCTTTTGTCGTTTAGATATATTGATATTATCATTCATTACAAGTGGTCTTTTAGTTGGAGTATCATCAAAATCTTTTAACATAATTGATTCTTTGTCTTTCCATTCATGGAAAAATTTCGTCATATATTCACCTCTTTTATTAATATGATTATGAAATTGTTCTAAATTGAAAAAATTGGATTTTTGACAATCACGATTCATTATAGTGAAAATTTTATCCAACCCCTTTATTGGTTGTTGTTGTTGTTTTTGTTGTTTTTGTTGTTTTTGTTGTTGTTGTTGTTGCAAAATTTCTTCATATTCTTGAAATATTTCATTTAATATATTATCCATTTGATGAAAATTTTTCGTTTGAGATATTTTTTGAAAATATTTTGATTTACCAGGTATCATATTTAACATTAAAAATTTTGTTGCCAGGAAATTTTCATAATATTTTTGACAAATTTCAAATAATTCTTTTATAATTAAATATTGAGGTTTTGGAAATTGATTAAAAATTGAAGGATTTGCTTCAGCAGCTTCAGCTATCATTATACTTAATTTTTTTTCATTATCATTTAAAGCCATTTGAAGATTTTTTAAATCATTAACATTTTGCATATTACCATTAATTATTAAATTAACTTGAGAATTTTCAATAATTGGAATTAATTTTGGTAAAAAATTCCAAATTGGATCTTGACGATTTCTCATAATTGGAGTTCGACAATGAATAGTTAAATTAGATATCCCTGTTTGTAAAATTTTTTCAATTAAATTTTTCAGTTGATAATAATTATTAAATAATCGAATTTTACAACTAATGGATTTTTTTTTAGGAATACCAATTTTTTCAACTAAATTAATTAATATACAACATAATTTATCAGGAGTTTTCAATAATTCTGCTCCCATACCACTATGAGTAGAAAAATTTTTCGGACAACCACAATTTAAATCAATACCATCAACATCATCAATCACTTTATTAGCAGCTTCGACAGCTAATTGAGGATCACTCGATCCAAGTTGTAATATTAATTTCCCAGTTTCATCAGGATGTTTACGGAATATCACAGTTTTTTTATCCAGTTGTTGATGATTAGATACAATATAATCAATGGTATTTAATTCTTGATTGATGATTCGAGTCGATTGTAAAATTTTTTTATCAACTAATTCTGGAGTCCAAAGTAAATCACAACCATATTTTAATGATAAAAGACGAATAGGTAGTTCTCCACTTCTTACCATAGGAGCAAGACATACTTTGTTAGCATATTCTATCATTTGTGGTGTATATAATAATGTGAAGATATCGGGATAGTGTTTTTTATCAGGTTGACAAATATATATATATATATCTTTTTTTTTTTTTTCTTTCAAGGTGGTTGTTGATGATGATGAGGTTGTGTAAGTGTGTCAAAATTTCCAACACACACACACTCACACACTCACTCACTCACAATCTTCAATATCAATAGAAATGGAAATCGTGAGAAATTGATAAATTGGTTGCAAAAATTGATAATGATAAAACCATCAATTGAAAGCAAAACAAAAAAATAGGAACATATATTGGTACTAATTATGATATTGGAAAGAATAAGAATCCTTTGATTAATAGATTATAGTGGATATAATTCTTGCAACTTACCCATCTTTTCCTATACATTTATTCCCGCTCCCTTACCTACTAAAGGGTGGTTAAAACTTTTAACTAATGAATTGAGAGTTCAAGGTGGCATTAGAATGAAAGTGGTTGTAATTATTGAAGGTACAAAACTTATGAAACAAACAGGGGTGTTGGTGTGGAATAATAGGGGGAAGGGGGGGAGGAAAGAGAATTAACGAATGATGGACTGGGCATAATAATTTGGTGGTAAGAAACCACATTCCCAAATCCAATACTACAAATCCATTTAAGTCAATGACCAACCAATAACACTTTGATCATTAGTCATCGGTATATTCCGATTAAGGAAACAAAAGAGAAAAAAAAAAAAAAAGGTGTGACACTTTTCTCTTCTTACGTACTTGGAAATCAGGCAGTACTAGTAGTAGTAGTGTATTTGAAGTAAAATGTCTGTAAGGAAGATAAGTTTTAGTTCAAACGTTTTTAATATTGACAAAGAAGTGAGTGAGTGAATGAGTGAGTGATTGGTTAGGCCTGATATGTATGACAGTATTTCGGAAATAACATTAAATAGAAAAAGATGAAAAAGAAGAAGAAGAAAATCCACCACTCTCCTACAATAAAATGTCTGGAAATGTTATCAAAAAAAGAAATAAAAAAAAAAAAAGAAACGTGAAAAATGTACAATACAGACAGTAAAAGAATTAGACAATTATTAGGAATGTTGCACGATGAGTTCTGGAGTCGTGCATTTAACTTACTAATCAATCAATCAATCAACACCCACCCATCCACCATCACCATCAATATTAGCAGTTGTTGTTATATTATTATATAGTAGGTATAGAAAGAAATCAATTGTCTTTGTTTTACGTGTCAATTATTATGCTTAAACAATTGTCTAAGTTTTAAAAGAACTAGACAATTTCAAATTGCGTGGTTCTTTCCTTCCTTCCCCTAATTTCCTTTCCCGTTTTTCCGCAGGAATCAATTATAACTTTGTAACAATCATCAATTGTTGCAAAGTAATGTGATATATAAAACAATACAAGAAACAAATCGTCATATTTTTTTTTTGGTTTATTCATTTCTTTAATTTTGTTTTATTATTAGGAAATGTCTACAATGTGGATATTTTTCTTAGTCCAATTCCACCAATTGCACCTATTCCCCCAATTTCACTGCCACTGCCACTGTCATACTACTAACAATGGATCTTCTTTTTTTTTTTTAGTTGAAATGCGTGTCATGTGTATTTTTGTATAGATTGTTGTTGTTGTTGTTGTTGTTGTTGTTTTAGTAGTCACGAGATCAGGTTTTTTTTTTTTTTTCTTGTCTGTTCACGTCTCTCCCCTCCTCACCCCACAGTTTTTTCTTCTTTAAAATCACACACACAAAAAAAAAAAAAAAAAAAAAACAGAAATGGTGGCACAATAATATGATTATCACCATCATGGATAGAAACAATTGATATAATCTAGAATATTCTA
The DNA here is from genome assembly GCF_000026945.1 of Candida dubliniensis CD36. Lineage (NCBI taxonomy): Eukaryota > Fungi > Ascomycota > Pichiomycetes > Serinales > Debaryomycetaceae > Candida > Candida dubliniensis. Next base: position 2,053,079 of record NC_012861.1, on the reverse strand, counting down.
ATACACCAGAAAAATGGTCAATTTCCACTCAATTGGATGTATGTCAGTGGGTGGGTGGGTGGGTGGATGAGTAGGGAATGTATAAAGTCGATTTCCAATGTAAAGAAAAAATAGAGAAAAAAAAAAAGAATGACTTACTCTTACTATAAATCAGTACTGATTTTTTTTATTTTTTTTTTTTTGTCTGTCAAAATGGGATGTATATTGCCAAAATAGGAAAGTCAACGGTTGAAGCCGTCAAAAAAAAAAAAAAAAAAAAGAAAGAACTTTATCTTATCGCTTTTGAAACATATATAAAACAACAACAAAAAATAGAATAAAATAGAATACGTGATGGGTGGATGGGAATGTTAAAATTCCACATATACCCACCCAGACGCAATTTATTATTAAAAATTGAGTAAATTGAGTAAATGGAGTATTTTATAGGTTTAAATTTTTGTCAATTGATTAATCAATTGATAATATACCAAAATTTGTTTATTTTTCCTGTAAATATAAAAGAATGGTGGTGGGCTTTGAAACCACAACAACCACAACAAATAAAAGATTTTGAGACTTTATGTCTGGAGGGGGGCAACCACAACACGAATCGTGACTTTGTAGTTGTTGTTGTTGTCTTTAAATTTAGTAATAAAAAAAGAAATTCATGTTTACCCAAAAAGAAAGAAAGATAAAAAAGAAAAAAAAAAAATTTATTGTCTGCAGGAACTGATAAAGAAAAGAAAAAAAAAAAAAAAAAAATTTTTCCTTCCTTCCTCTTCACATTTTAATCAAATCATTCACATCTCTCTCTCTGTCTCATTTTTAAACCCATATACTTATATATATATATATATATATATATATATAGATGACATCCCCCCCACCCTCCAATTGCTTTTTCTTGAAATTTATATTCTTTCCTTCCTTTTTCTATTTCTTTACTTTTTACAATCTACTTCTTTATGTCGTTTATATATCCTCAACCAATGAGTTATTATAATCACTCTAATTCATCCTCAGATAATACCACCACAACCTCTACCACTAATACAACAATGACAATGGATATTCCTAATTGTCTTACTCCTACTATTAATCTTGAAGATCAATTGAAATTGATGAAACAACAATTATCATCCAATTCAAACTCAAATTCTATTTCAACAACTAATTTCACTAAAACTAATAATAATACTACCACCACCACTACCACTACTACTACAACAACAAATTCGCACGTCTCATCTCCTAGTGAAACTTTGCAACCATTATCACCACCATTATCACCTTATCAAAGAAATGCTACATTATATTCCATTAAACAACCATTACCTCAATTACCAACCAAATTACCAACTAAATTACCAACTTGTAATCCTAATAGTAAATCATATTTAGTTAATGGTAACAATCATAATGAATTTAATTTAGAAAATTTTAATGATTATAAATTAACTATCAATATTAAACCAATTTCTAAAAATTATTATTATAATCAATTGAAATTTTTAAATAAATATGATATTAAAAGAAATTTTAATCATAATTCTATTATGGGGGTCAATAATATTAGTGGTACTTTACCAATAAGAAAATATAAAAAAAGATTAGTATATGATTCTTCTAATGATGATATTACTTCTACTACTAATAATAATACCGATGTTGAAAGAATTAGAACTAGAAGAGTTGTTAGATCTTCTGGTAATACTAAATTAGATACTGATACTGATTATGATTATAATTATAATTATGATTCATTAAATAATCCATCAACACCACTTGCACCAAAAAAGAAGAATAATAAGAAGAAGAAGAAAGTTAATCCTCCTCATGGTCATTCTTCATCTTCATCTTCATCTTCAATACCAATATTGACATTACAACAACAATTAATTGATGAATCTATACCTGATTATTCTCCAGATGTAACAACAACATTACCTCCTAATAACTCTAAATGTTTAAAAATTGATTGGAAAGGTCAACCAATGGATTTATCTAATGATCCTAATTTAAATAAATTGAAACATCCAGGAGAAATTTTATTGGCTAGTATATTAAGATTACCAATTGCAGTTTATTTAGATTCAAAACGAAGATTATTTTATGAAAAAGTATCAAGATTAAAACAAGGGAAAAGTTTTAGAAGAACTGATGCTCAAAAAGCTTGTAGAATTGATGTTAATAAAGCAAGTCGATTATTTGCTGCTTTTGAAAAAGTTGGTTGGTTAAATGATGAATTATTTGAAAAGTATTTATAAAAAAAAAAAAAAATAATTGAGGTGAAAGGGGAGGAAGAGGAGGAGGAGGATGAGGATGAGGAGGTTGATGAATAAAATAAGTTCATTTGTTGTACATATATATTGTAACAGTTTATTGATTTAAGGTAAAGGTAAAGGTAAAGGTAAAGGTACAGGTACAGGTACAGGTTAAGGTTAATTAATCATTACAAAGAAGGTTTTATTTACTTACTCATTTATTTACTCATTTATTTATTTATTTATTTCAAGGGGTTTTTTTTTTGTTTTTTCATTATTATTATTTTTATTTTTATATTGATTTGGATTTGGATTTGGATTTGGATTTGGATTTGGATTTTTTTTATTTTATTTATTTATTTATTTATTAACAAAGAAAGAGGAAAAAGGTAGAAAAGGTTTTATTTATCAAAAAGAATTTGGATTTTATTAATTAATTTATTAATTTATTTATTAATTTATTTATTAATTTATTTGTGTGGAAAAAAAAAAAGAAAAGGAATAGAAACAAGTCACTAATTTAAGAAATTGATTTGCAAGAAAGGGAATAAGATATTCTAATGGGTATATTAAATTCAAGGACAACAAGGTAACAACAATAAAGGATATTATTATTATTATTATTATTATTATTATTATTATTATTATTATTATTATTAGATTAAATATAGATAGAGAAGAGAGATATGTAATTTTTTTTTTTTTTTTGAATTTTAATTAAAAAGTGAAAATAATAGATAGATGGATAAATAGATAGATAGATAGGATAACAACTTTTTCTTCTTCTTCTTTTTGGTGGTTTTGTTTTATTTTAGATATATATACATATATACACATATATTGTTTAATTGTTATTATTGTTATTCTTAGTATTACAAAAATCTAACTATTTCTTTAAAAAATGCAAAAAAAAAAAAAAAAAAAATAAATGAATTAGTTGAATTGGTGTTAACCCTCCACACACACACACATACAAACACCTTTCTTTATCATTCAATTGTTGCTTCATCATTATCATCATTATCATTGATATTATTATTATCACGATATATATAAAATTGTAAAAAAATCAATGAATCTTCTAAAATTGTTCCTAATGAACCTAATAACCAACTTAAATTTAATAAAATATATTGTTTATCATTACGATAAAATAATATTTGTCCAGCATAAGTTAAATTACCTAAAGTTGAAAAAAGAAAAAATAATAAACTTAATCCATAAACACTTTTACGTTGATAATTTTGAATAATTTGTGGGATTCTTGCACCTAAATATAATATGGCACTACAATATCCCATAATTTGTGGTCCAATAGCAATAATATCTTTATCATTATAATGATTTTGATCATCGGAAGGAGGTGAATCATCGTTTGATGGTGGTGGTGGTGATGATGGTGGTGATGATGGTGGTGATGATGATCCACTAATAAAAAATCCTAATGTTCCACATCCAATAACAAATAAAATTGGTAAAATATATTTAATAAAAATTGAATGATATTCTGGTTCTAAAGCAATATCAGTTAATGTACTACTTCTTCTTCTTCTTCTTTTATTATTACTACTTATTCTCCTAGTTTTATGAATATTATCATGATCATGATCATTACTATTACTTCTGCTTCTGCTTCTGCTTCTGCTTCTGCTACTGCTTCTAGTAGTATTTAATAATGGACTAGATTCATTATCATTTCCTCTACTTCTTCTCTTACTGTGATGATGATGTTGATGATGATGTTCATTTTCTCCATGTTCGTGATGATGTTCGTGATGATGCTCGTGATGATGCTCATGATGATGTTTGGGATATATTTTAGTATAATAAATATATGAAAATATCATTAAAAAATCAGCAATACAAAACCATATAGCTAAAAAAATCATTTCTGGTAATAAATTTGCCCAAATTGCTCCTAAAAGATTAAAAATATCTCCAATAAACCAAATAGTTATAAATCCAATAGCTATACCTTCAACAGATTTTAATTTCCATTGTTCAATTAATTGAGGCATTAATAAAACTATCCAACATGCTAATGATGTTGATCCCATAACTCCACTGATTTGTATCCTCCATTTTGATGGTTGTATAGTAGCAGCATTGGAGGAAGAGATGAAGGAGGAACTGGTGAATATATTGTAGATTATTGACAGCATTTTTTTCTTTAATTTTTGATTAATTTATTAATCTTTATTCTAGTAGAATAAAAATAGGATTTTAAGGATATATATCTATTAAATTAATCTTTAGGGTTTATGGTTTATAAAAAAAAAGAAGGGGGGGAGGGGAGGAAGGGAAAGTATTCGTTAAGGGAAATGGAAAGATGATTAACTTTTTTTTTTTTGTTCTTTTGCTTCCTTATTGTTGGTTGATGGATGATGGTGGGTTAGTAGTTCTTTTTTTTTTCTTGTTGTTTTAGAATAAAAGTGAAAAAGTAAAAAAGTGAAAAAGTGCGGAAAACAATTTAAAGTAGAACAAATAGAAGAAGAAGAAGAAGAAGAAGTCAATTTTTTTTTTTTTGTTATTGTTAACAATTGGTAATAGTAGTAATAGGATGCTATCTATTTTGGCGGTGAATTGACAGGAATTTCTTTTTTTTTAATTACTACATGCATATTTCTCGTGTGATTTTCAGATTCTCAGTTACTAGTTTAGGAAGAAAATTCAATAAAGAGTCATCTTTTCTACTGCAAAATATGTATGGAGCCGGTTCGAAATTAGTATTTCTATTACTATAAATAGAAAAAATATGCAATTATCCTCCCCTAAATTTCCTTTTTTGGATTCTTTATCCCTTGATCTTTGCCTAGGTCGACAACTCTAGGTCGAAGTGGTACTACTTCCTCGCACTAGAGAATTGAACTCGGCCCCATCTCTTCGGCTTCTCACTTCAAGTCTTAATAATTTATACTCAATAATACAAACAACTATATATAAAATCAAACTTTATATAAAATAATAAGAACAATTCATTCATTTAATCTCCTTCGTTTTTCTGACTTGTTAGTATATGATAAGTTTCTCTTGCCAGAAGATAAATGTTTCAAATCTTTCTTAAGTACAAGGTACGTTATATAAATATCATTGAACTGGCTTTTTTCGTATAGCTTTCGTCTTTTAATATCAGCAATTAATTCGGGTAGTTGGGGGAGACCGTTCTCCATATCATCGAGTTTCTCAAAGTTATCTGCACTTATTCTTGATATATTCAGCATATTCTGACTTGTTGAAGCTGTTGTATTATGACTTGTTGAGGCTGTTGTATTGTCAATTGCTAAAGCTGTTGTATTGTGCTGTGGAGGTGGCAGTGAAGTGAGCAGCTCAATTAAAATAGGTTATAAATCTTTCAAAAGATGCATATTTATTAAGAAAACTTTGGATATCATTTTCAGTATTTTCTGGATTGAATAAAATATGCTGCAAGTCTTTTATTATCAGATCATGAATAGCCTTTTGTCGCTGCTTGTCTTCAAAAACTACAATTCGTTTTAATTTCAGAGCCACATTTTGGCAACTTCTGTAAATTGGATCCAACATTGAATTAACCAATTTTTTGCTTAGCCGACTATTATGGTAGTAGCTATTTGAAAAAACATGGTTATGGTGATAAATCCAATCAGCAAACCACTGTTCCCCTTTATGTTTCTGCTGAACTATGATTTTTGCTGGACAGTTTATTTTTATGGATTCTTTTCTGTTTCTTTTTTTCACAGCAAATACATTGTTGATATTGTTTTCATTCGCAGCTTCACTTTGATTTTGTTGATGGTTTAAACTTGTTTGAGTATAGGAATCACCACGGTTGCAGTGGTATTCCTCGTATTCCACAGCAGCGTTCTTGTGACCGTGAGAAACCTTAGGCTACTTTATGTGATATGACACATTAATTATGATCAAATCATTAACTTAAACTCATCTCATTGAATACAAAGCCTCTATAAACAAGTATATACTTTATAAAAACTCGTTTGTGCCCTTAATATTGAATCATAAATCCAAGTTGGCTGGAAAATGTACATCACACTAACAATTTATCTATCTGTAATTGTTGAAGTGGAAAACTAGTTTAGATCATACCATAACTTCGAGTAAATGCAAATTAATAGCCCTAAGCCCCTGTCCAATTCAAGTTAAATGATCCACTCAACAGCCCTAATAATAAGATTTCATGGATAATGAACATGCCACTCGCTATTCAATCCTCAAAATAAAAACCCACTTTAGCATCAAGCAATTTGAGCAATAACATCCGACAGAAATTGTCAAATAGAAGTACACCATTCTTGAATTATTATAACTCACCAAATAGCAATTCCAAAAGTTTGACACCTACTGGTCAAACAAAAATCAATAACTCATCTATATTAGTTAGTTAGTAAGCACAGTTCTTCAAAAACAAGGGTATTAATCATACATATCATGACTTAAAGTATCTGTAATCCCAGTAGCAGTAACTATTTGATTGATTTATGATGGAAACTGATGGATTGATGAACGAATGGTGAAGGAAGAAGGAGAAAAAAGTGGTGGTGAGAGGAAAATAATTGAGGTCACGCCAGCCTGGCATTTATCATCATGAAGAAGAAAAAGGACAGAGCAAGGGATGAAAGATATTTTGGAGGTAAGCAAAATGTAAACAAAAAATGTAAACAAAAGGAGTACAACATGCAGAATTCTTATGCTCAAATATGCATGTTATCGCCATTGGCAATTTTCTGTCAATTCACCGCCAAAATAGATAGCATCGTAGTAATAGTAGTTGGCCGGTACGGAATTATTTACCTAAATAAGTAAAAACGCGGCTAAAGTTGAAATTTGAAATTTGAAATTTTTCTTTTTCTTTTTCTTTTTCTTTTTCTTTTTCCACTTTTACTCAGAAACCTCAAAACAAGAATTTGTATTTGTTTTTTGACCTGTTTCATTCAATTTCTATTCCCATCTTTTTCTTTTAATAATGTCTTAATATCAATATATATATATAAATCTTCACTAAACCTCTTTATTCTCAAATTGTAATGATCATATTTTATTCTCAATTTCGTATCACCATTAATCCTCCCATATAGTTTAACAACTATTATTATTCGTCGTCTCATAACAATTTTTTTTTGAATATATATTCTCAATTAGACTTTATCATAATAATAATAATAATAAAGAAGTAAATCGATCATTCAACATTTATACCTGTCTTGTTATTATTTAAAGTTTAATTTATTTCCGTTATTCCTTTTCCTCCCTTTTCCTCCCTTTTCCTCCCTTTTCTTCCTCTTCTTCACCCAACTCCCAAATATTCAACAAATCAAGTCAAGTCAAGTCAATTTCAACTCCAATTCCAACTCCTCGCTATATTTTTTTTTTGTTGCCTCGTGTTCTAAATCCCTTTTTTTTTTCATTATTATCTTATCATCCAGTCAGCAATTTCTTCAAATAAAGGTTGACGGTTTTTTTTTTGTGAAATTGGGTTGCATTTTTGGCTTTTTTTGTTGTCATTTGGTAGCACCCCCAACAAGTCGTGTAACAACCCACATTTGTTGATTGATTTACCAATAACCCAAATTGTGGCTTCTCCCTGTCTCCCCTTCTCTCCCACTAACATAATTTCATCTGATAATTTGTTATCAACTTCTGAAGAAATGATGTAATATATTATATTATATTTTTGGTATTGGTATTGGTATTGGTATTTTGGTATTGATATTCACTTTAATGCCACAGTAATTTCAAATTTTATACCCGAACCATGGCTACTAATTTCTGGTATTATAGGAATCATTGTGTGTCGGCTCAGTTTATTACAAATTGTTGTTGGAAAATTCGTTATTTTTGAAGATTACCAGAAATTTAACTATATAAACCATGTCATAAATCCTATTCCACATTTGAAAAAGTTTTGTCTTCTCTATTACTTGTACTTACCCTCCTCCCCCCCCCCCACCACCTCAAAAATGACAATTACTCCTCCTCCTCCTAATAAAAAACAAAAACGTGATGAATCTTCATCACCTAAAAAATATCTTATTCTTAATGCATTTGATATGATGTGTCCATCACTTCAAACAGCAGGATTATGGAGTCATCCTAATGATAAATCTCGAGATTATAATACTATTGAATATTGGACTAATTTAGCTAAATTATTAGAAAAAGGGAAATTCAATGCTCTTTTCATTGCTGATGTTTTAGGAGGATATGATGTTTATAATGGACCTCATAATTTAACTGCTGCTGCTAAATCAGGAGCTCAATGGCCTATTAATGATCCTCATGCAATTGTTCCTGCTATGGCTGCGGTTACGGAAAATTTATCATTTGCTATAACTTCAAGTACAGTTAGTGAATCACCTTATCATTTTAGTCGTCGATTAGCAACTTTAGATCATTTAACTAAAGGTAGAATTGGTTGGAATATTGTTTCATCTTATTTAGATTCTGCAGCAAGAAATTTACTTAATGGTGAAGAATTACCTGAACATGATGAACGATATGTTAAAGCTCAAGAATTTCTTGAAGTAGTATATCAATTATTTTTATCATCATGGGCTGATGATGCAGTTAAATTTGATAGGAAAAATCGAATTTTCACTGATTCAAAAAGAATTAGAGAAATTAATTATAAAGGTGAACATTTTATTGTCCCTGGACCTAATATTACTGAACCAACTCCACAAAGATTACCAGTTATTTTACAAGCTGGAGCTTCTAAAAAAGGTTTAGAATATGCTGCTAAAAATGCTGAAGCAGCTTTTATTAATGGTATGACTCCAGAAGCTTTAAAAATTAAAATTGATCAATTGAAAAAATTAGTTAAACAATATGGTAGAAATCCTAATGATATTAAAGTTTTATCTTTAGTTACGGTGATTGTTGCTCCTACTCATGATGAAGCTATTGCTAAATATGAAGAATATAAATATTATTCTGATCCTGAAGGAGCTCAAGCACTTTTCGGTGGTTGGACTGGGATTGATTTAAGTAAATATAAATATGATGAACCATTAGATCAAGTTGAAAGTAATGCAGTTAGAAGTTTTGTGGAAAATTGGACAAAACCGGTACCTGGTGAAGATCCAACTACTAAAAAAACTCGAGCCACTATAGTTAATCAATTACAAATTGGTGGTTCAGGAATTTTAATAATTGGTGATCCTGAAGAAGTTACTAATGAATTAATTCGTTGGCATGAAATTTCTGGAGTTGATGGATTTAATTTCACTTATACAATTACTCCAGGAAGTTTTGAAGATTTGGTTGAATATGTTATACCATTACTTCAAGAAAAAGGTTATGCTCAAAAAGAATATCCAACTAATCATGAAGGTAAACCTCTTACTTATAGAGAAAGTATTTATGGTGTTGGTAATGGATTTTTAAAACCTGATCATCCTGCTTATAATTTAAGATGGAAAGCTGATGAATCTAAAGAAGAATTTGAAGAAAAATTACAAAAGACTTTGAAAGAAAGATTTGGGAAAACTTAGAGAGAGGTGTAAAAAAATATATATATATATATATATATATATATAACCAATGAATATATGATTAGAAGAAATATTTCTTGCGGAATGGAGTGGTTCAATTATTGAATTTATTGAGTTAGTAGGGGGGAGGGGGGCGGAACTCCTTGTAAGTAAAAATTCATATGTGTTTCGTTTCGTGTCGTTTCGGTTGAAAAGACAAATCGAAACGTCAAAAAAAAAAAAAACTGTGGCTGCGAATTCTCATTCCACTTTGCATAAACTGACAAACTAGTCTTTAAATCCACAGTCGGTTAATTAATCTCTCCTACTTATCAGATTATAAATTATAAATAACTTTCCAGAAAACTTTCAAAAATATCTTTTAATCTAATTTTAACCCATAATAACTTTTAATATCATGTCAGTAATTGCCAATAAATATAATTTAAAACCATTCAAAGAAGCTCCTTTATCAACATCTCCTATTAAACCAATAGAATTACAAGCAGTTGATTTATCACTTTATCAAGATGGTCCTAAGAATTTACCTATTAGACAAAAATTAGCTAATCAAATTGAAAAATCACTTTCTACTTATGGATTTATTATGATTATAAATCATGGATTTCCTCATGAAAAATTAGAATTTCTTAAATCATTGGCTCAAGGAATTTTACAAGTTCCAATTGAAGATCAATTACCATATTTAGCTGGAGCATTAAAATCAGATTTAGAAGATCGTTCAATTTCTTTAGGTGGTGAAAGAGGTGCAGGTTATAAACCTAAAAAATATTGGTCAATGAGAAATGGAGTTGAAGATTCAATTATTCATTATAATTTTAATAATATGCAACATCCACTGTTTTTCCAAGGATCAGGTAATATTAATAATAATAATAAATATCCACCCATTGTAAAAGATCATTTATTTCCAATTGCAGAATATTATCGATATTTACATAATAATGTATTAAAAAAACTTTGTAATTTAATTGATATTGTTTTAGAACTTCCAGAAGGATTTATTTGGGAAAATTATTATAAAATAATCCCTAATGATTATAAAAATTCTGGTGGTGGAGCTGGTAGATTCATGTTATATGAAAAGATGGATCCTCAAGATCAAGAAAAAGTTGATAATACTTGGTTAAGAGGTCATTCTGATAGTGGTGGATTCACTTTTATAACATCTCAACCAATTCTTTCTTTACAAATTCGAGATTATTTCACTGGTGAATGGAATTATGTTGGTCATACTCCAAATGGATTAATTGTTAATATTGGTGATGCCATGGAATTTATTACTGGTGGATATTTTAAATCTTCTATTCATCGAGTTATTGGTCCACCAATTGATCAACAAAATTTTCAAAGATTAGTATTAATTTATTTTTGTAAACCAAAATCAACTTGTATATTAGATCCGGAATTTTTAAATTCACCAAAATTAAATCGTTTAAATATTAATAAACCTAAAGAATGGGAAAAAATTGATTTTAATGCTTGGAATAATGAAAAATCTCGTTTATTTGGTAAAAAATTTATTAATGATACTCAATCAGATGAACCAAAATTAGTTTTACTTTATGGAAGATTACATGAAAGATGGCATCAAGCAGAAATTGATTTTAGTTTACAAGAAGCAGAAAAAAAATTTCAAATCATTAAATTGGACTTGACCTAAATATTTATGTAAGTATGTAAATGTATTTCAGTTTAGTTTAGTCTAGTTTAAATAATAATAATAATAATAATAATAATACAAGATTGGTTTTTTGGTCAAAGAAAGGGGGAAAGCCAGGGGGGGTGGGGGGGTGGAACGGTGGTGATAAGTGTAACTTTTTTTTATGTTTGGTGATATACTAAATCTGAGCATTAATATTCTTAATGACATCCACATCAATGTCTTTCTCTGGTATTATCATTTCAATATCTTCTTGATCAACTAAGTTTTTAGTAGTAGTAGTAGTAGTAGTAGTGGTGGTGGTATTGTCATTTCCCTGTACCAGTATCTTAATATCATTATTTTCTAAATCTTTCCAAATTCCAGTTTGTTGTAAAACTCTAAAAGTTCTACCATCAATGAATTTATCACGTAAATTAGGAATAAATTTTTGAGTTTTCAAATTTATATTAACTTTATTAGATAATTGTTCAATTTGATTTATTAGATTTTTAATTTGACTAATTAAAAAATATAATGTTTCATCAATAGGTTGAAGATTTTTCAAAATATTTATTGATTCTTCATTACTATTACTATTACTATTACTATTACCATATCCATTACCAAAATCTAATTTTTTAAAATCATTATCAATAATTATTAATATTTTAATCAATTTTTGAATTTTAACAAGTTGTAATTTCAATATTTTTCGTAATTGTAATTCTTGCATTATTTTCCATTGTAAATTTTCAATTTGTTGATCAAATTTTTGTTTTAATTCAACATTATTATGATTAAATTCAATTTCTTGTTGATGATTCAATTTTATATATGGGATTAAATCTTTAGGTATATTAAAAATATTTCTTAAACAATATAATTCAAATTTATCAAAATTATTATCTATAGTAGATTCTAATAATGATTCTAATTTCCCCATCCCAATTTCTATTTCATCTTCAGTAACTTTAGTAAATATCCCATTTTTCATTAATTGTTTTTGTTCTTTTAAATAAGTTTCAATAGCTGTGGTTCCCTTATACATGATTTCATTCACAGCATTGATCACATCATCAATAAGTGTCAAAGGAGCAAATTCTAAATGTTCTGTAAGAATTGCTGTGGTACGTTCATCTAAAGTTTTATCTGACATTATATAGGATTAAAAGTTATTAGGTAAAGCAGTTATGATGGTGGTGGTGGTGGTGGTGGTGGTGTTCGTTAGTTGTGGTTTGTTGTGGTTTTATTGTTTTGATTATTATTATTATTAATACTGTGGTTCGTAAATAAAAAAAAAAAAAAAAACATTTTCCTGCAGATAGTTTTTATTATGGCAGTTTCTTCTTTACCAATCATTTCCAGAGGAAAAAAAAAATTACTACAAATTCATTTCATCTTGAAAGAAAAGAAACAACTATCAAACTTATCTCCACCACCACCACTCCCCCTAGTTGAGTTAGATTTCTATTTACTATTCATACATTCATATATACATATTCATCATGGCCGGTACATTATCTCCAGATAAACAATTTGAAAAATTCAATGTTGCTAAAGAAAAAATGGGTCATTATTTTAGATTCAAACCTCGTTCAGTATTATTTAATATAATATGGATGGGGATAATACCAGTAGGATTATTTTATGTTGCTTATGGAAATGAAGGTAAAATTAGTATTACTGATAGATTTAGAAAAGAACCAATTTTAACTAAAGATTATGTTCCAAGAAGTAAACAAGAATAAACAAGAAAGAAATAGGTTGTTGAATTTGGTGATGATGATAGAGAATCATCATCATCATCATTATATCATCATCATGGAATAAAAAAAAAAAAGTTAGTTAGTCAATATCTTTTCATGTACATTGGAATATACATAAAAATGTATTTATTGGATTTTTTTTTGGATAATTTTCCATTCATTGAAGATGTAGTAAAGGAAACAGATACATGGGTGCATTAAACTGTTGAGATTTGTTTCTCTTGTTATCATGTCACATTCAAAACATCTACAAAATGAGCTTCCTTGCTTGCTTGCTTGCTTGCTTGCTTGACTGGCTGGCTGGTTGCTTTTGCTTTTGCTTTTGCTTTTGATATGTATCAGGAAATCTCTTTACTCAAAAAGGTTTTGGAGCGTATCATCTTCTTCTACACCCAAGGGCGAAACCAGATTCAACTTTGTGAATTGTTGCATATGGTGTGTAGATGATTAAGTTATTAAAAAATCCCACCATCTACAGGCTAAATAGCAATCATCATCTGTAGAGATCTGCCTTGTTAATATTAATGAGATCAACAAACAAACAAACAAAGAAAGAAAACACAGGGTGAAAATTTCAAATCTTTTCATTGAGGGTTGTGGTTGTGGAGGATATATTAACCCGACCTACTTCTTCTTTGCCTTCTCGACCCTCCTCAATCTTGTTTCAGGGTTGCATATTTTTTGTCTTTGTAGTCCATCTTGTATCAGAAGTGATAGTGTGTAGGAAAACAAGGTTTAAGCAATTGTGCAAATTCATTTATTATTTTTCTTAAATCCTATGCATTGTTCGCTTAGGAGGGAGAGGGGTGTGTGTACAAAACGTACCATATATGTACCACCATATAATACTCAGCTGATTGTGAAAAAGAAGAAGAAGAAGAAGTGAGACATTATATACAAGTATACTTGAAGAGGGATATGGTGGTGATATCAAATTGCAGAGAGAAATCTGTCGAGTTGTAACAACTGAGAATTTGAAACTTTTGAGGCTCTTTTTTTTTTTTTTTCAGCCAGTTTTCACCATCAAATCTGGATGAAAATAATTAACTCAACAAAAGTTCAAGATGGCCCTTTGTGTGGCAATCCGAGATCGCCACTTCCGAACAATAATGATTGATTGATCAACCAATAATCTTCTCAATTACAGGGGGGAGGAGGAAAGAGTAAATCCTTAAAGATCAATCTAATACTATGAATAAAAGGTATATTAACAATTAAGTATTTACGATCGAAAGAAATATATAAGGAACGACATGATCGAAACAGTAAAAAGCAAACCGAACTTGAAAATAACAAATAAAACACCAGTCATAAAAATAAAATTCACCAAAAACTAAAATATCAACATGCACATGTAAATATAAACTTCACACACTAGATATATAATATGAAAAGCAAGAACCAGTGCAAGTAGAAAACCAATTAAGAAACGATCCAAAAATATCATTAAAAAAAAATTAAAAAAGATAAAGCATTGTAAATTTATATTCTATTATCAATTCATTTTATTCTTGTTCAAATCAAGTTTGAACTCCACCAATCCAGATTCAAGATTTTGCAACAATCCACTCTCTTTCTTAGATTGTTCTTCTAGTTGTTGTTGTTGTTGTTGTTTACGAGGAGATGCTTGTGAATTCTCCTCAGTATTTTCATTTTCATAAACAAACAGATAATGATTACTTAAAGTGAACACCGGCATTTCTTGAATACTCAAATCAGGTAATGAATGTGCATGTTGATGTGGTACCTTCTTTTTCAATAATCTCTGTTGTTGCTCTGTAGTTTGACTCTTTGTCCATTGGAATTTTGGATTTATAATAAACGTTGGAGACAAAGAACCATTAACTGTACCAGCACCAGCACCAGCACTACTAAATGAAGAAGCTTTCTTCAAAGTCTTGACAATCTTTGCAGGACCCGGAGTAATGGATTTCTTCTTTTTCAATGTTGGACGTTGTACAGAGACATTAGTTGAACTAGAATTCTTGTTCAAACTTAAAACATCAACATTTTCAATGGATTTTTCAAAATCAGTACCAACATCCTCAAAATCCAAGTCAGCAAAATCTGGAAAAACATCTGTCAGATGATCTTCTAACATTTGAAATGGATCATTGCTCAACAATTCTTCGGCAGTAATATCTCCACCACTAATAAACGTTGTAGTATTGCATCCAAAACTGTTATCATTGTGTACTTCCAGTTGTGGACTAGAAACTTCAATTGTTGTAGGAGAGTCTCCCGAAATAGTTTGCAAAGGAAGAGATGAAATCCTTCTCTGTTGTTGTTGTTGTTGTTGTTGTTGATATTGCTCTTCTTCTTGGATATATCTTTTCTTTTGTTTATGAGGTCTGCAACTGGACTTCCTTTTTGGTTTTAATTCAGGTGGTTTTGGAATCTCACCTTTTTGTAATAGAAGCAACTGTTGCTGTTGCTTTTCTCTTTGTTGTTCAATCAACTTTTGCATTTCTGGACTCAGTTGAGTTCTTGCTTTTGTAGAACTGCTACCACTACGATTATGTGTTTTGGCAGCAGCTTCATTGTTCAATTGTTGTTGGAAATGTAATGCGGCTTGTTCATGAGGAGATGGTTGCTTTTTGTGATTCACGGTTGGTTCAATGCTCACACCCAAACCAATGGTTGGACCAGTCTTTTCACCAACAGTTGAAGCAGGAGCAGAAGATGAAGATGAAGAAGAAGAATGATATTGTTGTGTGGGAGGAGAAAATTGCACCGGCGAATTAGAAACACCATTTACAGAATTTGGTGTACTCAACAGTGGTTCAAATTGATTGTGTTGTTGCACTGGTTGAGGTGGCATATATATTCCTGGTGTGATTGGTGTGAATTGAGCATTAGCTGGAAGCAAATCACTTTCACTACCACCAGGCAAAAAGGAATTACTTGAAAAAGTGGCCACAGAACCAAATGCAGGGGTTGTTTGATTGGAGAAATTAGTGGCACTCAATTGAAATTGGGGACTGGAAGCTGATTTTGGAGTTCTCAAATATTGTTGAAATTGACGCTGTTGTTGTTGTTGTTGTTGTTGTTGTTGAGACATAGCAGCAGGAATAAAATCTAATATATCAATGTCTGGAAACTCCGACGCTGGATTAAACCCAACACCACTATCGTTGTTGTGAGTTGTTAATAGGTTCGGATTTGGTGATATAAACTGTCCATTGGCTTCAGCAGAAGTATGCATCAATGGGGAAGTATCAGCAATTAATTGAGATAAGAAGTCAACATTCACATTCATTTTTGTTATAATTATGCACTTAATTAAAGCAAAGAATATTACACAAGGATCTCAATTGAACAAATTAAATTTATGAAAAAAAAAAAAAACGACGGGTAGCGAGCGTATAAAGTAAGTTTTAAACAAAATGTTTAAGTTGGGGTAATTGAGCAAATAAATGAAAAACGGATGAAACGTGGATTAATGTTTGTTATAAAGCAAATTAATTTTTCAAAAAAAAAAAAAATTGGATAACTTTTTAGGGATTTATTCTTCTTATATTTAATCGTACCAAATTATTAAGATTGAGATTTGGTTATTTTTTTTATTTTTTCGAGTGTAATTTTTTAGGGGGGTGTGCGAGGAGGAGGAAAAAGCAAAAAAAAAAAAATACTAGTTACCTGCTATGTGTGTTAATTTATTATGTAAAGTTGTTAATATTCTATTATATTATACCTCTAATATTTATTCAATGAACAAATGAGTATCACCGGATAATAATGAGAGGGGGCAAGGGGGGGGGGGAGGAGGAAGCGAAACCAACAAATTTAATAATTGAATTATTGCTGGACCAATAAGCGAGTGAATTAGCACTTTTGTATTAAACTTCTGGTGCTAAGTAGTCCAATAATGTTAAATTGAAAACTTGATTAGAATAAATGAAATTATTAAACAAAACACAGTTGAAAACAAAAGTCTAGAAAAGTCTAAAAAAACAGATGGGAAACTATTTTGGGGGGGAGGGAAGAGGGAGGTGGGACGGGGGAGGACTTATATATTGTTTGAAATAACCCAATATTGTAAATGGTAGTATAATTTTCTTTAAGATAATAAACGTATGCAAGTATTACCTGTTTCCCACATGATGTTAATGAATGTTGAATTAAGTAACTGTATCTAATTAGATGAAATTAAATTGGCAACATTTTTCGTGTTTGTTTGTTTGCTGGATATGAGACAAATTGGGGGGAGGGGGACTAAGAGAGAAAGGTTAGTAGAACACAATACAACACAATAAAAATAACGCAATGAGCAAACACAAAAATTTAATAGAGAGAGTGCGTGTGCGTGTGCGGGAATATCTCAATAAATATACACAAAATTGACTTGGAGATAATTTTCAACTAAAAGGCGGATAAACATATACTACTTATTATGATCAACGCATGAAAAAGAACAAACACTTTTGTGGTAATAGAAGCTTTAGAAAACCAATAATACCAGAGTCAAGAATTACCTAACCAAATTGATTACTTTTTGTGTTCAATAACTAAACAAATACTGCAAAAGACCAGCCTAAAGTACAATTTCTTATGTGGTAGCATTTTTTTTTTTTTTTCCATGTTGGATTTGTCTAACTTCTGGTGTCGGCCTCGTTCACTTACGTCGCCTAATGTGTTACTATTTTTAGTCACGTACTTGCATACATACATTTGTTTGAGAAATGGAGATTAGATACTATTCGTCTTTTTATTTGGGATGGAAAGTAACCCATACGAAAAGGGTGTGATTTAGTCTCCACTTCGTCTCGAACACTAATTCTTATGACTAACAAGAGTGCACCCTTTTATTGTTTTGTTACTCAATTCAAAAATATTACGTCAATACTCTATTGTTCTCAAGTTCTTTTAACATTCAGAGTCAATTGAATTAGACCAACAATATCAGAGGTTGATATGGTTTAGTTATCATCATCATCATCATCATCATCTGCTATTTAGTCAGCTGATGAGCAATTATTATTCTAATTGGTTTATCAACATACTCTTTCGAGACATGCGCTATTTTTTATTTTTCATTTTCATGTTGTATTTGTCTAAAGACTGTTCCAAGGAGGATTTCATCTAGCACCAGTTCACATGACAACATATCTGGGCGGCGCTGTAGATCAGATATTTTAGATATGGATATTAGGATCACTATTTTGTGTATTCTTGTGGCACCGGATCTGATCCCGAATCATTGGTACAAAAGTCTACTTGTTATGATCATACACAAAGCAGTCAATTTAAAGATGAGGAGAATAGCTTGAGGCATAGCATAATCATTGATCAATATTCCAATGATATTATCATTATTGAAATGGTGGCATGAATGGTGTATGAATTCTAACTGCAATTTCATGATCTACGATGCTTGTTGTCGAGTGTATCTTTTCGCTCATCATTTCAATTGCTGGTGGGATATTCGGACTTGCTTTTAAAGTAGCAATTATTCACTATCCCCACCGCCACAACCCCCCCCCCCCCTCTCGGTTTTCCACCAATACCTTTCGAACTTTTCTGTTCATTGGAATCTTTTCTCTTAGATGATCATGGAAGGGTCTCAAAAAGAGAGTAGGTAACACCAATTAGCTATGCAAAGAATTTTCTTATTACAATAAGCAAGACACTTTATAAACGTGGTTTCACCGGAACAACCTAATAATCTTCAACCATAAAGTACCAATTCATCGAATGCTATAAGCTGTTTGACTAGCAAGCATTATTATTGTTGGCCACTAACAAAATGAAATATCCTTAATCTTTGTTTGAAATGATCGTCGGTTTAGTAATATTCATATTAGAATGTAGAATACTTGCTATGCTTGAAAGGTGAGTAAAGGAAGTTTGAACCAACAATGTTAAAGTAAATTGTAAAATATGTTTTCATCTTCATTCCCAATTTCAGTTCATTTTATTTGGTAGTTTTTCCTGTTTTTCTGTTTTTCCGTGTACATTGATTATTCCTATTACATTTTTGGGTTAATTGGATTGATAAATTTCTCATAGAATAACGTTGGAAACAGAATTTGAAAGCAAGGAGATATTTTTGATAACTAGAGAGTTTCATTACCAATACTAACCTGGCTTTCTTGTACGCCTTACTGCCCCAGATACATAAGGAAAATACAACAGTATACTGATCCACGTTGACTAGTGCTTGTGGTTATGATAGGTGCAATTTCTGAGTTATATTTTATTGTAACTAAGAGCTGTCTTTAGCAATACAATTGTTCAGAACATAGGAAATATAGGAAACCTCTTTTCCATTTAATGTGCTTGACTGCTAAAACAATAATGATAACATCAATTCACCTCATTATTGTCATCGGTATACTAACAAAAAAGTATTTATTATTTTTTTTTTTTCTTTTTAACTAACTTTAAAATTATGGTTGACATTTAGTTAGTCAATTTGTTGATTGTCTATTGGAGAATGTATTGGAATTAGTTAAGGTTGGTATTTTTCGCGTTATTGCAATCATTTATTGTTTGTATGTTTGTAACCAATTTTTTTTTTTTTTATTTGAGATTCGCGATAATCAATACAAGCAATGTCAGATTGACAGTTTTATGTTTGAAACACTGAGATAAGATTCTCCCATGTAAGAGCTTGACAGTTGTAATCATATTCTAAAATATAAGAAGTTTTGTATATTCAATAGAATCAATTTGTTTGGTTTGATAGTATTATTGGTATCGTACGGCTTTTGTTTATTCGTAGGCACCCTTTATCTGCAATAAACAATATACAGATATTTAAAACTAACAATGTCTTAAATTGTTCTTCAACTGTATTACATGTAAGCTATAGTATCCACGTTTTAATTGGTCAATACACAATTATATTGAAAACAAATTAGATTGTACAGTTTTAAATGGTCCACTCATTGACATCTCAAACAAGGTTTAGAGATTTTTGTTGTTGTTGTTGTTTTCAATTTCGCAGTTAAAACAGTTTGTTCCAGATAACATTCCAAGTTCTTTCAAACCCAAAACGGCTAAGCTATGCTTTTTTTTTTTTTTTTTTAGTTTATAACTAGAACCGTATCTGCTGAGACTAACATAGAATGAATTATCATTGTCATGTAAACGTTTGGTCCACTTTGCTTGGTTTAATCTTTAAATATGCTCTTGCTTCATTCTTTTTGATCGAGTTTATACGCCAATCCCATACCACCACTCACGTCAGCTCGCAACAGTGTTTAGTTTACTGTGGCTAAACACTATTCTTATTGAAAAACAAATCAGTTTTTGAATATGATGAAGAATGAAAATCAAGTCAATAAATTGGCTTGTGAAACATTAAGTTTATCCTTAGCTTGGTTGTTAAAATAACAACAGTCTTGTATTTCGCAACTCATATATTAAACACCAATAATGGTCAAGTAGAAATATTTTTGAACCCTGATAAATATAATTGTCATTACTACCATTATTTCTCAATCCAATTAAGACTCTGCTTGTCAATTAACAATAAAACTTCATCATGTATACCCTAACACCTGACTATATTCTGGTTATTCAATTTGTTGTATATTTAACTTATACTGTGGTGGAAATTATTAACGCACCTTTTGTGGCGATTGAGGAACTGAATATCAATATGAAGGTGCTTTCGGGATTTTAAGGCTCTTTTTTATTTCTACTTGCCACACTTTTACAATTTCAAAAACATCAAAGAACTAGTTTTTGAGTCTGCAAAATTATTTCGAGGTTTTTTTTTTTTTTACTATTAGTCTTGACTATTGTCAGGCGCATTTACAAATTTGGTAATTCGTAGCGGGAATTGCGCTTACTACCGGAAATGGAATAATAGATCTTTGTTCACTCCAAGGCACACGGAATAAAACAAAACGAAGCTCCTCCTCCTCACACCCTTGCCCCATATATTTTAGGAAATTGGCGACAAGATAAAGAGAACCAACCCCACCAGATAAGAAAGTCCCCAAGCAATATAAAAGAGGAACAAAATACATGCTAAAGATGTTTTAACTAGTACTTATCAAACTATTCTAATATCAGTATCATTATGACAAACTCGATTGACTCTTTAAAGATTAAATCAGGAAGATTATTAGAAACCATTCATGAGACTGCAAAATGGGGAGCTAAAGGTGTTTGGGGACCTGAATCAACACAAACAGGTGTTTGTCGGTTAGCATTATCTGATTTAGATAAAGAAGTTAGGGATTGGTTTGTTCAAGAAACTGAAAAACTAGGTTGTCAAGTAAAAATCGATGAAATGGGTAACATTTTTGCCATTTACCCTGGTAAAAATCAAGGTCCTCCAATTGGAATTGGTTCTCATTTAGATACTCAGCCTAATGGTGGTAGATATGATGGGATATTGGGGGTGTTGCTGGGTTTAGAAGTATTGAGGACTTTGAAAGATAATAATTACATTCCCAATTATCCTATAGCAGTAATCGATTGGACTAATGAAGAAGGGGCAAGATTCCCAACCAGTATGGTATCTTCAGGAGTTTGGGCCGGGAAAATCTCGTTAGAAAATGCCTGGTCACTCAAATCATTAGATATCAACCCAGTGACAATGAAACATGAATTGGAAAGAATCGGTTATCAGGGTGAAGTTGAAGCATCATATTTGGAGAATCCATTAGCTTGTCATTTTGAACTTCATATAGAGCAAGGACCAGTGTTGGAAAATGAAAAGAAAAAAATTGGGGTAGTAACTGGGGTTCAAGCATTTGAATGGAATTTGGTGACAATTACTGGTAAATCGTCTCACGCTGGTACCACCCCTATGAATACTAGGTCGGATGCTTTAATGATTGCATCCAAAATTATTTTGATGGCTATAGAAACAGCTTCTCAACAAGGTGGTTTGGCTACTGTTGGTACATTGGATTTAGAACCTAGATCAGTGAATGTCATCCCCAATATTGTCAAATTTTCTTTGGATGTTAGACATGTTAAAGATGATAATTTGGAGAAAATAATGAAGGAAATTAAAACCAAAGCAACTGAAATTGCTCAAACCAATATAAATTCTCCTTTTGCTAAACCATTGACTGTTGAATTTGAAAATTTGATCACTTCTCCAGCAATCAATTTTAATCAAACAAATATCGATACCGTTAGGAATTCTGCTTTACAACTTTTCAAAGAGAATGAAATAAGAGATATTGTTAGTGGTGCCGGCCATGATTCTTGTTTTACTAGTTCTAGAGTTCCTACATCAATGATATTCATTCCTTCCAAAAATGGTGTTTCTCATACACCTGAAGAATATTCTTCTCCAGAAGAAGTTGAAAATGGGTTCCAAGTATTATTAAGATCTGTTTTGTTGTACGATGAAATGAGAGGAAATGGCTCAGTTTAACAGTAGATTGTCTTTTTTCTGGTTGTATCATTACTAATTTGTCAAAATATTATTTTCTATAAAGAATTTTCCACCACCTTTAATTAAAACTTGAAATAGACCACCCCAAAAATAGAAATAAAATAATTGTGGATAATCAGTATACTAACCAATAATTTCATATTTCATGGATTGTTATTGGGTAAGATAGAAATTTTCAAATTAGAAAGGAGGGGTAGTAGAGAATATCATCATCATCATCATCATTGCTTTGTGTGTTTCCCAGTATATATATACATATATATATGGAAAGAATTGATTTATAACAATTAATAATGAATTTCTCATCCACTAGCAAAACTAAATTTGTAAGGCTCATAACTTTAAAAATTAAAGTTATTACTGTATTAGTCTATTAATTTAGAAAAGAATGTCATCCCAAATTTATCTTCTTCAAATTAAAAATTTCATTGTAACCAAATGGTCTTACATATATTGTAAATAAATTCTCTTTTTTTTTTTTTCACAATAGTAGACTTGTTTATTCAACTGTTGTTGTTGTTGTTGTTGTTAATACAACTCAGATTATTCTTTTGCAGGATGCAATGCCATGCCCTGCAGCCTAAAAAAAAAAAAAAAGAAAAAATCAACGCTTCGTAAAAATTAGGCTAAAGTTTGTGAGTGTTACAGAGCTATTGCTTTTTTTAGGTGGATTAAATACAACGTTGGGTATTACTGTAACGTCTTCTTCTTCTTTTTCGAGATATTACGAAGAAATTGAATGTTCTATTGCTTGTTATAGAAATATAGATTTACATTAGAAATTACTGTTTTCGGTAAAAACGTCGTATTTCAAAATCCTGCAGGGAAGCCCCTCCCCCATTTCTTTTTCAAAACCTATCTGGTAGATTGTTCTTATAAATATTTCGCAGCTTCTTTCCCTTTCTCTGGTTTTTTTTAAACAACAATTCAATCTTATTGATTTGTCATAAAACATCATAATATCAATTACTTGTGTTGCTTGTTTTTTCTTTTTTAAAAAAAATGAAGTTATTATATACTTATTTGTCTTTTTTGCTACTTGCATTTACTTTTGCTCAAACTTTAGATGTCAATCCTATCACTGACGAGCTTAGTATTAGAGACGCTAGTGGTGCCACATCTGAAGAAATCGAAGTTGCTAATTATCTTAAACAATTAGTTGTCGCTGCTGGTCTTGATTCTCAAAACTTGACCAAAAGAGATTACCCAGATAATGCACTTTTAACTGCTGCCTTTACTAGTCTTAATAGATCAGGAGTTGGTGTACAACTTGTTCATACTTTTACTACCAGTTCTGCTACCCAAGGTACTACTATTAATACTATTGGTCAATATATCTCAATTACTGGATTGACCAAACTTTTGACTTCTGCCAATAAATCTGGGTTAGCAGTTTCTATTGTCATGAGATTTTTCATCAACTATTCCTTGGTTCCTGGATTATGGAATGTTATTGTTGCCTTATGGAATAATGGTGTTATTTCACTTGGTAAACGAGGTCTTCTCGATTTGGTAGGTGGTATTATTAATGGTGTGCAGCTGTCTATCATTAACTCTCTTATTACCATTATTAATTCCGTCACTGATTTGACTCAAATTTGTTCATCATTAAATAAATCTGGATTAGCTGTATCTATTGTTGATGATTTACTCACAACTTCTGATGGACAAAACTTCGTTGTTAAATTGGCTACTAATCTTGTTCAAAAAAGTATTATAACATTCGACTCCTTGCTCCAAGCTTTACAAACTTCAGGAATCATTGTTGATACTTTCACGACAATTATTGGGAACTCTACATACAGAAAAATCATTTTTATTTGGGCAGTTAAAAGTTTGGTTGGTTTGATTAAATACATTTTCTAAATGTATCCAAGGTGTTGTTAGAAGTGATGTTTTGTTGTTGTTTCAATTCTTAAATTGATGTACTATTCTAGTAACTTTGAATACGTTTTTGTTTTTAGAAATAACCATTTAGAATATATAAATATCCCGTATATGAGCTGTCTTTGCTAATGATCTATCTTATCAATACAATTTTACATCTCAGTTGAATGAAGACCCGGAATAACTAATTTTGTCATATCTGTGTATTGAAACTATAACATATAGTGCATATTTACATGATTTTTTGATAAGAAACAAGTTTCCCTTCAAGATTAAAGATCTTTAGTACTTCCAATATTGAAATCTTCAAGGTAACTGGTACAGAGTTTTTGCCCACATAATCATCTAAAAAGGGCATCAACCATAATACTCTACCTAAATCTTTGGATTTCTTACAAGCTTCTAACATGATTAAAAACAACTCTGGTGTGAAAATTGACCCTTCAACTAGACGCTTTTCTTCATAATTTAATTGGATCCGGTGTGGATCAATTGAATCCAACACAATTTTATCATATAATAAATCGACGTACTCATACAATCCCAAGTTTATAGCTGACTGCATAATTAGGTATAAACAGTTACGTGAAATAAACAAATCCTTGGATTCAAATTCAATTCCCGGGCATATAGCTGGCAATTTATATTTGGTTTTCGACAATAGAGGACTCTTTAAAGCCATCACTTCTCCTGCCAATTTATCCAATTTCAAAAATGACAAGAGTTCTATAAAAGTTCGTTTATCTTTTCTCACTTCTTGGTATTTGCACAACGTGCTTAGTATTTCTGGGAAATCCTCTATCAAGTGACTAAAATGATCTGCCATTAATGGAGCAGTCAACCTATCTTTTTCTTTTGGTGTGGCAAGAATTGTTGGTTGATGTTTATATTGGAAAAGTGACAAATAAATAATCTGCTGGTAATTGTATAATTGTAACTTGCCTAAATTGTCAAGCAAGTAGTGCCATATTTCTGTTGTGGGTATATACTCATGTGCACACAATAGATCCTGAACAATGTTTATTCCTAGTTGAATATGTGCTATCGACTCATTCTGCGCTTTTTTATATTTTTCAAATGATCTTTCAAACTTTTCAATACATTCGCGAGAATCTTTTTGACACAGATTAAACCTCACAAAATTATTTCCATTAATTTGAGTACTCATGTCTGATTCAGTAGAACTTAGAAATTGTGACGATTTGAAGTTGTAGAAACGAAATCGATATTCTGCTAGTGATTCAAACCAGTAGGACAGTTTTATTTCTTCTAGATATGGCTTTATTCGTTTATCTTCGAGTTTATTCAAAGTCAATTCAATATACATTGATTCCACCAAGGAATGACATACCAACATTATTGTATTTCTCATCTCAATATCATTAAAACTCAAAACTCCCATTTCTTCAGTCAACTTCCCATAATCATTCACTAATATTGGCACTTCTTTTTCAAATAATGCATCTATGTTTTTTTCATCTTTCAATATTTCCACTACATTTTGTCTATGAGTCTTGAATTGTTTTGCAAGTTCAATGTTGCTCTCAAACTCTTCTAATCGTCTTTGGTTTCTCCTTAGCGCATTGGCTGTAGATCGATCATGGGTGGCCACATTTAGATTTGTTTTTGATAAATCCCTTGTTATGGAGCAGTATCGATTTACAAAACTTCGTATTCTGTATGGTTTCCTGGTGATCATTATCAGTTTAGACTTGTTCTGGTTTGTATTCGAGTTCGTTTTTTTTTTTTTTCATTGAGTTATTCTCGTTCCACTTTTTCATTACGTCGCCCCAACACGTCGCTTGGCGCAGATATGATTTTTAAAATGAAAAAAAAAATAGGAAGGATTGGACGTGGGTTAATTCTCAAAGATCAAAAGTTAACTTTGGTACAAATATTGTAAGTTTAGATCACAGTTTAAAGTTCAATTGCCAATTGTATCATAGAATTAGACAGAAATTGGATATATTTACTGGGAGGGTCCCCTCGAAACTAAAAGAAAGTCTAAAAGAGTACCAAGATACTTTATTACAGAATGGATATGTAAAATTTTGACAGAACATGAATGAAAACAACCACAACAACAAGCCAAGAACATGGGGGGTTTGCATTTGCAACCAAATTACATGTTAACAAAACTACAACAATAGAGAAATACAATCTTTATAGATTCAACTCCTAACATCGGAAAAAGTGACAAAATCACTGAGAGACTATTCCTTTACATGGTGATAGTATTAGATACCAGAATTGGGTAAACAGTTCCAATTGCTTGGCTCTTAACAAATACCCAGGTGTTGTACCCACTTTATTTATTGTTTCATGATTTGAAAACAAGGCACTGGTTGAATCCTTCATTAATATGTATTGATTGTTCGGACATCGATTCGAGAAGTGTTTCCAAATGAAAAAGATTATGAAATCTCAAACTATTTCTATCACCTAAGCAAAGCACTTAGAGGGATAATAAATAGCTATATTATGTTGAATCAAAATAGAATGGATTTTGACACGTTGTTTCTAAAGGGTAATAATTACGCGAGATATCATGGAAAAGAAGAGGTACCTTCAAACAGCAGGAAATATCAGAGATGTCAGTTTAGTTTCTGGTTTTATAAATTCTATAGTTGATATTACAACCGGTGGTGTTAAAGACAATCATATGAGGAATTTGATTAACGATCCTTAAGATCAATTGCCTGTTAATGTTGACGAAAATGCTGCGATTGAAGAATTTCTTGCTTTTGATAACTTACAAAATGAGGAAACCAAAATTCAAGATCCAAAACATTTTCCCTAAACACCAGAAGATACACTCAAAGAAAAAATGCCTAGCTACTTTGAGTTTCTATTAAACAATATGCTCAAAAAAACGAAGAAGAGGTAAATCAAAGAATCCAAGACTATGTTTGAGCATTTATAGAATACCCTTACTATATTATCTATATGTATTATTGGTTGAAAAGAAAAGAAAGCTGGTTAAAAGGGTATTCGGTTAACCTGCGTGGAATTGATTTTACCAATAATCTTATTGAATTTTTGGCATTCTATATTAAGCGAGAAAATCTTGAACAAATCGGGGGTGGAAAGGACTGATAACGTAATTTATACCCTTTTCTATAAAGTTCTACCATACTATGAGAATAATGATGGTGCGTGCAATGGACACACTAGCAAACTAGATCTTACACAACCCAGTAAAGCGAATAAAAATATAGTTAATACTTTAACAATGGAAAAAATTGAAAAGGGAGTGGAAATCAAAGGTTCAAAAATTTTAGTGCAATCATCCACACAAAAAGACGTGTTTTATGAAATCGAAAAGAATGGGAATGCGGATTTATGCAATTGCAAGAACCATCAACAAATTAAACCATGCACACATGTTTACATAGTTTCAAGGATTTTTTCTGTGCATCCCCTACAGAGAATGTCCAATAAAAGAAAAGCCGAAACAATTGAAACCATTAACAAACTGCAAAAAATTGCACTAGTAATAAATAATGCAACACACGAGTGTCGAGAACAGATTATCCCACCAGAATACCAGGTTGATCTAACGGAAGATGATTCTTTTCCAGCTACATCATTGAATTACAATTATGCATCAGCTAATACAGATTCACAAGTCGTTCCACCTCCCTGATATTAATGAGCCAGATGTAAACCATCCCAGGATTACACCAAAAGAATTTCAAAAGCATGGATTTGCTGTCATTGAAAAGATGAAACAACTCATTATGTATGGCAGTGAAAATTATACTGACGAGAAATTACTAAGCTTAAGTAATCATTTTAGAGATATGAACACTAATATAACGAAGAACCTTCGGAGTGATCCCTAAACGGCAAGGCAAAGAATATGACACCAGAAATAAGGGGTGTATTGAGGATTGCTTATTTTATTGTCAATGTGTAATATATGTATATTGTAACATCTCTACTATAACCATTTTGCAGCCTCTGTTAAATAGGTTGGTAGGTGCACACGACTTTATATGGCGACAGATCCTTTTTTTTTTTTTTTTTTTTTTTTCTTTGATTTTACGCGTGAGGTGGGTCCGTTAGTGAAAATTTTGCCTACATGTAAATTAGTTGAGAAATAAAATAATTAAGTATGTAGTGTATCAGTTTACAATAAAAATGTCGCGGTTAGTATTGAATCACACAAAGCCGGCAGTGCATCAAGGTGCATGAACTCAATTGAAACTCAAGTAAATAAAGTATTATACATATTTCCTGTTATAGATAGTTTTTGTTTTAACTTCTTGTTTTATTCCTTAAAAGAGGAAAGGGTTGTATTCAATTTGCGCATTTTTCTGTACCATTTCTTCTTATCTGTTTTGAGCAATACTTTTCAATTTCGTCTCTTCTTTTTTCTATTTTGGGTAATTATTCTTCTTCTTTGAGTAATTATTGTTTCCGTTTTAAGTAATTTTTTCACTCTTTTGGGTTGTCTTATTCTATTTTGAGTAATTAGTTTTAGTACTGTGACATCTACTTAAATTTACAGTTCGTAAATCTTCACTAATATTAGAACCATTCGTATTATAGTAATAAGATTAATAAAGCCTAACATATGTTCTTTTGCAACCATTCAACTACGTCATATTGTTCTTGGTTCCAAAAATTATATAGGTTTTTTGCAACAACCGTATTATCACTCAAAGTCGCCATTCAAACGATGAAAATGATGTTTTATTAGAGCGACTCTTTAAAGTACTAAATAATTGTAACAATTTGTGTTTGCTCAATAAAGTAGGGTTTCAAAATTTTTATAGAAATTTTGGGAAAAAAAACAACTCAAAGTTTTATTTCAACGAAAATTATATTGCCTTAATCTTAGAAATCAAAGATAGACTGACAAAATGTACACCTGGGTCTCATAGAAAAGCAATATTCTATGAAAAGCAAAGAGAGAAATATTCTCACTCAACAGTAGAGAAAGATAGCTTAAGGAGAGATATTATTTGAGACAAAAAGATTGCAAACTATTGTACCAAGCGCCTTCATCAATACAATTACTTTATTCTACTAAAACGGCTAGTAGATATCTCATTATTTAACCTGTGTAAGCTAAATTTGCTTCAGACAACTTGGATACCCGACTGGCCATTTAATAGTCCATTTTGACGCTCAAATCCAACTTGTATTTAGTTCCTTAAAATATCAAATATCAAGTTGTTGACACTTGATATTTTTTTTAATCCTGACTGGTCGTTCGATACTCAAAACTGAAATACTGAGGTGGTACAAAACAAAAAAAAAATCACAAAAAAAAAAATTTTTTCTTACTCACCACTTTTCTTTATCATGACTACCAACAATATTTTATAACAACCAATAGACCTTTCAATCATCCTGGATCCACCCTCAAGATTACCTTAGTGTCAATTGGAATGATATATTTAGATAGCTAAATCTTGTTGGGTCAAAAATTTGTTTGAAGTTTTTTTTTTTTTTCTTTCGATTAGAGTTGTGTTGATCAATGATTTCCAAACACTATGGCAATTTGTTTCTATACAAGTAATCATCATTTATTTTTCACGGGATAATGTTTTATCTTCTATGTGAATCAGTATCACTATTTGTTTACGTCAAATCGTTTGAAGTAATGAAAATGATTGCAGTTAATTAACCCTGCCCTTGAAGGTTTCTGGTGTTTGTTTTTACAATTTTTGTTTTCGTTGAGCTGATATCACAGTAACAGATTAAGACAATGGATGATGCCAAATGATTATCGAAGAATATAATGAAGCCTTCAAGTACTAGTGGGTATCATGAGTTGTATTGAAATATTTAGATGGAAACAATGTCTTCAGTATTTCGCCAATACCCATATTTATTCAATCTCATTAATCCTATTATAGTTATCCTCCAAATCAAAAACATTGTTGGTGTATCTGAATTTAGTGGGTCATGATTTTATTTATATGAATATTTATTCGGGTCTTTATACTGAATTCTGTTGTACATTGCTCCTCATAAGAATTCCACTTAAATGTTCTGTGCTTGGAAAGTGTCAATTTCATGAAGAACAAGGTAATTAACTTGAATACTAAATACAGATAAGAGTTTTTATTGTTTGTATTGGATTTGATTAAGCATCTTTGCCATTTCTTGAAGCATGAGCAATAATGTACACATTGACATTTAATTGTTTTCGATGAGTAGTTAACTGTTTTACTCAATATCACCATATCATGACTAGTCAAGTCAAATTTTCAATGATAAATACAGGGATGCAATTAGAAATAGCTCCTAATCTTATAATATATTATTGCACATAAAGAGTATCAATTTGGCCAAACATTTGATAATGTTGATTTGTAATAGTTTGCATAATACTAAATGGTCCCAATAAGGTATAGTAGAAAAACTATCCAAGTTGAATCATAAATTGGGAATGGCTTTATTTGAATTTTAATCCATGAGGGATAAATGGATTATGTTTGGTTGCGTATTACTTTGTTATCCAATAATTAATCAAATCGATCAAAGAGTACTTACTATAAATAATTGATTTACCATAGTCTAATATAACATTCATGATATAATTCTAATAAATAATAGTTTTATGAACAACTGATGTTTTCATTTTGATGTTTTCCGTTTTTTCTTTCCTTTAGCAGCATATCTATGCCTAACTTGCTTATTAGATGAGTTTCCATTCAATCTATTTGCCTCATCATATAAAGCATTACAAACTTTTTTAGTCACTTCTAGTTTTTCATCATTATTCAACTTGGACTTATTGTTATTGTAAGCTTTCAAAAAAGTATTCCACGCAGTTTGCATGTCTGCATTATTTTCTTCACTAAAAAAATCAAACGAGCCATCATCTTCATCACCATAATCATCATTTATATTTCCATCGGCTTCTTCATTGACAGATAGGTTGGGTGAAACTTTTCCCATTGGTAAACTCCAATTTCTGTCATCTAAATGTGACTGTGCCTCAATATACCTGCATTCTCCTGATAATGGCCCTATCAATACAGGCCCTACATCCGTTGTAGTTTCAAGAATGTTTTCACTATTTGAATTTTGTAACAAATAGCGAATATAGGTATTTGCTTCAGTTGGGGCTTTGCTAACTTCTTGGAATCTTCTTTTCTTGATCCTTCTGTCAGCATTAAATGATTCAAACCGTCTTACTATATAAATATGTTCGCAGTAATTGATCGGGCCGTATGAATCACAGTCACAATGATAGCACTGCCTTTTTAATGTAACATTAAATTCTTTATCATTGTCGATTACTTTGTAAGAACTATCATTTATAACAGATACCATATCAACAATTGTTTGTTCACTGATTTTATCCACCTTTTCTTTATGCTTTGTTCTGGCTGAATTCTCCTTACCATTTGTAAAATCAGCAAATGCAGTAGCTTCTTTGTGGACATAATAACTGACAACAGCTTCACTTAGAATGCCTATCACAGTATCAACTCTCAACTTAGAAGATCCCTTTAAAAATTTTTCCTTGAAAACTCTATGATAACTTTCTATGTAATTGTTGGTTAAATGAGTGCTGTCATGATAAGAAGAATAGGATCTAAGCCAACAATCCTTCCTAGAAAGCCAATAATTAAAATAGGCTATCCAATATGGATACTTATTGAAAGCTTTTTTGTAGATTTCAATTTTATTTAAAGAATCTGTTTTTGTACTTGAATTCATTATTTCATGAAATTTTTCTATAGCTAATCTTCGGATTTTTAGAATATCCGAATGATCCTTTGGAGGATTATTCAAATACTCTACAGTAGTGGAGTCCAAGAAGGAAAAATTTTGCAAATCTGGATTTATTGCATGTGTAGTTTCTTGATTCTCTACCAAATTGATAAACTGGCTATCCCTTATAAATGACTCTAAGGGGAGATCCAAATCATTTTCATCTTCTGCAAACTCTCCATTATTTTGGAGTTCTTCAATAAGTTTGGAAATTTCTTGTTCTAACAAAGTATCAGTTGCTTCACATTCTTCTGTAACTTGACAGTTAATATTATCTCTAGATTCAGTACTTAATAATCCCTTTTTTACTAATAACTCATTGTTTGAGACATATTTATCTATGGTTATATGACTCTCGACTCTTTTCTGTATAGCTCTGTTTAAATGAAAAAAACAATATTGAATTTTTAAATCCTTTTTATCAGCAAAAACCTTTTTTATCACCAGTGTTTCAGTTGCAGAACAGTCAATACAACAGATTTGTGGATTAAATTTTCCAGTTCCACGTAAGTCTCTCAAGAAAGTTTCTAATGGATCTGCTCTTTCCGAATTTGTCAAAAGAAAAGCCACTGGAGTCCCCTGTTTTGTATCTTGATGTAATACTATAATTGTGTACAAGAACACATTTTCTTGCTTATTATTCATTTTAAAACCTTTAGCAACCTTGTGGGTGCTATCCAAAAAAATCACTTGACCGAAGTCAAGTAATTTTTTTAGTTGGTCCTCCAACAGGAATGCAAAACTCCACCACCCATCACGGGTGGTGTAGTTTGCAAATCCTTTTTGGCACAAATTTGTTTCCCACTGTTGTAGCAGCGGATGTAGGCTGCTAGATAATTGATATTTTTGTTTTTCAATGGCTCGTTTTCTATTAATAAAGAAAGAGTAATCCATCTTTAGATTTTGGTCTAACACTTTTATATTTGTGTAGAACCGCAATCTAGGCAAAAGGTTTTGGACTTGTGACCACTCTTTCTTAATAATAATCTGAAAATCTAACCAATTTCTTGCAGCCTTTCGTATGCTATCTGAAACCGTTGACTTTTTATCAAAAAAGGAATGGTTGTGACGAGGAGACCATTCCATTTCTAAATATTTCTCATCAATAAATTTAATCTTGATATTAGCTTCACATCCAATTTTCTTTGTTTCAGTACAAGAGCCATTTGTTCCAGATCTATCACACTTGAAGAGGAATTTATGATACTGCTTAACTGGTGTCATCCAATTGTAATACTTTTCAGTAGTTTTGATGAATTGAGCAAACTCTTCATATGTTAATTCTTTTGTGACTTTTCCTGCTCTCAAATCATCAGGAAGTGAATCGCTGAAAATGAACTTCATTAACCGGACATGTGCTGGAATATTTGAATCATGTAACTGCACTGATAATGGAGGAATTTGTTCAGAAACACACAATGAGTCATTAGTTGCATTAGAACTCGACAGTTCAGTGTAATCTTCCACGCCCAAGTTTTGGGTATTTTCGGCATTATTGGATGATTCCCCAGTTGTATTGGTACTACCGAAAAGTTTTAAGAATTCTTCGAAGTTGAAATTAGTGTCCAAGTACTTTTGGCTGAATACTTTTTTGCAAAATAAATCATCTATTTCAGGATAAAGCAATAATAAAATAAAACTATGATGTGCATCTTGAAGTACCAGTGTAATTTCACTTGATTGCAAAAACGATTTGATAATGGGATCAAATTTATCAGAGACTGGAAATCGAAAATTTGGATCACAACTGGCTTTCATGGCCAGTAATTTAGCATTTTCTTTGTTTTCCTTAATGTAATCTGGAAGCTCCAATATAGTGGAAACATCGCCAGTATTAATAGGAATATCCAGGATTTTATAACTTTGAACCATAAGGTCCTTCAATTTAGTCATCCTTTCGTTTAATAACTTATTTTCTGAATCCTTCGAAGGTTTTGTTTTTGATTCTTTTATGTTTGTACCTGTAGTGATGTTTATATCTTGATCTTGGCCATTGCCATTTATAGTATTGACTTCTGGTGTAGATTCTGACATAGTTTCGTTGATGAAATGGTGGGTGCCAAGTATACAGAATAATAAACAGTTCAGAATACTAAATAAATATCAAAAAAAAGACGCGTACTGTTTTCATAATACATCTGGGGAATAATTCAAACAATGAAATTGAATACAACGGGTATAAATAAGGTTTCATTAAGTGTTGAAACCCTCCAATGACATGTCCAAAGCAAATGTATTGTTTTAATTACTACAAAAACAACTCTTATAATTCGCGGTATTCAATTTGCCTATACAATTACTTGATAAAGTATTTACCCTCAAAAGAAACAGAAATCTACTATAAATAAAGATTAGTCTAAACTTGATCACACCGTTAATGTGAACTAAAGCCGTATTAGTACGAACAGTATCCCAGTAAACACGGTCTTTGGCCATTGATACAGCACAACAATACACCAGAAATTCTGAAATATGAACCAAGTTGATACTAATTTATACTAACTAGCTAGCAGGTATAATCATAATCCTCCAATTGTACCTACTATATCAAGTTTCCTGCAGCTTTTCATTCGCAGATTAAATAAAAAGATCCAATCTGACAAATGCAGAACACATGGTAGCGTCAACATGACCATAATAAAGATTAATACCCCACTACTTTTTTTCTGTATACCCAATACACCCGCAGTTCAACCACCTACCATTGCGTAAAAGCTAATAGAAATACCATCAGTTCTGGGTTGTAACAACTGTTTTGAACCACATGGATATGATTAATAGAGACCGATTTCTAATATTTCTTAACCACCAGCAACAGAAATAGCATTCCACAACCTATAAATGGTGAAAATACCCCTTCGCGCTTTATTGGCAACAGCACCTCTCGTTTCCCATTAACTGTCCATAGTTAACGTGAGCTGTTAACCCTCTACTCTTGACCACTAGAGACTCATTCATATTCTGGCAACCTGACTTCACTCAAGAGTCACCAAAAAACTACCATTCCCATATTTTTTTGTTAAGTTGGCTCAACAACTTAATCACATTGAACACCTCTACACCTTCGGTAGCCTCTTATTCGAAGTATCCTGGAATACCTGACAACGCACAACAATTTACCATATTTAACCATCGCTGTCTCTTTATAAATTCCGCAGCACCTCCTTAGTTAAAGGTTTACAACAGCCAATCATTCCCATCCCCTGCCACCACCATGACAACCTGCCCATAGTTGGCAATAATAATGAACCTATGATTTATTAGTTTGAAAATAAGAACCCTTAGTATAATTTAACCAAATCAATGGCAGTTAATCCCTTCAGCAGCGCCACACCCATATTTGAACAGCAACAGTAAACCGTACGGAACTTGAAACTCATTAAACATATTAAATATGTTGTTAGATTAATTTAAACCTAGAAGAATAGCAGATTAAATCCAGCATATGACCAATTCCTTCTGATAACATTCTTCTCATTTATTTCTTTTATTCTTTTCTTTTTTATTCTTTTATTTTTTTTTTATTCTTTTATTTTTTTTTTATTTTTTTTATTGTTTTATTTTTCTTATTCTTTTTTAAAATAGATAACTTCATTATGATAATATACTAAAGTAGACCTTTTGATACAAATAATAAAAGTAACAATACCCGAATTGTTGAAAAATGATAAACATAAATCAGCAGAAACCAATTTTGAAACAGAACAGGAATAAGGACTCGGCGGTTAAAATAAGCAGTTGGTAGCACTGAAATGAGAGCAGTATCATTTTGGTAGACTGCATTAAAATTGTGACTTATTGAAATTTACCTCAAAGAAGCTAGATATCATTGAACAAAGCAAAAATCCTCATTTTTGTTTTAATAAAATAAGCAAAGATAAATTATTGCAGCATCACAGTATACCTGGACGAAGTCAACAACGAAATATTTTTATAGCCAAAAAGTGAAAATATACCTAGTGATAATTATAGCATTACCAAAACAACCACATGAATATATGCCGAATAAAGGAATTTATCATCACAGTATAACTGGATGATCCGGAAAATGGCCGCCATATTCCATACTGGCAATCAGTTATTTATTTGCATTATATCATGTCTTTTAATTTATAACCAAAATGACATACCCGAATTGAAGAAGGGTCAACTTGTCGCACAACTAATTACTTCGGACAATTGAATGGTTCAATTCAGTACCATGGCCTTTAAGATATTTTTTAATTTCTAATGGTTGGACATGCAATTGTACTGCAATTTTAGTCTTTGACAAGCTGTAATCAATAATCTGGAATTGTAGTTAGAAACACGGAAAAAATGATCACTCTAATAATTTAACCAATTAGTAGATGTGAAAAAAGACAAATAGCTTGACTCAATGCCAAATTGAATAATACACCCAATCAGTAGAATTATAGATGGCCCCTAGAATCAGTTATAAAGCTTGATGGTTTGTATTTAGCACACCTTGTCTCATATAGCCACCGTCATAACTAATTAGAATGATGAAAACACTGTACATATATGGTGATATAATGAATGAATAAATGGTGAATTATGGATAAAAACATACAATATGAATAATTCTTAGTAACTTTGGGGGGGGGGGCTAATTAGAAGATGGTTTGATAATCAATCAGGAAGATTTTAAATACCTTATACAATTTTTTTTTAATTATTTTTTTTTTTTTTAATTATTTTTAATTTTTTTAAATTGTAATACAAATCTTTATATAGTTCCTGTCAATTGATAATAAAGGGAAGATTAATGAAATTGAAAAAGATATGATGAATTAATGAATTATGTAGAAAACAATGTAGATTGTTAATAGTATATGTTGATTGAATGTTAGGTAGGAAATTGTTGACTATTAATAAAGAAACGTAAAATATATAAAAAAAATAAAAATTATTTGGGTGGATTAGGCTACTTTTATATTTGTTAAAATGACATTTTGCAGTAATATGGATTTGGAACATTTACTAAAGAAAATTACCCAAAAAGGAATAAGAATTCTTGCATACGGCATAAAATATCACACTCTCACCAAAAGTTTGTTTTGTGTAATTTAAACTTGAAAAGGTGCATCCACAATTACACAAAATGCTAGTTGAGAGCGCAAAATAAAAAAAAGTAACCGACGACTTTTTGAAAACTCAAGAATGTCTCAAGGGATTATTTTCTCAACTAATTTACATTTTCTCAAAATTTTGGCTACGGTGTCCCTATTTTTTCAATCTCCCCAACAACCATAACCACAACCAAACACCACAATGAAATTATCTACTATCTTTACTGTATTTGCAGCTACAATTGCCACTGTAGCTGGTTACGAAACTACTGGTTCTAAACAAACCGTCGATATTCTTATTGATTATGTCATTAAAGAAACTCCAGAATTATCTCAAAACGACGTCGCCAATTGGGAAAATGGAGACACTGTCACTCTTCAATACGTTGTCAATAATAATGAAGAAACCGAAATCACCGTTGTGGGTGTTACTGGACAATTCAAAAACCCCATCAATAATGAAATTGTTACGAATTTGACTACAGGGAAAGTTGGTCCAATTGCTGTTCCACCTGGTGAAGCAATTAAATTTGATCAAAAGATTAATGTTGATTTAATCCCGGCTAATTATGAATTGATCCCTCATGTTTTCATTGCTCAAGATAGTTTAATTAAAGTGATTCCATGTCGTGGTCAATTGGCTACTATTGTTGATGCTGCAGTTTCATTTTTCGATCCAAGATTGATCTTTTTGGAATTGGTATTGTTAGTTACTTTTGCTGGGTTATTATATGTTGGTTATGAAATTTGGGGTAAACAATATTTCAAAAGTGTTGCCCCAGTTAAAGCTAAAAAGACATCTACTAAAGCTTCAAGTCCAGTTGCCAGTGCAAGTACTTCTGCTGCTACTGGATATGATACTAATTGGATTCCAGAATCTCATTTAAAACAAAAGAAAACCAAGAAGGTTAACTAAACGGTATGGGTAGTAATATCTTATTGCCCCAGATGATGTGTGTATAGTAATTGTAGTATTAAATAATAATTTGGAGGCAGTTGCTGTCGTTTAAAACTATATAGTTGACCAACTTTGTACCATTAATCTTGAATATTCTCTATGTGATTGTTACGTAATGTCGTTTTCTTTTCTTTTTTTTTTTCCCTTGTTGTTGTGTTTGTCTTTTTTTAGTTACTTTTTTTTTTTGGCGAAATTATGCAAACCTTTATTCGGCGGTGATTTCACAATCAATATTACTACATTTCTTAAGCAATGAGACTATATTTGATAGAAAAGCCTAGAACGTTTGTTATTACTACAAATACTCATGCATTGATCATTCGACATCCTTCGCCGACATATAAACATTATGGCCTAAAGGGTTTAGTGAGTGGACACAGCAAAGACAAAGATCAAAACAAAGATACAAAAGTTTTAGTCGAGTTTGTTTTAAAAGAATATCTAGATTTGAGCTTGTATAGAGACATCACTCCAAAATATGGTGGATTACTAGGGTTATTGGGACTACTAAATGTCAAGGGGAAAACATTTATTGGCTTTATAACTCGAGACGAGTGGACAGCATCTGCAACGGTTACCGACAGAATTTATAAAATCACTGATACAGAATTTTATTGCATTAACAATGACGAGTACGATTATTTACTCGATAAAGAATATGAAAGTATGAGCCACCAAGAACGGGAGCGATTGCGATATCCTGCAGCATCTGTGCAACGATTATTGTCGAGTGGTGCATTTTATTATTCTAAGCAGTTTGATATGACTTCGAATCTTCAAGAACGTGGATTTGTCAGCAGTGATTATAAATTGATAGCAGATTCTTCTTATTTCAAGTCGTTTATGTGGAACGGATTCATGACCGAGGAGTTGATAGAAACTAGGAAGAGAATGTCTTCTGCTGAACAAAAGATTATAGACAAATCGGGGCTTCTCATTATTGTCGTGAGAGGCTATGCTAAAACTGTCAACACTACTGTTGGTGGGAATGAAGCCTTGATGACTTTGATATCAAAGCAGAGTTGTGCAAAAGAGGGACCACTTTTTGGAGATTGGGGCAGTGATGGTGATGGCTATGTTTCTAATTATTTGGAATCGGAAATAATTATCTATACTAAAAAATTCTGTTTGTCTTATGTTATCGTTAGAGGGAATGTGCCTATGTATTGGGAATTGGAAAACAATTTTTCAACGAAAACTATACTAGCATCCAACGGGAAGCAAATTGCTTTCCCTCGTTCTTTTGAAGCTTCGCAAGAAGCACTTGTTCGACATTTCGATAGGCTTTCATCTCAATACGGAGACATTCATGTTCTTAATGCATTGTCGGATAAATCTTACAAGGGCGTGTTAAACTCTGCCTATGAGGAACAACTCAAGTACTTTTTACAGAACAAAGATTCTCCTGATACCGGGTATAAAGTGTTATATACCCGTATTCCTGTTGCATCTTCTAGAATTAAAAAAATTGGTTATTCAGGACAAAATCCATATGATATAGTGTCGCTACTTTCGAACTCAATAATAGATTTTGGTGCTTCATTTTATGACAGCGAGCCAAATTCTTTTATTGGTAAACAGTTGGGGGTATTTCGAATCAATTCTTTTGATAGTCTTAACAAGGCCAATTTTCTTAGTAAGATAATTAGTCAAGAAGTTATAGATTTGGCTTTTAGAGACATTGGGTTGGAATTGGATCGAGAGCTATACATAAAACATGCTCAGTTATGGGAAGAAAATGATTTATGGATATCTAAATTAACATTGAATTTTGCCTCAACAAGTGATAAGCTACATACCTCACATAATTCAATCAAGTCTTCCTTTGTCAAGTCACATATAACGAAAAAGTA
Organism: Candida dubliniensis CD36; assembly: GCF_000026945.1. NCBI lineage: Eukaryota > Fungi > Ascomycota > Pichiomycetes > Serinales > Debaryomycetaceae > Candida > Candida dubliniensis. Next base: position 2,013,058 of record NC_012861.1, on the reverse strand, counting down.
TTTTGGGGGTGTTGTTGAGTCTAAACCGAATGAAATTGCTATGCTCAAATTATTGGGTCGATTGCAAGACCAATCTCCTGTTACTATGTTTAATCCAATCCATAATTATGTTAACAAGGAGTTGAACAAGCGTGCCAAGGATTTTACATCAAAATTAGATTTATCAGTTTATGCATCGACATTCAATGTAAATGGATCAGTTTATGAAGGTGATATTGAAAAGTGGATATACCCTGAGGAAAACGATTATGATTTGATTTTTATTGGACTACAAGAAATTGTGGTGCTCAACGCAGGACAAATGGTGAATACCGATTTCAGAAACAAAACTCAATGGGAAAGAAAGATTTTGAGCGTATTGCAAAAACGGAACAAATATATGGTAATGTGGAGTGGCCAACTAGGAGGGGTTGCCTTGTATTTTTTCGTGAAGGAATCACAGGTGAAGTATGTTTCCACTGTTGAATGCTCTTTCAAAAAAACCGGCCTTGGTGGGGTATCAGCAAATAAAGGGGGCATAGCCGTGAGTTTTAAGTTTTCTGATACTACTATCTGTTTTGTGTCAGCTCATCTTGCAGCAGGGTTAAGCAACATTGAGGAGAGACATCAAAACTATAAATCATTAATTAAAGGAATTCAGTTTTCGAAAAATCGACATATTCAAAATCATGATGCTGTTATTTGGTTGGGTGATTTCAATTACAGAATTGATTTGACTAATGACCAAGTGAAACCGATGATTTTACAAAAATTGTATGCCAAAATCTTTGAATTTGATCAATTGAATAAGCAAATGGCAAGTGGTGAAAGTTTCCCATTTTTCTCAGAACAAGAAATCAACTTCCCGCCAACTTATAAATTTGATAAAGGTACCAAAGTTTACGATACAAGTGAAAAGCAAAGAATCCCAGCATGGACAGATCGTATATTATATCTTTCACGACAGAATCTTATAAAACCATTACTGTACAATTCTTGTCAAAACTTGACGTTTTCTGATCATCGACCAGTTTATGCTACATTCAAGATTACAGTTAAAATAATAAACCACACGATTAAAAAGAATCTATCTGACGAAATATATAAAAGCTACAAAGACAATCATAATGGTATATTTGATATTTTAGTGAAGTCATTTGATAATAAAGAATTAAATGAAGAAAAAGACGCTAGTTTACCCCCGCCAAGTTCTGATAAACAAAAATGGTGGTTAGAAGGGGGTAAAGCTGCAAAAATTATAATTCCAGGTCTTGAAGATGATAATATGGTAATGAATCCATGGCGACCAATTAATCCATTTGAAAAAAGTAACGAGCCTGAATTTGTTTCTAAAAATGATTTAGAAGCGATTCAAAATTGAGTATCTAATTTATTCATCAGACTTGGTCGTCGCAACAATTGACTCCTCTGTAGCTAGTTTTTCGTTAATTGAATCATTTGCATTAGTAGTATCCTTGATATCTGCCGTATCGTCTTTTGAAGTCTTTTCATCTGTATCGTTCTCTTTAGTTGGATCCAATTCTTCTTTTGATTGTTCATTTTCCTTTAGTTTGGTATCTTGTACAGCTGTAGTTGAACTTGAATTACTTTTGTCCTTTTTAGAATCTTCATTTCTATCAATTGCCTCCTTGTTGTTATTCTTATCATCTTGTTCTTTTTCATTTGGATCGACATCGTCTTCTTCTTCTTCGTCTTCGTCACCTTCTTCCTCATTATCCCCTTCGTTTTCATTTTCATTTTCGTTTTCATTTTCATCTGTATATTCAACCTCATCGTCAAACCCATTCTGCTGTTCAATTTCATCTGGTTTATTGATATTCTCAGCATCTTTCAATATGGAATCTAATTTAGCTTCAAATGCATCAAGCATTTTCTCCAAATTGGCAGCTTGTTTCTCAGCATCATTAAGATACTTGAATGCATCTGCCATTGAGCCTTGAATATCTTGAGTCATGCCAAAAATATAAAACGTGAAATAAACCTAATGGTAAAGAAAGGAGAAGAAAGAAATCAAAGTATGTTGGAATCTTTATGGCTGTTGTTTAATACGACCACAATTGACTATTTTTCCTTTCTTTCAAACTTTAAGCCCGTTTTTTTTTTCCCCTTGTTTCTTTGTTCGTTGGTGGTAGTCGTGGTGGTGCGACTGAAAAATGTAGTTAATACGAAAACACAATATATAAATACTGATTTATTTATTTACTTATTAAATTTACACGATGAGAAATTAACAGAGGGCAGTCCTGAGCAACAATGTGCCCAGTTAACAAAATTTCAAACAATGATTAATAAAGTTATACTTAGTAGTGCCTAACCGAAAACTTAAAACAATTGAACTAAAACAACAAGGAGGAAAAATTTAGATAGGGTGGTATAAGATCATTTTAAAAAAAAATTACATACCATAATTCATGTTGTTTGTAGAATCCAATAAAGGTTATATCTCCCCGTTTCCGCCTCCCCCCAACCTATATTTCTCCTGTCCTTAAATGTTCTTATTTTTATGCAATCCATTCAAAATAGATATCAAAGATAAGAATGAAGCTTGGGAAACATCTGTATGAATACCAACCCCCCATCTTGCAACTTTTTTATCAACCAAGACTTCAATATAAGTGGCGGCGCGTGCCTTTGAGTCTTCACCAAGAGAATGTTCGTGATAATGTTTCACATCAATATCGATATTCAAATATTTGGCAATGGCATTATTAAAGGCAGACAATTGACCATTACCTTCACCTTTAATGGAGACAACTTTACCGTTAACTTCAATATCAGCTTGAATTTCCTTGATCCCTTTACTTGGTGTAGATATCGAGTAATCTACCAATTTAAAGTATTGTTCTGGTGCATCATCATCGTAATCAATGAAATATTCTTGTTTGAATAATTCACATAATTCTTCATTGGTTAATTCTTGACCTTTAACTTCAGCACGTGCTTGAACCACTTTAGAGAAGGCAATTTGTAAGCCACGAGGCAAGTCTAATTCCAAATTCCTTAAAATCACCCAAGCGGAACCACCTTTACCAGATTGAGAATTCACTCTAATAATAGCCTCGTATGTTCTTCCAATATCTTCTGGGTCCAATGGTAAATAAGGTAATTGCCAATGAACTTCTTTGCCCCCAGCTTTTTCTTTTTTCTTTTCGTGAGCCAGGAACCCCTTTTTGATGGCATCTTGATGGGATCCACTAAAGGCACAAACAACAAGAGACCCTCCATATGGAGCTCTTGCATGAACAGGAATCTTATTGCATTTTTCAACTATATCAATGACCGAATTCAAATCAGAAAAGTCTAATTTTGGTGACACCCCCTGGGTATATAAGTTTAATGCCAATGTGACTAGATCAACATTACCGGTTCTTTCACCATTTCCGAAAAGACAACCTTCAACTCTGTCAGCGCCAGCTAGTTGACCTAATTCTGCTGCAGCAACACTACATCCTCTATCATTGTGAGGATGTAATGAAATGCAAACCTTTTCACGTTCAGTGATATGAGTGGCAAAATATTCAATTTGATCAGCATATATATTAGGAGTAGCCATTTCAACCGTTGCTGGCAAATTAAATATGATTGGTTTATCTTCTGATGGTCCCCAAGCTTCTTTGACTGCTTCACATACTTCAACAGCATAATCCAAATCGGTGTCAGAAAACGTTTCTGGAGAAAATTCGAAATCCCAATCTGTACCGGCAGTTGAAGGATCATCTTTAGTTAATTGTCTCACCAATTTGGTACATTTCACAGCTAAGGCTTTGGATTCTTCTTTCGAAAGTCCAAACACAACATTTCTAAAACAATCAGAAGTGGCAAGATATATGTGGACAGTTGCTTTTTTAGCTCCTTTCAAGGATTCCACAGTTCTACCAATCAATTCAGGACGACAAGGAGAAAGAACTTGGATAGAAACATCTTCAGGTGCAGTTTCAACCGCAAATCTAGTGAAATCAAAATCGATTTGTGAGGCCGAGGGGAAGGCAACTTCGATTTCTTTGAATCCTATATCAACCAATTTTTTAAAATATTCTCTTTTTTCAGCAATCGACATCGGATCAGGCAATGATTGGTTACCATCTCTCAAATCAGTGGATAACCATCTTGGTGGTTTATCCAAGCTTCTTGATGGCCATTGACGATTTGGCAAATTGACGTTTGGAAATTTCTTATATTTCACTGAAGGATCTTTCAACATAGGCATGATGAACAGTTAAGTGTAGACGATTAGATATACAAACCAAAATTAAAAAAAAAAAAAGGCAAAAAGAATATTTATAAAACCTGGTCACTTTTTTTTTTTTCAAATATATATTATACAGATTTATAAATCAAGCAAATCTATTTGATGATGAGTCAGGAGTTTTGAAATTTTCTTTTTCTTCGATTTGGTAGTGCATTCGGTACTATCCAAACTATGGCAAAGGGGAGGTGGAGGAGTACTTTGAAAAATTTTTATCCCCACACACAATCGAATAAGTTGCTGATTACGTAAACACAAAGAAAAGAAAACCAATTTTGTATGTGAAAATCGGCTTAGGATGAACTTCTTGTGTCCCTCCGCTCCGGTTCAGGCAACCATCATCTGTTACAATTTTATATTTCCCTTTGTCTAAGATAATTATTTTAGCTTACCAGGTGATCAACCGAAATCAATTATTTTAACTTTGAATTGTTAATGAAGTTGTTTCCTACTCGGTTATTGACGGTTAATTTTAACTGTGTCATATTTTTGGTAAGGAATTTGTCTAACCTCTTTATAGTTGTTCTCTTAGTAGAATATCGATAACAATAAGTGGGCATGATGGAGTTACAAAGTAAAGTCAGGCGACTGGCTGAAAATACATATTACTTGTTTGATGGTACCGAAAAGGTGGTTTTTAGGGCCAACGTATTTTTTGGTGGATATATTTTGCAAAATTCTTCCAAAAAAAACTTCCGCTTAGTAAACCTTGTTGCGAATCAAATGATTGATGTAAACTATTATTAAAATGAACTATGCCATTGGCCATAATTGGTCACTTTAGCTAATGTTCCAGTACTAGACAAGTTAGAGTCCAAGAGCTTTTCGGATCCCACAAGAGACTTCCAGAACCAAGGTATATTCTACAATCATCAGCACTTTACCATTACGGCACATCTTTCAACATATGCAACACTTTATATATGAATGACTTTTTATATTAAAAACGGGAAGGTGAAAAAAACAAAAATATTAAACTAAGAGTCAAAAAGAACAATCAAAGTATAAAGGATTAAAATATAAAACATAAAAATAACAAGAAAATGGTGAATGGAAACCAAGTTTTCCTTAATGGGTTGGTGCTTGCTTTCATCTTTCTTTATTCAACAGAATATATCCCATTGAAAATGTTATGTCTAAATCAACTGCACAGTCAAATTGTCTTTATTAAACTTCATGAGTTGCGATTGTAGCAGTTGAAAACAAAACAAAAGACAATACTATTACCGTGCTTCCTTAGATAACCACAATCAAGGACATAAGAATAAAGCCACAAAACTCAATTTCTTGTACCAAAGTATGCACCCAAAATGACAGCTAAAATGATAACGATAATAAGACAAATGAAAAAACACCATAATTTCTTCTTTCTGGCAGATTTGGCACTTTTCACTGCCTTATTGGTATGACCGACCCCTTGTTCAATGTCGTGTTGAGCAGCTCCGACTTGTTCCTCAATTTGTTGGATTGGTTGATCTTGTTCAATAACTAATTCTTCCATATCATGGAATAATTGGGTCAATTCAGCCATTGTTTTTTCTAATTTCAATAATTCACGATGTCTAACTTGGACTTCGTTTAATACTGAACGGGCTTCACCTCTTCTATTCGATTGCATTAATGCTTGTTGAAAGTATTGTTGAGAGCCATCTTCTACTACTGCTTTGATTTCTTCATCAGTAGCATCTGGCTTTATTATTTGATATTGTCTGGCAGCTTGCTCTTTAGTACTTTCTTTGTTTCTGGCTTCAACCAATCTATAATCTTGAATTAAATCTAAAAATCTCTTTCTACAAGTTTCAGCTTGATCAACTTTGGTTTGGTCTCTGGAATGAACGGCTTGAGTTTGCACATTTTTGATTCTATTTTTCAAGTCTAATTGCAAAGACTGGGCTTCATTGACCAAATTTTCAATTTGTTTTGAGTCATATTCAGTATCTTCATCATTCAAATCCAACCCATGTAAAAAGTTTTTCTGTTTGTTGTCAATAAGATTGATTATATTGGAATAATTATCTAATTGTGAATTTATGTCTTGGATCTCATTCATAAATTGAACAAAGTCATCTTCATTAGATGAAGAATATTGTTTATTAGGATAACTGTTCAACTCATATGAGTTGTTTTGTTGATAACCATTATGGGAATTCTGATACGGGTTGCTCATGTTTTCTGGTTAAACAAATGTCAAATTAGATGGATGTGAATGGGGAAAAAAAAAAAAAAATCAAAAACCAAACTGAGTAGGTGTATCTTCTGGGATGAGTTTATTAAGACAGATATATATATATATATATTGTAACCAAACGTCTATTCTGTCAAGTAATTTTATATATCTACGTTTGTGTGTAGGGTTGGAGAAAAAAAATAATAAAAAAAAAAAAGCCAACAGCATTTCAGGTCGTCTGTTTTTCCTTGAATAATTTTTTTTTGTCACACACACACACACACACATTTCATACTAAGACACGCTTCAACATTCTCGAAATTGTTTGTTCGTGTTCATTCTTAGATTGTTTGTTGACACTAAAAAATGCTGAAGTTGACCTAGTATACTAAAAAAAGAATTGCCCGAAAATTTTTCGTAATGATTGAGCGATACCTGATTTGGCCCTCCAATCAAACTCAAAAGGTATTCAGTATAATTATTATCAATAGATCGTACAGGTGTGGTGAAAGGAACGACGACTTACAGTTCATCTGTGGGAAACAAAGGTAAATAATCTTATTTGCCTTCCGCCGCCCACCGCCCACCGCCCCCTGATCTGGACCGGCAAGATTCTGTAAAAGAGTAATGACCAGTGTCTTGTGTCGTACAAAACAAAACTCAATGTATTATATCAAACCAGGCTGAGTCCATTTGTAAATTAAACAAGTAAATTGGGGACCAAAAAAAAAAAAGAGAAAACAAAGAAGTGGTTACATAGAGTCTTTAAAATAGCATATTGAAGACTATTTGTCATTTTTATTGATTGACCTTACAGTTTGTTTTCATATCAAACGGGTCCCCATAACATGGTAATATCCCACTTTTTCTTTCGCACCTGTAGAGAATCAAACATTATCTCTGAGCTACTAGTATTTTTTTTTTTATCTTGAATTGAACACCCACAAATCTTTATTATCAAAACTCAACAGAACAAGGTTGAAATGATCCCGGCTTTAGATTCACTCACACCTTCTAAACATCAAGCTGCTGGTCATGATGGCTGCCTTGCTACTGATTCATTGTTCATCAAATTAACTGCTCAGCAAGAAATTGATTTCTATACCAAAGTTCAACTGTACGACCAAGATGTTGAAGATGCCTCATTAGGGTCCCAGTTGTCTCATTGGATGCCTACATTTATGGGGACATTAACCCAAGGAGATATATCAAAAAATCAAACAACAGGTCCGGATCAACTGGCATCAGATAAACAATACATTGTGCTACTGAATTCGTACCATGGCTTTACTCACCCTAGTATATTGGACATCAAGTTGGGCGCCAAATTGACCGATGATGAGGTTACTGCTCCAGAGAAGATTGCTAGGTTACAAAAAGTCAGTGATGCGACTACTAGTGGGAGTTTAAATTTTAGAATTTGTGGTATGAAAGTCTACAACGGGACATCAGATGCTAAACCAGCTAATGAACTATACGAGAATATGAATGACTCGTCTGTGTCTGTCAATATAAATGATATCGATAACCATAAATATCTTGAATTTAATAAATTCTATGGCAGGTCCTTAACTAAGGCTAATGTGAAGGAGGGATTGGAATTATATTTTAATAATCACTTACCCAAACCAATCGTTAAAAGATTATTAACTGTGTTTTATAAACGTCTTCAGTTATTATATAACTGTTTATTGGACTATGAGGTGAGAATATTTTCTGGGTCGTTATTGTTCATCTATGAATCTGATTTAACGAAATGGGAAAATGTTACTGACGACAATTATGATATGTACAACCCACTAGTAAGAGAAATGGCAGAAGAAGAAGAAGAAGAAGAAGAAGAAGAAGAAGAAGAAGAAGAAGAAGAAGAAGAAGAAGAAGAAGAAGACGAACACGAACACGAAGAAACAAAGGAAGACAATACAAAACGACAAAAGACACAACCGTTTACTCCATTAAGTTCGTTGAATCTCATTGATTTTGCTCATGCCAAATTTGTTGAAGGTCAAGGGTACGACGAGAATATTGTTCAAGGAGTTGAGAATTTGATTGACATATTCAAAACTTTGCTTGAAAAATACGACTAGAATAGAAGAATATAGAAGTATTTATAAGTTTAACAATTATTTATATATGTATAAACAACATACTTGTGATAAATTTACAACAATTTAGTAATCTTACCAATGGCAATGGTTGTACCTTGATCTCTCAAAGTAAATCTACCCAATTGTGGGTAGTCCTTGTAAGTTTCTGCACAAACAAGCTCACCGACTTCTAAAATAGCAATAATCTTCATACCTTTTTTGGCAAATGCTGGTGGTTTCTTGGATTTTCTATTGGTACCTTTTTCTAATTTATGTTTCAACTCAACAAATTTAACTTCTTCAATAGCAGTATGCAAATGCATAACACAAGAGAACCCGTTGGATAAAATAGATTTCAACTCCACAATAGCAATTTGGGCTTCGAATTTTGTGACAGTTTTAACCGGGTTTTTAGGTGAAGTCAACACATAACCAGGCTGTAAATCTTCTTCTTCAATACCCTTGATCTTCAATCTGACTTGTTCACCACTAAAAGCAGTATCACATTCTTGTTCAGTTTCGTTGAAAATGGTCAAAACTTCAATTGGAGTCTTGTTAGGCATCATAATCAAATTAGTACCCTTCTTAACATGCCCAGATTCAATCTTACCTTCAACAATTGTACCCAAATCCTTCATTTTACCACTGACTGGCATCATGAATGGGCCATTAATTTTACGGTTCATGGTATCCATATTATCCAAGTATTCCAATAAGGAAGGTCCGTCATACCATGGACAATCCTTTGGATCGACTCTATCTTTCAACCCAGCACCAGTGTAACCAGATACTGGCATGTAGACAATATCGTCTTTGGCATATCCAATACCTTTTAAGAATGCACCCAACTTGGTGGTACATTCTTGGTATCTTTCCTTAGACCAACCAACAGTGGAATCATCCATCTTGTTGACAACAACAATGATTTTGTTGACTCCTTGAGTTTTGGCCAATAATGCATGTTCTCTGGTTTGACCACCTTTTTCAAACCCAGTTTCATATTCCCCTTTTCTTGCAGAAATAACCAAAATACCAACATCAGCTTGAGATGCACCACCAATCATTTCTGACACGTACATTTTGTGTCCTGGTGCATCCAAAATGGTGTATCTTCTTTTGTCGGTTTCAAAATAGGCTTTACCAACTTCAATGGTTTTACCATCGTTTCTTTCTTCTTTGTTGGTGTCCATAACCCAGGACAAGTACCAACCTTGTCTACCTGCATCTTTGGCTTCTCTTTCGTATTTCTCAACAGTACGTTTATCAACAGATCCTGTCAAGTATAAAATGTTACCGCCCATAGTAGATTTACCAGCATCAACATGACCCATGAATATAATAGATACATGATCTTTACCACCAAACATATCTTTAACAACTTCTTCGTCTACTTCATCTTCTTGTTCTTTGGCAAGAGCATCTGCAGTTGCCACCGAAGCAGAATTTGAAACTGGAGTTGACTCCTTTTTAGAAGCAGTAGGAGTGGATTCCTTTGTAGCAACAGGAGTTGGAGTAGCTTCTTTCTTAGTTTCAGCTGGTGTAGGAATTTCCTTTTTGGTTTCAGTAGCAGCTGGTTTAGCAGCTTCTTTCTCATCCTTCTTTTCCTCTTGAGGGGCAGAAGCAGAAGCAGCTGGTGCTGGTGCTGGTGAAGACTCTTTAGATTGTGGTTTGGCAGTGGTATCCACTTTCTTTGTAGCATTTGCTAATTTAATACCTGAAGATCCTGCCAATTTAAGGGTTTTTTTTACAGCAGGTTTATTCAAAGAAGCTTGTTGTTCAGTTTTTTGTTTTTGAAAATCAGCCAACGACATACCCTGAGATTGTTGTTGTTGAGGTTGCGAATTGTATTGCTGATACCCGCCGTATTGCTGATTCTGATTATATCCTTGATATTGTTGATAGCCACCACGGTTGTTGTAGTTTTGTTGGTATCCACCTCTGTTGTTGTAGCCTTGTTGGTATCCACCTCTATTATTATAGTTTTGTTGATAACCTCCCTGGTATTGATTATATCCACCATATTGCTGTTGCTGCTGCTGTTGTTGTTGTTGAGGCTGGAACTGTTGGAACTGCTGGTATCCACCTTGTGGAACAAAAGATTGAGCAGCATTTGGATTATAATAGTTTTGCTGAGGTTGTTGCTGTTGCTGTTGCTGTTGCTGTTGTTTGGATTGATCTCCATTCAATGACGCATTGGCCATAGCACCAGACAATTGATCCTGAGTATTTTGTGGGTCAGACATGACTGTAGTTTCTCTTTCCCTTTAGCAAACTAAATACTTTCTCCTGGAGTTATAACTAGTATAAATAAGCTACAAAAAAGTGAGTGCAAAAAAATAAAAGGAATCAATTATATTGAAACTTGTTAGCTTTTTTTTTTTATTAGAAGACCTCATTCCAAGCAATGAAAAGATTTTTCAAAAAAGAAAAAAAAAAAAAAAAATTTGTATTGATGAACTAATTACAATGAGTGCACGTGACCAAATGTGTACCTGAGGGGTTTCATTTGGTTATACCCCTTCACACACTAGGTTATAAACTTGTGTTTATATTAGAAATTAAGAAAGAAACATATTCTCAATGGTAATTAATGATGAAAGACAAAGTACAGGTTTAACTTTGGGTCATGTTGATCTTTCTGTTGTTTGAGGGTGAGGCTCAACGTCGACGAATTTCTCGGACAGATTTCTCTCGCCCACTCACCCCACCATTTTTTTTTTTTGTTGTTATCTATAGTACTTTTACGGCTTTGTATTCCCATCCTTTCCTCTAGTTTTATAGAATATCGACGACACTATACAAATATTTACAAATATATTCAATCCAAACCATTCTATTTGTATAAGATGCCTTTGTTTAGTGACCATGCATATACTTCGATCACCATAAAAATCAACCAATTAGCTGATCCCAAGAGAAATGATGAAATCGATGATTCCATAGAATTGTATTTGTCGGATTTAATTGAGTTGATAAAAATTCAATCCAATTCAGGTGCTGTCGAAGCAGCACGAGCAATTCGAAAAAAAATCAAATATGGTGATAGCAGGGCAGAACAATTGAGAGCATTGCAGATCTTAGAGTTGTTGGTTTTAAATGGCGGGCCGTCAATTGGACCAATTATTGCTCGTGATGATAAATTGTTGGATGTGTTGAAGGGAATCATTAATGGAACAGCAAGAACAGGAGCCGGTGTTGAATATGATCGTAAAGTTCAAAAAAGAGTGGTGGCTATGGCTATTGGTTGGAAAACCGAATTGGATGGACTCAATGGTTATAAGTACATGCAATCTTTGTATAAGGCAATCCCAAGACGAAAACGTGTTTCTTCCAGTCATCTGGGATACCGGAATGGAGATGAATATGATAACGATAGTGACGAAAACTCAGAGGATATATTAGATCCGTATGCTGATGACGCTCAACTCGACACGCATTCAAGTAACAGAAATGTTTCATCGCCACGTACTCCGAGATCACCACCTCCACCAAGACCATCTACTAAGTCACCATATACATCCAGTAAAAAAAATGATGACAAAAACAAAAAGAAGAAAAAGAAAAAGAAGAAAAAGAGAGGACTTGTTTATGCCGATGAAGAATTTGAGATTCCCCAAATTAATTACAAAATCGAAGCCCCCAAGATTAGAGAGTTGATAGCAAATTGTTACACCCATACAACAGCCTTGAATAATTTGCTATTACAATTACCTGTAGACGAGTCACCTTTGGACAACGATAAAACTTTGGAAGAATTTGCCAAGTGTAAGAAGATTAGAAGAAAGGTTTTAAGTTACTTACAATATGTTGGAGCTGGTTCACCAGAGGCCAAGTCATCAGAGGTTGCTGCATTGGATGAGGAGTTTTTGGGTAGTTTGATTGGAGCAAATGAACAGTTGGTAGAGGCGTTTAAAAGATTTGATTTTAGAGCTGGTTATTCCAAAGATAACCCGGCTCCAAATTATGACGATGAAAGCGATAGTGATGAAAGTTATTATACTTCAGAGGAGTCGGAGGAAGAGCTCGATGATGTACAGGAACAGGATGAAAATCTGATTTCTGCCAGGTTACAAAATGCCACATTACAATCAAAACTGTCACCACCACCAAGACCCTCCAAACCTTCGAATTTACAAAGCTCATTTCAACCAAGACCTAAACTTGACAAAGTTGAAACCAGTGAATCAATTGAAGGCAATCCTTTTGGTGATAGAAACGCTGTAACGAAATCATTATATGATTGAACAATTGGTCTGTATACTTTTTATTATTACGTTTTTCTCTTTAATTCTATAATTTTTCTATCAGGAACTCCACTAATACTGTAATATGCTGCACCGACAAATACAATAGTTGAACCAACTATCCCCAACGTAGACATGGTGTTACCATAGAATATCACACTAAGGATTAAACTAAGAAACTTTCTCACCAATAATACAACAGTAACTGTCAACGCACTGGTTTCCCCAGCTAGCATGTTCACTCCCTTTGTACATATAAACTGTGTCAAGACATTTACAACCAAACGTAATAATTGTCCGGGAACCCTAAATGCACCTAGTGTGACTTTTTCGCTCCGCAAAACAACACTAAACTCTCTACAGATGGTCGGAGACACAAATGCAAACAAGGGTAATGCCAAAAAGTGATTGTAAAATAAACTTTCATGCCACTGGTTCCCGTATTGTTTATAAATCAATTCACTATACAATCCCATAAATGCTGAAATTACACTTGCGATTGTCAATATCAATATACCGGTTAAAAAGTTAATATTGATTTCAACAAGTAAGGACTTTTCTTCTGGAAACGTTGCCATAATTGTGCCCAAAGTCATGAACATTGAAGACATTATCTGGTGCTTATTGTATCTTTTATTGCCAAAAAAATACCCAACCAACATGGTGACCACTGTCCCACTAGATCGGAATATAATATGCATTGGGACTGTTATGTCAAACTGCCACACCAAGTTATTTAAAAGTGAAGTTAAAAAATAAAGCATGACGGGGAGAATCCATCTTGACACAGGAACGGTTGGCCTAATAAACCCTTTGGTGCTAATAGGAATGGAAAGCATTGATGTTATCAAGAATTGACTAAATGTCACAAGAGTTCCTAGCGAGTATTCCAGTTTATTATTGTATAACAAATCCTCTAATACAAATACATTGCTGCAGCAGCCACCGAAAACTTGTAATAAGATATTTAACCATCCCGAGATTGAAATGTAAGTGAGTGCTCTCATCGCAATAAGTTGAGGGTAAGTTTCTTCCTGTTCTTTATTCACCAAAGATAAACTTACTTCAAAAAGACCAGGAGTAGAGTAGGTTAAACAACTCACTGTTTGATGAGGTGGTTAATTACCCTTGGGTTCTTCACGAGTGGATAAATGCTCCTGTAAAAAAAAAAAAAAAAGAAAACGAAAACAATACCATACAATACAATTCAACCCTGAAAAATCGAGGAGAATAAATCCGTTTTTTAAAACTCCCTAACAACGTACCCACTTTTTTTTTTTTTTTTTTTTTCGTCTTTTCGTTTGTCTCTGGGGACATTTTGTAACACGATATTATACATATAAACAACAAAATCAGAAAACATTACACCCCCATATAAGTGAATAATCAAATTATAAATACAATTATTGATGGCTGAAAGAAGTCTAAGTAATTACACTCGTGATACATCGGCGCATCACTCCTCGAAAAGGTCATCCAAGTATAAAGAGTACCAACCAAAATTTACCCCAGCTATTCCTCTACCATCGTCAGAATGTTTCCAATTAGACTATATATTAAATAATGTCTTAGCCAAAGAAAGCGAACAAGTAAGCTCGGACCTATTACAGGTTGCTTTGAATTTTCAAAATGATTTACGTAAGGAGATCAAGTATAAATTACTGATTGAACAGAGAATTCAATTTAAAAACATTGAAATTGCCAAAACTGCCAGTGGGTTGAATAAAACCATTTTGGAAAGGAAAAAAAAGCTACATAAATGCATACTGAATTCGAAAAATGACCACATTGATTCCAATATGATTGATTCTGAAGTCAATCAATTACTAAAAACCACCAGTGAAACAAGTCATAAGGTGAAAAGTTTGATAAGTAGGTTGACTGATTTGGATAGGAAATTGCGTGGGGAAAACAAAGATACTTTGGTTACGACGAAGAAAGAAATTTATCCCAACTTGTATCGATTAATGAATAAACAGGAAATACAGGAAGATGAAGATATTGAAACACACAATGTGACAGCACCTTATGAAAGCTATTTTGACTCGAATCACGTTTCCACCAGCAAAAGTAGCAATACCATACAGGATTCACAAAGTGCGATTAATCCAACTGCTGAAGTAGATACTTCTGATATAGTTATCGCACAAGAACTACATCCAGAAACAACGCCCGTGACAAGCTCACTGGTTTTATTGAACTCGTTGCATTCAATTTCGAATTTGAACCAGGAAGAAACTGAAAAGGAAAATGGATTTAGAGATATCAATAACGAGGAATATCTTGATCCAGTACAGTTTGAATTGTTTATGAAGTCAAGTATAGCAAAGTATCGAAAGTCACAAAACAAGAAACATCTTGATCCGTTCAAAAACATTGCTACGAGTGAAACCAATCTGCAGACCAAAAGTCAAGCATCCAACCCGTTAACATTATTATACTCACAGCTTATATCCAATCCCAAGTACATTGACTCCCAGAGAAATGGACAGTATCCGTTTTCTAATATTGTAACGATTAAATCATCTGCTACTACTAAACTGACTGAACTGATTTCCCATCACAAGAAATTGCGTATCAATGGGGCACCTATCACTTCAGAGAGTCTACGAAAAAATAGAGAGAAATGCAAATGTTCCGTAGCAGATGAGGAGACTTCAAACGTAACACTTGAGGATGCATTATTGGAGCAGTTGAACATCAGTGATCATGACTTGGATGGTGATGAGGTTTGGAATAGTTCAGAATTAAACTCTGAGGAAGACGACTGCAGTGAGGAAAACACTGTGGATGAGCTACTTTCATCTGAATCATCCGATCTGGATTCGTCATCGATAGATGAACACTCTCCAATTAATTCAACCAACCAATACTATAACAACTTCAAATCAGATTTGAAACAGAAGAAAAGGGAAAAACTATCTAAACGGAAAGTTACTGCCACAGCACATAGCAAAAGAAAGAATAGGCGGTCTATATCGTTAGATACAAGGGAGTTGTCTCCTACTCCAAAACACGTACCGTCACATCGAATTTTGAAACCGAAAAGGTCGATTTTGAAGTCTAATTCCAATAATACTCAAAGATTCTCAAAGGAAAACTCACCGTTCCGAAAAGCTGGCTTTGTTACCGATCAATTGGATGATATACTATCTGAAGAAGTGAGCGCCTTATCAGAAGTAAATAATGCATATGGCTCGAAAACAGATAACAAGACAACCAATTTCACTGTCCAGGGAACAATTATTCCTATCAAGATCGATAAACCTAGTGATGAAGACAATGAGGAGGATACCTCAAGAGAAGGGATCAAACACATGAATTCCTTATCACTTCTCAGGAATTATGTGCTGTGATGGTTTTTAGTGTTTTTATTCAAAAAAAGGTTTAGTGGTCATATTGCACAATTATATGAGTAGTAGTTCTAATTATACATTACATAAATATACATTCTATTAACGCCTTGAGTGTATGTACTTCTTTTCAAAATAGCCAAACGTAGAAAAACCATAGGAATACAATCAAAAATACAATCCCCCACATTTTCCAAGTTATACCTGCTCTCTGGCTCATAACTATCATTTTATTATATGTATTCTTTAGGGTAATTTTCCCTTTTTCAAACCCATTAGTTATATCATCATTTAATTTAATCAGTTTATTGATTTCCACTCCCATTTTCTCCCCTAAAGTTTTCAACATGGCAACTTTTTGACCCATAGTATCCATTTCTTCATTATTCTGCAGTTCCAACGAATTTAATAATGATTCGTTATATTTGGCTTGATTGTTATTCGGCGATGGGTCGTACGGTGATGCTGTTCGCAGTGGTGGAGTTCTTGATGGTGTACGTATTCCAACTGATGGACTGCTAAATAATTGTGTTCTTAAATCACGTTGATGGGCGCCGCCTGCAGCTGAATATCTAAAACTCATAATGCAAAATTTATAAAGATTCTGTATTAATTGAAACTTTCTATTGAACTAGAATGTTTTAAACAGATTGAATAGCCTGAAACTGATAAAAGATGGAAAAAAAAAAAATGGGTGTGTTTGGGATTTGTTGTGCTGTTCAAATTCTGTATTTCTGTTTGTTTATTTCTTTTTTTTTTTTCTCTCTATGCGTGAGTGATCATTGGAAATAAAACGCCAACAAGATTTGTTTGTTGTTGGGGGGGGGGACGAGAAGAGAAACCGACGGAGTGTGCAACCAAGTCCAAAGTGGGCCGGTTTTTTTTTTTTTTTTTTTCTCTGCTAGTCTTGTATATCGGTTTGCCCTCTTATATTCCATTGTGTCATTACTAATATTATTCTTTACTCACATGTCGTCATCAGAATTATTACAGGAAGTTCCCAAATCCATAGAACATATCAAACACATTGTTTTGATTTTATCCGGTAAAGGAGGCGTTGGGAAATCTTCAGTTACAACACAAGTTGCCTTAACATTAGTCAACAAGGGATTCAATGTGGGAGTTTTAGACATTGATCTTACTGGACCATCATTACCGAGAATGTTTGGAGTTGAAAGTAAACAAGTGCATCAATCAACACGAGGATGGGTGCCTGTTTCCGTATATAACAATAATAATGATAACCAAGGAACAGATTCTAAACGTGGGAATCTTTCATTAATGTCATTAGGGTTTTTGTTGGGAGATAGAGGTAATTCAGTGGTATGGAGAGGTCCTAAAAAAACAGCCATGATCAAACAGTTTTTGAAAGATGTAGTGTGGGGCAGTACTGAAACCCCGTTGGATTATTTGCTTATAGATACTCCACCAGGCACTTCAGATGAACATATTGCTATTGCCGAAGAGTTGCGATGGGCTAATCCTATTGATGGTGCAATTATAGTGACTACACCACAACAAGTTGCCACTGCTGATGTCCGTAAAGAGATCAACTTTTGTAAAAAAGTCAACTTTCAAATATTGGGTATAGTAGAGAATATGTCTGGGTTTATATGTCCACATTGTTCTGAGTGTACCAATATTTTTTCAAGTGGAGGTGGTAAGACTTTGAGTGAACAGTTAAACTTGTCATATTTAGGCAACATTCCTATTGATCCTCAATTTGTTGAATTAGTGGAGTTGCAGAATGAACAAGAAAACAAAAAGTTGATTGAATTGTATGATAACTGTGAATTGAAACCTATACTAAATGGGATTGTTGACAAAATACTAGATAAGAATCTACCATCTAGAATATAAATGAAACAAAAGAGAAAAGAGTAAATCAATTATCAATATATCTTGCAAATATAGACTATATACCATTTGCCTTTTTCCATTTAATTATTCTTCTTTTCAAATCACCGGCAGATTGTTGATAGATGTTTAATTTTTTATCCCATTTCATTTTATCGTAGTCGTCACCATATTTTTCATACAAGCTTTTAATCCAATCGTTTTCTCTCTCTGATTGATGTCTTTCCTTTTTAATTTTACTATTTTTTTCAGCGTATTCTTCTAACTGCTTGATAACTGTTGGATTTTCAATTTCTTCTTCTGATTCTTCATTGTCATCAACTTTCATGGTCCCGTAAATAACCTTTATCACCTCATTTGTCTCAGGGTCTCTTATCAATCTTGCTTCACCTTCTGGAATACGTGAAGGATCGTCCAAATTCTCAATTTCTGATACACTAGGAACATGTGTCAGCTGATCCTTCTTCTTTTTCTTCTCTCGATTAGCTTGTACTTCGGATAAGCTTACAACTTTTTGTTCATCGCCACCAGCAGATCTTCCTAATTTTGCTCTAAGACCTAATTTCTTATAATTCTGTTTCAAAGTTAATGATTTATCCCAATTTGCTTCGATTATGGGGTTGGAATGTATGTTGATATTACGTTGTTTATCTTTGGTTCTTCTGGTGTTTTTCTTCACCGAAGAACGAGCCATCTTTCTCTTTCTAACTGATGTCATGTTTGAAATTTAGTTATTACTGTTGTTCTGCTTGTGTATGAGCTTGGTGTGGTTTGTTAGGATTTAAGGAATTAATACCCAAAAAAAAAAAAATGATGAAATAAAAAAATGAGATGAGGCAGAAGACAGAAAAAAAAAAAAAAAAAAAAAAAAGAAAAAAGAAAAACATGGTCCTAAAATCACACTCCAAGAGTATCTCTAACAATATAGGTTGATTATTTTAATATTGAAAGACTTTTCGATGTGATAGTCCACCTATGAACCGGTTGATATCAATAAATCTTTGGGAATCGACCACTTTTTGCAATTTCTTTAGAATCAGACGAAGTTTAACGTTGGTTTTTTTTTCCGTAACTAATCACACAAATTAAAAAAATATTTGCAATTAATACACCATATTTGATGTCTATAGAACTATTAAACACCAGAAGAGGGAAATCAATAAATAAGAAATAATTTTAACCCACATATATCATTATATCTCTAAATGCTTTATTTTATTGTTAATTTAATATCCAGGAAAGTTTTCTTTATTAGCTTTCATATATCTTTTTATTATTTTGGGCTCAGTTTTCCTTAAATAATCGAGTGGTTGCCAACATTTCACACCATCTTCTAATAAAACAAAAAAAAAAAATCCCCTTCTGATGCTCTCCATTTGTGATTCAATATACTGATCACTTTGTAATCGGCCATTAGAAGTTTCGGTTGAATAAACTAAGTTGGAAGAATGTATAAATAGGGGTGATAATTTGAGTTGCAAAAAAATAGTATAAGCAGCAAACAGTGATTTCACTCAAAAGTTATTGAACAATGCCAATTGAAACAACAGCCTTGGTGAATTTGAAATAAATTATAAGAAACAGAACTCTTTACCCTTAGCAATTCTAATATTAGTAATAGAAAAATTTTCAAATTCTTGTTCGGGAATCACCTTGTTGATAAATATTGTGAAATAAAGAAGAAAAAAAAAAAGGGTCTTCCAAACGGGCTAAAAAAACCCTTAAAAGTTCTTTATCCTTTTTCCTTTCAAAATCTCCCATTCTTTCCCTATTTTTCCCATGTGTGATTGAACTATATCACAACAGTACCTTTTTACAGGTATCAATGTTACAATTGAAAACACAAAATTAAGATTCATTACAAAGAGATATTCATATGTATCATCATATACCTTATAACGCACGAACTGGACAAAGAAAGTGGAAGGTGAAGGAGGGGAATAAAAACAGAAAAACTTATAACAAAAAGACCAAAAAAGGGAAAACTTCAGTTATCGGAATTGCAAGTTAATGTAGAGAGTTAATTCATTTTAGGATTTGATTTGTAAAATGACGATAGAGTAAGGAAAAAGGAGGAATCACCACAAGAAAGGGAAAAATTGGGTCAGGCAATTAACTCTAATTCAAAAAAAAACAAAAAAACAAACAAACAGGAATTGTTGAATGCCCTATAAAGTCCCGATTTGCTTTTTGAGAATATGATTTTGGGTTTTACTTGTCTACTAAATCCTCTGACTCAATTGTATGGATGCCGTTTAAAGTGAAAAATAACAAGCAAAAAGACTATCGGGTCAATCTAGCAACCAATCAACAACCTAAAACAAACCTTGTGCTCTTAACCCAGATCATTACATGTGGCTAGTTTGATGTGACTTAAAAGACAAACTTTGTAACTTTCTTTTTTGGTAGGTTTACGGATCGTAACTATAAGGAGGAGTTAAACTGTCTGTAACGGAGGTGTGAAAATGTGACTGCAGAATTTTCAAAGCAGTACACGGTCAAATGTGGAAGTCATTCACGCCAAAACAAGGGATCCACATTTGAATTTGAAGAAAAAAGGACAAAAACTAATTATATTAGTTTTTATTTGAATGATCTCTTGACAAGTACAAAGTATACTGAACAATAGCGTAAAGAAAATCATAATCGATACGAATTATTAAACTTCATTATCGAATTAAACAATTAAAAATAAAAAGTTAATAGTAGTTGTCGTGACCGCATGTGATTTCATAAACCTAATATCCTGATTACTTGTCTTTGATAATTACTTGTTCAAAAGTTCAAAGATAATGGGGTTTCCTCCATTGTAAAGAGGGGGGAATGAGTCTATAATATTGATAATTGGTTTTGATCAACTCTCTTCGACCCCTAACCAAGATTTAATATCTCTAATCACTATTTTTTAGATATTAGAATTTGAACAATAACAATTGTCACCAAGCTTTACCCAAAACAATTCACAGTCGGTGGCGTTTGGGGAATCTATTCAATTTCCATATAGTTCAGTAAGAAACGAAGAAACCCATGTGTCTAGCAAAGTTCTACTGTCGGTTTTATTACGGTATAGCTACTAATATCAGGCGTAATGTAAAATAAAGCTACGAGTAGACAACAGCACCATTACAAATCTCTTTACCCCTCACAACAAAAACTGCTTCATATATATATGTATATATATATATATATATGCCTACATAGTGGATATCTTTTCCGATAAATCTTCCTTAACTAGTTTCTTCATGCTCGGCATCACCGTCAGCTTGTTCAGAGTCACCATTTCTAGTGTCTCTGGAATTGAAACCACCTCTACCTCTACCTCTACCTCTGAAGCCACCTCTTCCTCTACCTCTGCCTCTGAAACCACCTCTACCTCTACCTCTTCTGAAACCAGGTAAATTAGTTCTCTTGGCAGTGACTCTTAATTCTCTACCTCTAAATTCTTTACCATGTAATTCATCAATGGCTTTTTGTACACTTTCAGTTTGTTCAAATTCAATATAGGCGTATCCCTTAGGTAATCCACTAAACCTATCAAATAAGATGGTGACACGTTCAATTACTCCAACTCCATGGAAAAATTCTTCCAACTGTTCTGGGGTACTTTGATAATCAACATTACCAACATATACTGAACGACCATCAATTTCTTCTTGTTTAGCCAATCTTTCTTGTCTTTCTTCTTCAGTTTCTGGAACTCTAACTTTCTCTTCAGACATTTTTTTATCCTTTCTTTCCTTATTTATATATATGAGATATATGTTATTTTCTTCACTTTTTGTTTTTTTTTTTTTTCAAATTCAACTTGATCTATCTATCAATCTTGATTTCTTTTCCTTTTTTCTTTGGTTCTTCAACTACCTTTAGTTAACCCTATATTACCAGGTGATTTTCTTATTCAGTAACCGATACGATTGGGTGGCTAATTAGGATAGGGGGATACCTCAAAGTATTCAGGTGCTCTGGTATTTTTTTTTTTTTTTTTGGTGAACGAGGAAAATGGAGAGAGAGGGCGAAACGAAAAAACAGAAAAAATCAAATAGGAGGAGGAAACAGAAGAAATTCGCTCACAAAAAAAAAATACAATACAATTAAGAATTTTCACTGTGTAAATACTGTGTGAAAATGAAAAATATTGATGTGGGAAAATTATTCAGAAATCTCTTACAACACCAAACTTAAACAGCCAATGAACTCAAGAGAGGGTTATATGATGGTAGGATAATCTAATTTGCTTTCCTGTTTTTTTGTTAAGAATGAACAGACAGGTTGTTATTGTTCTTTGTTAGTTCCACTGTTTATATATTTACATGGGTACACTACTTCTATTCCAACTTTAAATTAATCGACAATTACTGCTACACCAACGAAATTGAACTAACGGTGGTGATATAGGCTTTATAATTCTACTAGAATGATACTCACGCGTATCAAGAAGGAAAATCAAACAAAAAAAAAAAAAAAAAAAATTCCCAAGAAATAAGTAAAACTATAATGCTAACTCTTTATATCGTCTAAAAAAAAATACACTTGGTCTACTGAAAAAGAAAAACAACTGAAAACGCTCTCTCTATGCTTCCACAAAGGCCCTGTAGGTAGTAAAGTCTTGGTCTTGGTTATCTTTATGTGCAGTTAATTCAATACTGGAACCGGGAGCAACGAAGAAAACATAACCAGTATCTATTTTTTGCTTGGTGGAATCATCACCAGTAATTTGAATTGTTCCCTTACCATTGGTAGCGATGACAATAGAAGGACCATTCAACCCTTCAATTACTTGTTTACCACCTTTGGATTTATCAAAAATAGTTTGTAAAACGGAGAATTCAGCAATTGGAGGATCATACAACACTGATTTGACAGCATCACCTTTTGATCTTGGGAACTCTTGTAATGGCATTTTTTGTTTTTCAACTGATTCATATGAGTAAGTCAACATTTCCACAAGGTTTTTCACATCTTTAAATTTTGGAGTGAACCCAGCTCTAACAACATTATCAGAAGCAGCCATACATTCAATTATATCACCACTAATATATGCATGAGGGTCTTTGGCTTGTAAAAACATTGCTTCCCCTTTGTTCAAGCCAACGTGGTTCAACAAGAGACATCCACAAAATAATCCAATATCATTAGGAAATTGCTTGTTCAATCTTTGTATTAACTCTGGTAATCTAGAATCAATGTTTTTAAACACTTGAGGTTCCCTTTCTGTTCTTTCAAGTAATTTAGTAGTTTGTTGCTTTATAATATCTTCATTGGTGTTCATTAATTTACCAAACACTTTTTGTAACAATTTTCTATTGTTAACATCATCTTGACTTCCAATTTCTGCTGGTAGTCTAATACCACTAACAAATTCATCAACCAATTCTTGACCAATAATTTCGTTTAATTCAGGAACTGTAGTCAAAGTTTTAGCCAATTGATCCAAAGGCTTAAACCCACAGAACCCTTCAAAATCAGTAACAGCAATGGCCATTTCTGGTTTGTGATTGTCGTCTGGATAATTCTTAGGATCAGCAGCATGCAATTGTGCACCTAATTTCTTGTCAGGATGAGCTTGAATAGATAATACTTTTTCAATAGATAACACTTTGAAAAGGAATGGTAATTCCTTTGACGAACCAAATTTGGTAATGATAGGTTCACCCAAGTATTCTTGTGGTTTAGCAGCGACCAAATCACGTAAAGTTTGATTATTTAAGTCAATGGCCTTGGAAGGAACTGAAGGATGAGTACCCATCCATAATTCAGCGTATGGTTTAGATTCATCTATGGTGATTGATGGGTCGGAATTATGGACAAACTGGGCAACTGCTGATGATGAGCCAATTTTACCCCAATCGTAATTCTGGTATCCACATTGGATTCTAAATAATTTTTCTGAAGACATAATGAACGGAAGTTGTAAAGAGCTTTGCTTCTATCTAATGAGTACTTGTAAAGAAAAAGGTGTTGATAAAAAAATGTGAAAAAAAAAAAAAAAATTTCAAGTTTATTTTTAGTATTTTCCTTTGACCTTGTGTTGTTGTTGTTCCTGGTGCTGGCCAAGTGAGAGAAAAAAGTAAATAGTACTCAAAAAAAAAAATAGAAACACGCGGCAAGATCTTATTTATTCAAATTAAATGGTGTACATGTGTATATGTTTGTACTTCTTAGTCCTTGTCAGTTTATTCTGAAACACAACGTGTAGTATTATTATTATTATGAATAAGTTAAAAAAAAAATCAATTCTATTGTGACAATTTTCAAGTTGTTTATTAATAATGGAAACCACCCGATTGGACACGTATACAATATCTTCGTGTTACAAAAACAGAACGGAAAATTTCAAGATCTGTAATATTTTTTTTTGTATCGGAGTTTCGTTTTCCACTTTCGTCATATGTACAACTCTTCAAAAAAAAAAAAAACCTTACAGTTCTTACCTACCTACTCTGTTAATTAATCGAATTGATACCCTTACCTAGTCATTAACAATATGTTTGAGAAGTAGTTGAACTCAAATCATTTGATAGTTTGATTCAAGTGTTGGCGCATTGTACACGAAATCTCGAAACTAAATTCGAACTTATCTACACGAAAAAAAAAAAAAAAAAAACAGGACTATAATCAACTTGTAGACTTTCTCTCCCCATTAACTATGAGTGATTGGATAGAAACTCCAACTGAGAATAGAATCTCCAAAGATGCACAAATTGAAGACTTGGATAATGTGGTTATGAGTGGAAATGTCACCATCAATCGCAATGTCAAAATATCCTTTGATTCCCTCACGACATCGTCATCACCCATTTTATCAATTGGCAAATATTGTTATATATACCCTGACGTAGAAATAATCCCATCTACAGAAAAGATGTTTATTGGATCCTATGTTATTATTGGGAACTCTAGTAAAATTATGGCTAAAGATATTGGTAATAGAGTTATAATTGAAGAGAATTGTGTTTTACATTCTCATTGTGTGGTCTATGATTGTTGTTTAATAAAAAGTGGTACCGTTATTCCCCATAAAGTAGTGATTCCACCATATAGTAAAGTAAGTGGCACACCAGGAATTGATTTCGTAATACAATCATTACACAATAGTTATAAGAAAACCATAGAATTAGAAGCTAAACAATTACAGATACTTAATCCTTCTTAGGCATAAAATTATTATTACCAATTATACCACCACTGCTAGGTGTCGATGAAGACGGCCTTTTAAATAGCCATCTTCTACTGCTTCTTCTTCCTAGACGAAGAGCAAGAAACCCAACAATATAAATTGACAAGAAAAAACCAATATAACCAAAAACTCCATAATCATGTACATAATCCATAAACCCTAGAACTCCTCCATAGGGGCTACCCACTATTGCTGCTTTCAATTGGTCATCCTTAGCTAATAAAGACATCAATACATTCTTTAATACTTTTGGTTCGTTTGTCAATTTGTTCCCTTGAGTATCTTTGTTCCAATAGTAGCGGTTATCTTTAGATAACACAACCACATCACCAACTTGATAATTATTAGGATTAAGTTTCCATCCTTTAACTCCACGGAACTGTTTATATGCATTGGGTAAATCAATAAACGTAAACAAGACTTGGTCATTCTCCCATATTTCTGGTATTACTTGTCGTAACTCCTTCAATGCATCGATAGTTTCTTGATTTTGCTCCTGTAATTTTTCCACTGCAGCAGCGTTCCCCTGATTGCTTTGTTTGAATTTATCAAAATAATACTTCTGTTTTAAATGATGATATTCGTGTGCTGCTAATGATAATTTGTACAATTGATTATCTGTTCCCTTCAAGTCTTGTAAATCGGTGAATAATACCACAACTTTATGGTCTTGGTACTTTTCATTTTTCTTAAAATAATAAGAAGCCAATTGTGGTGTTAATTGACCATATAAAGGATACTGTATACTATTAATGAAACTCTCTACTTTGTCATATGTTTTCATATCTTCAGGGGATAAACTTTGATAGACGTCGGCGAGTAATGAATTATCTTTGAAAACAAGTATCGTTGGTTTTGTTGTTAAAGTAGTTATAACTTGTAAGGATTTATCAAATTCATATTTATCATTTTCGTCATAATTTATGTAATCAATTAAATTTTGGCCCATAGTTAAAACATTCTCTTCGATTTTTTTATGTTTGCCCTTGTGTAGTTGAATATTAAATGGAGATTCTTGGATTGTTTTGAGTAAATGAGGTAATATCTCTTCATCTTCTTTAGTGACCTTATCCACGTCATAATAAAACACTACAGTTACTTTACTTTTCAATGGATAAAACTGAGCAATAGGTTCATGGGACAATACTTTGGTGTATTCCATGACTTCGGTTATACCACGAGCGGACACAACTTCAAATTGAGAATTTTGGAATAATTTCTGTACCCACCATTTCATCCTATTAACGTCAACATAATCATTATAATCAAATCGAATGGCCCCTATTGATTCTGGTAAAAACATAATAAATTGAGGTTCGCTATTAGTGGTAATCTTCAACTTGTCACAAACCTCTCTATGATCACGACACATGAAATGGCCTGTATCGGAAATTGACAAGACTTTGTTTGATAACCTATCCCATATTTGTTTAGCAGGTAAACAATCCTCACAATTTGAGAACCCCAACCTGCCTCGATGCTCAATGCTTTCCCATTGCTTTGCTGTAGCAGGGAAAAATGAAACAAACATTGGAGTAGAAATATTTCCCTCCATGATCTTGGACATAGTGTCAACATCTAACAATTGCGAAGAACTAGGCAAATTAATTGCTCCTGAATCATACTCAGCTGTAGCTTCGCGTAAATATTTGATAATATTCTCAACATTTCTATCAAGATTCCTTGGATATGAATCGATATTTTTCAGTTTCCCAGTTTTCTTGCCATTTTTATCTACCGCAGGGGCATACAATAAGATGTTAGGATAAAAATCTATATTCTCACGCTCACATAAATCACCACTCTCAATACAATTGACCTGTTTCATTTCAATATTCAAATCAGGATATTCTGTGATAAATTTTATATATGTCTCCTTCCATGTTGGTGCAAATTCTTTACAATGATGACAATACGGTGAAAAAAATTCAACAAGAACAAGTTTCTCTTGAGTAAGTTTATCAAATTCTTTCATTGATAATGTTGGAGGAACATCCATCTTTGGTTGTGAATTTGAGCCAGCATCGGATTGACGTTTGGGTTCATCGTTTGTTACTTGATCTGCAACGAGTGGGTTTGCCTCAGAGCCTGCTACTACTGCTGCTGCTGTTGTTGTTGTTAAGAACGCAAGCAGTGATAAGATAGATAGTTTCATAATATGCTTTTAAATATCCATATAATATTAGCCAAATGAAATGGGTTTCCTTTTTTATTTTTGAGAGTGTGTTCACTTGTGTTCACTTCCTATCTTGGTGTTAAAATTAACCTTGATGGTTGGGAAATCTAAATGTATGTTGAAAAAAAAAAAAAAGAAAATCTTTGGCGTAGATTTGCGTGGGCCAAGTTTGTTCTTTTTTTTTTTTTTTTTTCCCTTACATTAAACTATTATTTTATCTGATTCACACAATCTACTTCTTCCCTTTAATATAATGTGTGGAGAATGGTGTTGCCAAAAAAAAAAAAAATCCTCTATTAACAAAAGCACTACAAAATGTACATATAATAAATACTCAATCCTCTATACTTACTAATGTGTAAACTTACTTTTAAGTCTCCCGTTAATCTCTAATAAATATGTTTTGAAATATTCAAAACTAACCAATGTCACAGCACTAGCAGGTAACGTTCGTGCCAAGTTAGTAAAGTACCCTGAATAAAATCCTCTGATTCCATCCTTTTGGAAAATCGACGAAACGGTCTTGATTAATGATTTTGATTTCCCCTTGTCACGTCGAAGTTGCATTCTTGTTCTTAGTATTTCATGTGGATAAGTGACTGTACTAGCAACCATTTTCGAGAAAGAAGACGCAGCAATAAGCCTCCATAACACCCCATTTGAACTAGAATCATTTGAGACTAAATTGCAATGAAACAAGCTCTTGAGTTTTTCATACACGGGGAAATGTATTCCAACATGTAACAATCCAAACAATGATGGGATCAACCCACTATAAAACACTTTTAATCCTTCGTGTTGATACATTTTTTTGAAGGCATCAAAAGTGCCCCTATAATATACCTGTTGGCCCTCTTTCCCAGTTTGTACCATTAATCGAGTTTTCACAACCCAAATTGGATTTACAGCAATCGAACTAGTCATTCCAGCAGTCAATGCCGAACAGAAATGTACAATCGATGGATTCTCGATATTATATTGCTGTAAAAATGATGGATAGAATTTTTTAGCTTGTTCATATACGGTGAAATAAATCGTCCATGTAGGCAAATATCCAATCATGGTAGGCACTAACCCACGATATAATCCACGAATCCCTTCTTCATGAAGAATGGTTTGAAATGTCCCTAAAAACCCATTATACTTTAAATTTTCCCCCACGGTACCTTGAGCTTGTAATCGAGTTTTTACCACATCTAAAGGACACACCACTATTCCTGCTAGAAACCCAGATGCTGCACCAGCGATGGTAATTAACTGATTGTTTGAAAGTCGAGATAGTATGGTAGGTGGTGGTATCTCTCCTAGTTTCTCAATCTTGTGCACAACGGGGAAAGTGGGTGTTTTAGACTGGCGAAATTCTAAATCTTCTCCCTGTACTATATCGGAAAAATCAGGGAGTTGGGATGAATCCTTTGTATTTTCTAGTACTGATGCTGGATCATTTGACATCTTCTTGTATAAACTAAGAATTGAAATAAATGAATATGTAAATAATTAAATAAAATGTTTATGCTGACTTTCTATAATGCCCAAAAAAAAAAGCTATTTATTTGAATATTAAAACGTTTATTATTGAAGTCTGGCTGATTATATCATACGGTGAGTGTGAGATCTATTATACGTAAATTCTATCAAGCAAAAACGTGTGAAAGTGGTGCAAATATGAACGGAATAGTTTACCACGACTAATGGGGTTGATGGAGGTGGTGGGGGAGGGGAAGCTAGTACGAGAGTAAGTATACCTGGGTTGGTTAATTAAATGATTAATAATTGATGATTTCTCCTACAAAAGATTTTTTTTTTTTTTTTCGAGAGAGAAAGAGAGGGTGTGGTAGTAAGAGAGAAGATTTTCTAGTTCAGGTAAAAATAAATAATCTTAGCAAGAGAGGAAAAACAAAACTAAAAATTACCAGTTCAGATAACAATAGCGAGCTTATGTTAGTATCGTCAACTAGTACTACTACTTAGGCGTTCTGGTGTGCAAGTTAAGCACAACCAGGTATCTTTATAGGTTAAAGAAGTGGAACCTTTGTCAGAAGTAAGGCAGATTAGCAAAAATGACAAATAACCGAAACTATGCTTTTTTGGCGCTAGCTATTGCAAGTGTGTCCTTTTTTTTTTTTTTTTTTTGGCGGGTTCGAGCTATGCCGACTAGCGGACCAGTATAAATCTAATGCGGAACCAAAAAAGGGGTCATATTTAAATATAATTCGGTTCAAATCTTTTTGTTGATAAATAAAATAATTTTCTCAAGCTACCACATCTGATCACTTATTACTTGACATAGTTAAGATGCTTGTTAAGTGGTCATCCTTCCTTAGTGATGTTGAGGATTCTGTCGTTGGTTGAATATGTTAACAATTCACCCCTCTTTTGTCCTTTTTACACTACTATTACTGGAAATGAGACATGAAAAAAAAAAAAAAAAAAAAATATTCGATTTTACTTATTCAAAACGAACTTTTCATCAACAACCACCATCGAAACATCGCTATGGTTAAATTTTTATTAAAAGTATCAGCTGAATTATCCAATGCTACTGATTTAGAACCTGTTGACAGTCCCGAACATCCCTATGAATATACATTTCAAATAGAATGTACAAAATGCCGGACCACTCATGACAAAGATATTCAGATAAATCAATTTGAAAAGCATGAAATCAGTGGTAGTAGAGGAGAAGCCAGTTTTGTCTTTAGATGTAAAGAATGTAAACATGAACATTCAGCAAGTATATTGAGAACAAACGAAAAATTATCAGTATCAGAAGATAGTGTTAATGACAAAGCATCGGCCACGATACTTGAAATTGATGCTAGAGGAATAGATTTCTTGAAATTTATACCTATTGGTGAATTTCTGGCTGTTGGATCAGAAACTGGTACTAAATTCACAGACATTGATTTATCTGAAGGTGAATGGTATGATGTTGATGAAAAATCAAATGATGAAGTATCTATAGTAGATGTGAATTGGGAAATATCACGTTCATAGGTGATTGAATTGTCTTATGTCAATGGTTTTAACAATAATTGTTTGTAAATATGCTGTAGTAAATTTTACACAAGAAGCAATTGTTTGGAAAGAATTTCAATAGGAGTTAACAGTTATAGATAATGAATTTAATGAAATTTGAAACAAATGTATCAGTTGCTTTAAGTTTCAGTGCTATTTCTATGGTATTCAGTAAATCATTTCTCTCTGTAGTACTATCCATTTACTGTAATGGATATTACTATGACTCATTTCTGTCTTGGTTAGTTAAAACATACCTTTGACTTGGATTTAATTGTTCTACCATTTTTAAACTAAAAGCTAAGACATTACTTCTATTTTTATCAACATAAATCTCTCCATTAGTTGTTTTGATTTTCAATTCATAAAGTTCAAGTAATAATGACTGTGGCCCAAATATGACTGGTTTCTGTTTTCAACACAAGATGTCTTTCAATCCATTGTGTCAAGTGTTTGGACAAGATACTATATTTCCTAAATCCTTCTATTTTTTATAACATGATTTGTTCTGTACTAGTTTAACAATCTTGCTTATCCTTGGTATTTTGATGAACAGGAAGAGCTTTTTGTATTTGCAACCATCAGTTCATACACAGATTAGGTTGTGATTGTGTTACTTTTTCTGTCATTTTATTACCGAGTAAACGGTTGGTGGTTTTTCATCGGAACTAAAACACAATAAAATCGGAAACTAAATCTACACTTGTGTACTGGTGACAACCTGTCATTCAATTATCTATAGTAAATTAGAACTTCTCTTCAAATATCCAATGAATTGACAAAAGTTTAACCCTTATGATGCTAAACCGCAACACCAGATTTGTTAGAGTGAAGAATTGCAATCAACTGGTACCTTGACAGTAGCAATTAATGTGGCATCGACAATTATGTGAACTTGAAACTGAAATTACCCGAATTCTTCAATTTACAGTTTTTAATGCCGCGCGAGTTAAATTATAGTGTGTTCGGATGTCATGGAATAAGAAGAAGAAGAAAAATCCAAACTCACACGAACAAGTCAACCACATAATTAATCCGTCCCTTCTTCTTCTTCTTCCTCCAAGTTCCCGCGATATCTAGTCCAAATATGTTCGGTTGCTGCCTCGTATCGGTATTTTTTTTTTTTTTATTTATGTCCCTCACTCTTTCTCTCTCCCTTTTATTATTGTTAGCCCACCTCCTCTTTTTTTATAAAGTTATAGGTGTAGTTATTAGTTATTGTCTTATTTATGTATCTATATTTGTTATAAAAAGCAATCTTAATTCCAACCGATTTTCTGTTTCATTTTTATTCTTTGTTAATTCTTCTTTTTTAAAAAAAACCGTATAGTATTGTTTTTTACTCTTATATAACTATTCAATTCCTTTCTTTCTTTTTTTATTATTATCAATAATCGCAGACATCAAGCATGGCAGGAAGTAATTTAGCCGATTCATTGACTCAACCATTGAACGATCAATTGAAAAAAGCGACCGATAAATTGACCGGTGGTGGTGGTACCAGTTCAAGTTCTGGTGGCAGCAAAATCAAATTGTTTACCCCTGAATATTATGCTGCTTGTACCATTGGTGGGATAATTGCTTGTGGACCAACTCATTCAGCTGTCACTCCATTGGATTTAGTTAAATGTCGTCGTCAAGTGAATGCCAGTATATATAAATCAAACATTCAAGGGTGGAAAACCATTTTGAAAACTCAAGGTGATTCGATTTTCACTGGTCTTGGTGCCACCTTTATTGGGTATAGTTTGCAAGGTGCTGGTAAATATGGATTTTATGAAGTATTTAAAAAGAAATATAGTGATTTGGTTGGGCCTAAAATTGCTCAGAATTATCAAACAGGGATTTTTTTGGCAGCTTCGGCTTCAGCAGAATTCTTAGCTGATATTGCTTTGTGTCCTTGGGAAACCATTAAAGTTAAAACTCAAACAACAATTCCTCCCTATGCCAATTCAGTATTTGATGGATGGAGAAAAATCGTTGCTGCTGAAGGGTTTGGTGGCTTATATAAAGGTTTAGTACCATTATGGTGTCGACAAATTCCTTACACCATGGTAAAATTTGCAAGTTTTGAGAATATTGTTGCTGGCATTTATAAATATTTGGGTAAACCAAAATCCGATTATACGGCTTTGCAGCAAACTGGGGTCTCTTTCTTGGGAGGTTATATTGCTGGGATCTTCTGTGCTGTTGTGTCTCACCCTGCTGATGTCATGGTATCAAAAATCAATAATGAAAAACTGTCGAATGAATCTGTTGGTCAAGCAATCTCAAAAATTTATAGCAAAATTGGCTTTGCTGGATTATGGAATGGGTTGCCCGTAAGAATCATTATGATTGGTACTTTGACTGGATTCCAATGGTTGATTTATGATTCATTTAAAGTTTACGTTGGGTTGCCAACAACTGGTGGCCACTAAACATTTTCTTCTAGTACCCATTCTATGCCCTTCATAGCAGTACAATCACTAGTGCATGTTACATAAAAATATTTATAGAATATAATACATACATGTGTTACTATTACTAGATATATAAAAGCAGGTTCTTTTATTGTATGTTATATATTTGTATATGCATATACACTAGATGTTATTTACTGGTGTGATCAAAATTGAATTATTCACCCCCATACATTCTTGAACAAATCGTCATCTAACCCATTAACGTTTAATGATGAAGTGGTCTTGTAATTGGAAGTACCAGCTAATGATGACGACGAAGACGATGGAATTGAAGGTGAAGAAGTAAATGTGTCGGTAGTCCATTCATTGTTCCAATTTTGTTTAGACTGATTGTTATTAAGCGATGGAGTTGAATTGACTAATGGATGACGTTGGTTATGATTATTTGGAGTGTTCACTGGGTTTGAAGAACGGTATACGTTGTTGTTGGAGGTGGAGTTTCCACCTTGTATATTCAAACTTGATAATGAGTTTGATAATGAATTCATACCAAGCGATTGTTGTTGCTGTTGTTGAATAAAACTGTTTGAAGATGAAGGAGATGCATATA
This sequence comes from Candida dubliniensis CD36, assembly GCF_000026945.1. Taxonomy (NCBI): domain Eukaryota; kingdom Fungi; phylum Ascomycota; class Pichiomycetes; order Serinales; family Debaryomycetaceae; genus Candida; species Candida dubliniensis. The sequence continues at coordinate 1,979,718 of NC_012861.1, read as the reverse complement.
ATGAAAGGATTGATTTTTTCAAATCAGGTCTTCCCATACTTGAAACACTGCCACCAGTATTTTGTGCTGATTGAAGTGGTTGCTGTTGCTGTTGCTGTAAACCTGGTGTTGTTGGTGCTGCAGGTAACACAGTCTTTGTAGGTGGCGGTGCCAACTTAGTACTTCTTTTATGAGGAGACCTTGTGACTGTAAAACTTCCAAATTCCTCATCACTGCTTTTCTTGTTACTATTAGTATCCAATAAATTGATATCATTCAGTAATGTGGTATTTGAGTGAGATTTTGTCTCGTGCTTGGGTTGCTGAGTACCACTAGTAGTGGCAGTACTGCCAGCTTTATTTTTATTCAATGACAATGGATCAGGCAAGTTCTTACTCATGGTCCATTTTCTCAAATCATATTTTGTACGAATAAAATTCTCAATTTTCAGTTGATCAGGAATATATCCACTGGGCAATTTATCTTCCCAGTATTGGTTAACAATGGAATTACCCCATTTAACCATATTTTCAATTTGATCATCTGTCCATGCATCCAAATCGACACTTTTCACTTTGGATATATGTGTTCCCATGCTACGATGGATCCCAGAACATCGAATACAGATAAAACATCCTAAGTTCCATGATGCCCATCGAGGGTTTTTGGAAACTTTGCAATCAGCACAAGTTTTATTGGCGTCTTCTTTCAATAGCTGTTTAAGAATCTGTTTATGTTGTTCCAGATGAGTCTTTTTCGACGATGGTAATGCCATGATAATCCTTAGTTTTCTTTGTTAATTAATTTAACTCAATGAAATCTGTAGTTTAGGTTGATAATGTTTCCAAAGTCTAGTGCAGAATTGAAGATGTGGTCGTTGTATTGTCGTTCTGATTGATCAAATTAAACTCGATTGTTTCAAACGTATATACAAGAAAATGTGCTACCTTTCGTTTCGGGTGAGATTATTTTAGTTTACCAGTATAAAGATATTATAAATTCTAAATTTCAAGTTGGTTGAGTAATTGTTGATGGTTGTTGTCCCTTGTTTTCGTGGTAAATGTTGTCGTTGTTATTAAGTCCAGGTGTTTTTTTGCTTTTTTTTTTTTTTCTTCGGTATTCACACACACTCAAAATTTTAAATTTCATGTAACCACAAATTATATAGACACATCCAAAAATAATGGACCAAGAGGACATTTGTTTCGTCTGTTGTATAACTCAACTAAAATGATAGTTATGGCTGCAGGAAACGTAGATTGAAGATTGAAGTACTTGCTTCGTTACAGAGGTGATGGTGGACTAACGTTCGTTTGGCATATAGATTAGTCGTGTGAGTACTTGGTAGTGTGTTGAAGATCAACAAACTGTCAATATATTTCTATGGCCCTTACTGCTAAATAATATTGTTATTATAGAACTCACAGTACAAGTCTGATTGTTTATGCAAAGAATCATTTTTATCGTGATATGTAAGATGTTTATTTAACGTGTTGTAAATACTTTCAGTTTACCTAGTAGCCAATTTGCCAGATAATTAATTGTTAGGTGTTGAGCTTGATGTTAAAACAGCTATTGGGCGATCGCTGTTCGTTTGAACTCTTGATTTCAGAGGAGGAGGTTATTGTCTGTTTATATCGTTGTTTTAATTTCAAATTCACTTCCTTCTCCACTTCTTCTTCTTCTTCTTCCTCTTCTTCTTCTTTTCGTTGATTTCCATCTTTCTCTAGTCTGGATATTTTCGTAATTGAAGTTGGTAACTGCTATTGGCTGGCTACATGTTTATATTTGTTGTGGCTTGTCATGTTTTATTGTATTAATTGCCATTGTTTAACCTTTATTGTTGAATTCAAAATGAATTAAAAAAATGACCGAAAACAGATAAAATGGAAGCGAGAGGAATGTGTGACAGACGGAGGACAAGAAAAAAAAAAAAAAGAAAGAAAAATGTATTAGCCAGTGATTGATATAGTCGTAGTAGGTGGGATTTGAATACCGTTATGCTAAGTGAAGTTATTGCTAATTGTTTTGGTTAAATAGTGAATGGATAAAGTAAAGTGTTTCTTATTAGTAGTATGCGGAGGTTAAGGGAGTGGGGAGGAGGAGAGTGCGGGAGGGAAGGAATAGATGGGGAGAAAGAGAGAGAAAAAGAGAAATGTGGGTGTGTGTACTTGGGGTAAAAAAAAAGAGACAAACAAATTGTATTTTTCCATTACGAAACACAAAAGCATACATAGTAAAGATTTGCACAGTGAAGGGAGAAAGAGAAGGAAAGAAATCCAGAGAAGAAAAAAAAAAAAAAGAAAAAAATCAAAAGAAGATTTTGGATGGAATTTGATATCAAAGTATACTTAACCAATTCACTGAAACTTATATTAAAACCACACTTCACTATCAACACTAGGAAATCAAAGTGAAGACTCTTTCTTTTGATTTTTTTTTGGTTTATTTATTGTTTGTGGCAATTCTAAGGTTTTAGACACATTGAATCCAATTATATAAGTGAAGAGATACCACTTTGACGTGAAACTTCAACTTGACATATCTATTCTTATATCTACTTCAATAACAGATTATTTAACATATATTCATTTATTTATATATTCATTAACTTATTTATTTGTTTGTTTTTGTTTTTTTTAGCATTTTCATTGGAGTTTCTACTAGCCATTTAGTATATCAACATTCTCCAAATCATCAAATCTATTCATTCATTAATTACTTTTGCACATAAACAAGTACACGTGTATATATACATATATTCATGATATCAATGTTGAATCATGCCCTCAATACATCAAGAAATACCACCATTGCCGACCTCAATTTCGCCGTCGTCACCATCAATAATAGACAAAATATCATCAGTTACCAATGACAACAATCACACTAAGCCTTATCAGATATATACTTTAGACCAAGTCAAGATCCATGATAAACCTAATGACTTATGGATGATATTATATAACAAAGTGTACGATATAACTAATTTCACTTCGATCCACCCAGGTGATGTTGAAGTGTTACTTGATTGTGGAGGTGCTGATGCAACTGAAGCATTTGAGGACGTTGGGCATTCAGATTTTGCATTTCAAATGTTGAAACCTTATTTAATAGGGGAATTGCAATTACTGGATCAAAAAAAATACGAAAGCAAATTATTATCTGCACGGAAAATTGACGTCACTTCAGATAATAATATAAACACCATTAGTAATTTACAAACTGGGGAAAAGGATAATATGAAGAACAATGCTATTTCCACTAATGTCAGCATCGCTGGAAAACACGACAATACTAAAAAAACCAATAATAATCTCAACAGCAATGACAATATCACCACTAATAGTATACATGGGGTTGGGATCACCAAAAGTAAAAAGAAAAGGCGAAACTATAGTAAACAAAACAAGACTAGAGAACATATTAGAATGCTTTCCCTTGGTATATTGGCACTTGTTTCCTTGGTATTGTTTTTATATATTCAACGGTTTAGATGGTTACATATGTGAAAGACTTGCATGAAGCTTATTGAGGAAACACACTTGGATTGGATCATGTGTGTTGGCTTTGCTTTGAATTTTATTATTTTCTTTTTGGTGTTTATTGTGCTGTTTGTTTTTATTATCATCTTGATCTATCATTATTGAAAAGGTTGAAATGTAATTGTCATTATTATTGTTGTGGTTACAGTGGGGCTCAAGTTATATATTTATTTATTGTATCTTCCTTTTTTTTCTTTTGTTTGATTTTTATGGTTATTGCAATCTGGGTTTTGGATTTGCAGTACTACAATCATTTTCAACATTTCTAATTGATGTTGTTATGGTTGCTGATATTATTTATTCATTTATGAACATTATTTATTTAGTTATATAGATCCGTTAGTTTGATTTCAAGATAGTTGCTTTTCGTTTAAGTTTAATACACATAGAGATTGACCTTAGCGGTTTTTTTTAGGAACACCCTCAATTGAAATTTAATGGCACCTATTGAAGTAAATAAGCCACTAACTCTGTCAGATCCATTCCTTTTTTTTTTTTTGGTTATAAATGAATGAATGTTGTTCTCAATCATAGTACTATCTGTGTGTCTTTTTGCACCTACAAGTAATTGATAACGTGTATTTACCATGTTTGTCACTGTAGACTATAATTTTGGTTCATGCACATACTCACACAAATTGTCTCGATCCCTCTTTCTTTTGTTGTTCTCTCATTCCCCTTTACTCATATTGATGTTTCATACTTCTTTATTACTTGTTTAGTTCCACTATCAATTGGGTGATTGCTAGCGTTTTTATTTTGTTTATTATTTTTGATTTTATTTCAAGGGTTGAATCGTTAATTTGAAATCTATCAACCATGTCAGACGAAGAATTCTATTCAGAAGAATCATATGAATTTGAGTTTGAAGATGAAGATGAAGACGGAGGAGATTTTGATATTGAGAATAACGACGATGACAGCAATCAAACTAGTAACAACAACGATAATAAATCCAACACGAAATTGGCACTTGATGATCAATATTATTCAGCAAAGTCTTATAAAGATGATGATGCTAAGCATGCCATTACTGAATTTGAAAAAATTATTGAAAGTTTATCCAACGACAATGACGATGGCGAAAAGTATGAATGGAGGTTTAAATCTTATAAGCAATTGATGAAATTATATTTTGATCAACAAACCTTTCAGTTATTTCTTGAAACTTTGACACAATTGATTCAATTAATACCAAAATTCAATAATGATGGTCATTATAAAAGTTATATTGAGGAATCATTTTCGAAAATGATTAATCGATATTCCATTCTGGCAAATGTAACTTTTGTTACCCAGTTTTATAACATATTATTGAATTACCTAGATAGCGACTCCAATAGTAGTTGTCGATTGTGGTTTAAAATTAACATAAATTTACTTAATCTTTATCTTGATCATCAAGTTTATAATGATATACCTAATCTATTAGAAAAAGTTTATGACAAGTTGGATAGTATTGGCGGCGGCGGCAACAGTGTTGGAACTAATAATGGTTGTCTGGAAACGATGTTGAACTCATTTAAATTACAAACCATTGCTATTGAGATTGATTATTTAACGAAAACAAATAAATTCAATTCAAATTTGCCAAGAATGAACCAATTATATCGAATGAGTTCTAAAATTACAACTGTGGTTACCCATCCTAAAATATGTGCCATCATTAATCAATGTCGTGGTCAAATACAATTTTATCGAGGTAATTATCATCGAGCCAATATTGAATTTTATAAAAGTTTCCAAAATTATGATGAAGCAGGGTCGACTATGAAATATAAATTATTGAAATATTATGCATTATGTTCGTTATTGATTGAAAGTGAATTGGATCCATTTCAAAGTCAAGAAACCCAAATTATTTCTAAATCATCGAATCAATTCGATAAATTGAAATTGTTCATCAAATATTATAATGATTTAAACTTGGAAAATTTTGAAAATTTAGTATCATCGTCATCGTCATTATCTAACCGAAAAATTGATGAAGATGATGTTGATAATGATGACAATAATGACGATATCTATAAAGTTGCCATTCAGGAGATTTTGTACAACTTGAAATCAAAAATATTACTAAATTACATCAAAGCATACTCTGCAATTAAATTTAAATTTCTTCGTGGCAAGTTAAAAGTTGATGAAAATCAATTACGTTCAATTCTTTTACAATTATCAATGGCAGGGAAACTAAAAGATTCTCAAATTGATTATGCAAATAAAATCATTTTCACCCAGACTAATAGCAGTCACAACAACAAGAGTAGAGCATGCTTTCCTCAGTTATCACAAAAAGATATATATTATAATGTAAAGTATTATGAAATTGTATCGTTTGGACAATCTGATACTACTAACGGTAGCAATACTGGCAACAATGATAATGACTATAGAACTGATGATAACATGGATATTGATGACAATAACTCAAGTCGTTGTACTGAGAACACAAATACTGATTATTTTCAAAAGTATTTTTTTGTTATTGATCGGCCACTCAAACTACAAGATTGGTTTTCTCCAATTGAATCGTGGTATGTGTTTATGGTTTCATCTATTCCTCATGCATATAAACGAGAGATAAGCCAAAAGGAACAAGTTATGTATGAACAAAAACAAGTAGAAATTGTTAATCCTAATGGTATAACTCCAGCAACAGCCATGCCAACATCGACCATGTCAAGAGCAGATATTGAATTATCGAAATTTAATACTGGGTTATTGAATTCAGTCATTAATATAGATGGCAATAATAATTTTGGTAATGGTGGTGTTGATGATGAACAAAATGACTATGATCAATCAATACAACAATTGAATAAAGTTGATTTATTAAATGATTGGTATACTCAAGCTCGTGAATACTTTAATCTGTTGATTGAAAATAGTGATGGCAATACCGTTAGCAGTAATAGTAATAAGAGAAGTGGTAGTAGTAGTAGTAGTAGTAATGCCATCAGAAGTAATCGTATTGTTGAGAAAGATATAACTATTTCCATATAAATGGAAATCCAAGGCATTCTAAGAGAGCGAGAATTCATAATTGTGAAGTTTGCAAAGCAATTATTGACACAGTCTGTCTTTTGTTTTCTTGCTAGTTGGTGAAGCACTCCTGATTCAGTATAGTTTTATTGCATGTCTGTTGTACGTATTTTGCAGGTTTATAAAAGAGTTGGTTTATTTTTAGTGTGTGGCGCTACCGTTTGTATTTCATTTGGCCATTAAATATTAATGGTGGTCGTGTTTGTACCATACCACGACGACTATATGACTTCTGGTGAAGAATGAAAAATTTGTAAAATTTTTTGGTTCTCTTTTTTTTTTTCATCACTTTCTTTTTTTTTAAACTTCATTTCTATTCAATAAAGGTATATGAGTCTAATTATGTACCTATGTATATTATAATAAAGATTGTTTTAAATTGATTATCAATTGGGTATGTCATTGATTTATCAAATATTATTTTCATTCACTTCAGTCTTTTTCAGGGTAAAGGGGGTTTATACCCTTTAGTCTTGTGTGGATTTTTTTCAATACTATAGTCATATCTACTCATCATCATGGCTTATATATATATAAATGATTAAATTTATTTACATGCGTTATCGTCATGATTTTAATTTGTCTCTTCATTTACTATTAAATGTCGGACAGGTTTAAAATTTGAAATCAACTAACACTAAATGATATATATATATATATATATATGTGGATACATACTGTAATTGAAAATGGAAAAACTGGATGTGTGCTTGTGGGGACTGAAAATATGTTGATTATAATAATTATGAGAATACTAACGTTTTAATGTTTGTTTCAAAGATCATAAAATGTATATAATAATTGATTTTCATATTGACCATACTAGTTATAGTGGGAATTAATATACATTGATGTTTTCAAATTCTGAATCTCCATGATATGTGTAGTATTTTGGTGACTTTATTGATAATTCTCCTAATGCTTTTCTCTACAATTCAATTCAGTAATAAATAAACTAACAAAATATATATATTCTTAACTAATAAACTAACTAATATCGAAAAGAAAAAGAAACGGATAAATAAAATGGTATTAACTATATCAATCCAAAATAAACAAAAAAAAAATTAAGAGAATTCCAATCTGAACTTAAAATATCAAATATTCAAAACAAAAAACTCTTAAACCGAAATTAAAAAAAAAAAATTCAACCGAAACTGTTGTTCAATAATCACCATCACCGTAAGATATGGCAATGAACAAACATTAATTGGAACGAAGAAAAATAAACAGGTATCAAAAAATTAAGGAAAAAAAGACAATCAAAGAACAATTGATTTTGTTCAAATAAGGACCAAAATATTAATCTCACATAAAGTAAATCAATGCAGCCACTGCTAAACCATAGTATGGCTTCTTAAGAGCAGAGCCAGATCCTTCGAAACTGGAAAATTGAGCTGATGGTACAGAAGTCTCATTGGAGCCTGCTATTGTGCTTGTAGTGACAGATGAAACTGGATTGGCAAGGACACTGGAAGAAGCTTCAACTTCAGGACCATTTGTAGTAACTGATGGGTTGGCTCCAGGTTGTTGTCCGGCAGTTGAAGTTGAGTGAACAGTGACTGTAGAATATTCATCACTTTCAGTAACAACTTGCAGAGTACTAAGTACGGAAACTGGTTGAGTAGTACCTGGTTGGTGTTCATCTGGAGTACCTGTAGTAGTAGCTGGTTGAGATTCACCTGGGGTACCTGAAGTTTCTGGAACAACTGGTGTGGTAGTGCTGGAGGAAATAGGACAGTAAGTAGTGTAAACAGTCTTTTCAGACGATACAGTGACAAATCCAGTGGTAACTGATGAAACGGAACACTTGTCTTCGGAACATGAGCTAACTGCTATAACAGTAGTACTTGGAACCATTTCGGTACATACATCAGGAACTGTTTCAGTACCTGAAGTAGTTGGAGTTTCTGGAACAGCTGGAGTGGTTTCAGTACCTGGGGTAGCTGGAGTAGTCTCAGTACCTGGGGTAGCTGGAGTAGTCTCAGTACCTGGAGTGCCTGGAGTGGTTTCAGTACCTGGAGTAGCTGGAGTAGCTGGAGTGGTTTCAGTACCTGGGGTAGCTGGAGTAGCTGGAGTAGTCTCAGTACCTGGTGTAGCTGGAGTAGCTGGAGTAGTCTCAGTACCTGGTGTAGCTGGAGTAGTTTCAGTACCTGGGGTAGCTGGAGTAGCTGGAGTAGTCTCAGTAGTTTCAGTACCTGGAGTACCTGGAGTAGCTGGAGTAGTCTCAGTACCTGGAGTAGCTGGAGTAGTTTCAGTACCTGGGGTAGCTGGAGTTCCTGGAGTAGTCTCAGTACCTGGTGTAGCTGGTGTAGTTTCAGTACCTGAAGTAGCTGGAGTGGTTTCAGTACCTGGAGTACCTGGAGTACCTGGAGTGGTTTCAGTACCTGGAGTACCTGGAGTGGCTGGAGTGGTTTCAGTACCTGGAGTACCTGGAGTAGCTGGAGTGGTTTCAGTACCTGGAGTACCTGGAGTTCCTGGAGTAGTCTCAGTACCTGGTGTAGCTGGTGTAGTTTCAGTACCTGGAGTAGCTGGAGTGGTTTCAGTACCTGGAGTACCTGGAGTAGCTGGAGTGGCTGGAGTAGTCTCAGTACCTGGAGTAGCTGGAGTAGTTTCAGTACCTGGAGTAGCTGGAGTTCCTGGAGTAGTCTCAGTACCTGGAGTAGCTGGTGTAGTTTCAGTACCTGAAGTAGCTGGAGTGGTTTCAGTACCTGGAGTAGCTGGAGTAGTTTCAGTACCTGGAGTTCCTGGAGTACCTGGAGTAGTTGCAGTACCTGGAGTAGCTGGAGTAGCTGGAGTAGTTTCAGTACCTGGGGTAGCTGGAGTAGCTGGAGTAGTCTCAGTAGTTTCAGTACCTGGAGTACCTGGAGTAGCTGGAGTAGTCTCAGTACCTGGAGTAGCTGGAGTAGTTTCAGTACCTGGGGTAGCTGGAGTAGCTGGAGTAGTCTCAGTACCTGGAGTGGCTGGAGTGGTTTCAGTACCTGGAGTACCTGGAGTAGCTGGAGTGGCTGGAGTGGTTTCAGTACCTGGGGTAGCTGGAGTAGCTGGAGTAGTTTCAGTACCTGGGGTAGCTGGAGTAGCTGGAGTAGTCTCAGTAGTTTCAGTACCTGGAGTACCTGGAGTAGCTGGAGTAGTCTCAGTACCTGGGGTAGCTGGAGTAGCTGGAGTAGTCTCAGTAGTTTCAGTACCTGGAGTACCTGGAGTAGCTGGAGTAGTCTCAGTACCTGGAGTGCCTGGAGTGGTTTCAGTACCTGGAGTGGTTTCAGTACCTGGAGTAGCTGGAGTATCTGGAGTTGATGTGCTAGGAACTGGAATAGTGACACTCGAGGAGATAGGACAGTATGTAGTATAAATTGTCTTTGCAGATGAGATTGTAACAACACCAGTGGTAACTGATGAAAGAGAACATTTGTTTTGGGAACATGAAGTAACTGTTATAACAGTAGTACTTGGAACAATAACTGTAGATCCAACTGGTGTAGTCTCTTCAGTGGTTGAATAAGTGGAAGATGAAGCAGATGAGGTGGTCTCAGTTGAGGATTCAACTTCAGAAGTAGCAGTCAGTGGGAAGCAGAATTCACTTGTACTGGTTTCTCCAGAAGCACCAGCAAAAGTCATAATTATACATGATGCGGAACCAGTTGAAACATTACTAGATGGAACACTGGATGAGTAACTTGAAGTAGTACCGTAAGTGGTGCTATTTGAGTAACTTGGAGTAGTATCGTAGGTAGTTCCGCTTGAGACACTGCTAGATAAAACACTGGATGAGTAGCTAGAAGTAGTACCGTATGTAGTTCCACTTGAGACATTGCTAGATTCAACACTGGACGAGTAGATGGATGAAGAACCAGTTGAGACACTAGATGAGTAACTAGAAGTAGTGCCGTAGGTAGTGCCGCTTGAAACACTAATAGATGGGACACTAGACGAGTAGCTGGATGAAAAACCAGTCGAAACACTGCTAGATGGAACACTGGATGAGTAGCTAGAAGTAGTACCGTAAGTGGTACTATTTGAGTAACTAGAAGTAGTACCATAAGTAGTGCCACTTGAAACACTGTTAGATGGAACACTGGATGAGTAGCTGGATGAAGAACCAGTTGAGACACTAGGTAAGTAACTAGAAGTAGTACCGTAGGTAGTGCCAGTGGAAACAGTATCGCATGGAGTAGTTGATGTAGTGCCAGTGGAAATAGTATCACATGGAGTAGAGGTAGTACCGTAGGTAGTGCCGCTTGAAACACTGCTAGATGAAACACTGGATGATGAAGAAGCAGTTGGGACACTGGATGAGTAGCTAGATGAAGAACCAGTCAAAACACTGCTCAATGGAATACTGGACGAGTAGCTAGAAGTAGTACCGCTTGAAACACTGCTAGATGGAACACTGGATGAGTAGCTAGATGAAGAACCAGTTGAGACACTAGATGAGTAACTAGAAGTAGTACCGTAGGTAGTGCCAGTGGAAACAGTATCGCATGGAGTAGTAGAAGTAGTACCGTAGGTAGTGCCAGTGGAAACAGTATCGCATGGAGTAGTTGATGTAGTAGCAACAGTAGTATCAGTTGAGACACTACTAGATGGAATACTCAAAGGAGTTGAGCTAACAATGGTTGGAGTTGATGTCAATGGGCAATAAGTAGTATATTGAGTAACAACATCATTGGTAGTGACAGTGATGATAGTGACACCGGTAGTTACTGCTGTACGAGAACAAGAATCGGCATCACACTTGGTGACAGTTATAACTGTGGTAGTATAAGCAGTGTCTGTCGTATAGGAGGTAGAATCAACAACGTCTTTTGTGTACCTGGTGGTGCTCCCTTTTGGCAGGGTGGAAGTGATACAATCAGTGGTAGTCCGGGACTTAACCTTGGAGTAGGTTTTGCTTTTATAACCTTTCTTGTAGTTATCCCCGCAATCATCTTGATAGCCACCTTTACCTTTGTATTGGCCTGGGTAGGAATTTGACTTTTGATTGTTCCGGAAATCAGGAATCCAAAAACCTGAAGCGAGGGATACCGCACCAGCTAATGGCAAAATTTGAGAAACTTTCATTTTTTTTTTTTCGCACTCTCTTTTTTCTATAGTAGTACTGGAAAAATCTCTCTGTCAATAGTATGTAACGTGTGAGTCTCTCTCAGTGAATGGGTGTAAAAAGCGAGCGAATGTGGTAGATAGTCGTGTATAGAATCAATACAATGAGGTATCAAAAAAAAAAATTAAAGGAAAAACTTAATGAAAGGGTTCTATTGTTAATTCAATTTTTTTTTTTTGCAACTAAAGAGATCTTCAAGGGATATTTATATTCTTTTGAAATATTCAAAAAAAAAATTGACGATCTTAGTCAACGCAGAGTTGTTGAAGTTGTCATAATCTTTTGAAAAATAAAGTACAGTTAATAGAGTAATACTTCTAAAAATAATATATGTTTCAGTAATTCATTTGATAATCTCGCCATTGAATCCCATACAGTTCTGGTAAATAAGACACAGCTGCATGCCGAGGACTATTTTGACTACAAAAAATTTTTCTGCATTATTTGTTTATGTTTTTTTTATATTTGGGAGAGTTCATTTCTTGACTATGCAAATTTCAAATGCCCTTTGAGCGGTATTCTGCATCTTTCACGCCCAAACAACCCTCGAAAAGTTTGGACTTCCTTTTGAAGCGAAATCTACAACAGAGTTTTCTCTTTTTTTGTTGGAGAGGTTTTGCAGATTCCAAGTTTGGCTGCGTATGAGCTGCTTCCAGATTGATTACATATATTGACAATCACCGTTGACATTAAACCATTTTTATTTTACTGTCTTGCATCACCAAAGTCTTGATTAATTTGAGGAGAAGAGCAATACAAGTGTGCAAAGTGTAGAGTTTATAGAAATGCAAAAAAAAAAAAAAAAACTGAAAGCTACAATTGTGTGACTGGTCATGGTGTACATTCCACCCCATTCCAATTCTCTCCTAATAAACAGGTATTGTTGGGATATATTTTCCATTTTGTTCCACATTTTGTGGGTAATTCTTAGAGGAACCACATATTCTTCATGAAATAGAGTTGGTGTTGAAGTATGTTCGTAGTACCATGCCATCGGACTTCTCGCCAAAAGTTGTTCATGGAATTATACATGCAGTATTGACTTCGAATCTGCCCAATGACCTATGTGATGGGGCAGGTCTATTTCAAAATGATGTACTCTTTTTGGATATTTTATGTACGCTTTCTGTAAATAGGGAAAGTGTATGCCTAACTTCGTGAGTTTCAGAAATATTTGAGGCTGGATGTTGCATTCCTCGTTTTGAGAACCCTCCTTCCGCCTATAATTATTCAATGCAGTATCCATGTAATTTACTAACTTGAAGGTTCGAATTGAAAGAAAAGAAAAAAAGAAATCCTTCTTTCAGATTATGTTCTGGGAAAAACTGCAACATTTCGCGACCATTCCTCCAAAGAACAAAAGAAGATCAATTGAGCTAATTAATTATTTGCCATTTTATCCAAAAGGGTCTTTTTGTTTTCTCTGATACTGCATTAATGTTAGAGTTTTGTTAGTTGCAGTTTTTATTGTTAGCTGCATTTTATTTCGAATTTCAGAATCATCAAAAAAAAAAAGAAGCAACGCAGAATGTTCTACTGAAACAAATAGAATTGTTTTTGTTTTTTCATCTAGGGAATAAGTACTTTCATCATCATTCTATTATGCAACAGCAATATTGGGAGTCTCATCCCCCCCCCCTAATACTTTACTTTGAAACCAATGAGTCAATAATCTGTAACAATTTTGTTTTATGTGTCATCTCATTTCTTCAATTGTTTATCTCTCTATTATTTGTGTTTGAGTTTTGTAAATCTCATTGTATTGCTCTTCTAGTAGACGACAAAACTGGTGTAATGGTTGTCCAGTAGTTGGTTGCTGTGGGTGAAGCTTTGGTATGTCACACAATACTAATCAAGACAATCGTTTCTGTGGTTAACGAAAAAGCTTTCCGAAAGTTGCACAAATTTACTAATTGTTTCAAAGTCTTCTCTTGACATAACCTGACGAAATCCTAAGTTTCTGATTTGATTTCGAAAAAGACTCTCCTCTACTGCACCAGGACAAATTGTAAATACCATCATAGAATAATGGATGGTTGTACAATGATTTTGAGGATTGTTGGTTGTTTGTTTCTTCTGCACAGAACAGGGAGATTCAGAGATTATGGCTAACATAATGTATTCAATAGCAATTTACGTATATTGTTTGCTTATTGACAAAATACACTTGCAGAAAAAGTAATGTAATTAATTCTGTAAATTATTTGCGAGCAAAAAAAGAAAAAGAAAATTAGGCAAATGATTTTGTGAATTATCCGGCACTCACACACACACTGTGAAAAATAGTATTTGTGTGTCTTTTGGCAATAGTGGTTATGTAAATTAGAACATTTTTCGTGAAGTATATGAGGCGATGTTATTAAGAATTCTTTCACATTAAAGACAATGAAGTATTTTATGAACTTTGATACTGGTCTTGGGAATTTTCTTGTCGTCTACTGGAGTGGAGAATTATCTACCAAATATTTTCTATTGGAATAATTAATGTACATCAAATAATATCTTAGTCATGTGTTTATTCTTATGGGTACTGAATCACGCTAGAAACGAGAGAGAATGTAATTAGTCGACAACTTGTTTGGTGCGTACTTGAGTTCAAACGAGATAAATAGCGTATGTATCAATTAATTGGTGCATATGCATCTCATAAATAGTAAACAATGAGCGAACTGAACAAATCCGTCTTGTTCATGTAATGAATACGATAATACGAAGAAACTCCCCCCATACAAATGTATCCAAATGACCTTAGACGAAGACCACTTAGATTATGAAATGCTGTCATCAACGCTCAACATTGCTTACGGTTTATATTGGTTGCAGATCAGCTTATCTGGATGTGGAGTTTATATCTCGAGCTAGATTTGGTGAAAAAGTATGTCCCACTATAGGTATTCTTTTCTTGCGTAAAACAATTTGAGGTGTATCCTCTGCTAGTCAAATAATTGGTCCACGTCAGGATAAACATAATCATTCTATTCTAAGTAATGGTCTTCTTCTATTATGTCTTGTGGGTATTGATTTACTATTTACATCAAGTCTAAAGCGCCGATCTTATCGTATTGTTGTTGCGGCTACTATCCAAAAAAAATTTATGCAAGTTTAATAGCAAAATTCTAACAAAAATTCACCACATTTCGAATGAAAACCAAAAAAAAAAAGCATTTCTTTGTTTCAAACTGAGTTTTTTTGGATGTTTATTCTTTTGTTTCTATAGAACATGATTATTGATAAACAAGGACATATATTGTGAATGGCTGATTTTCGATTGATTGCAAAAATTATATAAGAGTTGTTGGTATGTGTTTTTTTTTTGTAGATATGGACACGCACTTGTGAACCATAGAACACGAAAGAAAAAAAAAAAAAGAACCAAAAAAAAAAAAAAATTTCATAGACAAGATGTCAAAGTAGTTAATACTATTTCCTAATCCCATTACAGCTACACCTTCATCAAGATGTCTGTTCAAATATTTAATGATCAAGCTACTGAGGAGAGGGCAGAGAATGCCCGTATGTCTGCCTTTATTGGTGCTATAGCTGTAGGCGATCTTGTCAAATCAACTTTAGGACCTAAGGGAATGGACAAATTGTTACAAAGTTCAAGCAACGCAGACCATGCATTAGTCACTAATGACGGGGCCACCATTCTTAAGTCAATTCCTTTTGATAATCCAGCTGCCAAAGTTTTAGTCAATATATCCAAAGTACAAGACGATGAAGTTGGAGATGGTACTACTTCAGTCACGGTTTTGAGTGCTGAGTTGTTAAGAGAAGCTGAAAAGTTGATCGATCAGAAAATTCATCCACAAACCATTATAGAAGGGTTTAGGATTGCACGCAATGTAGCTATTCAAGCTTTGAATAAAGCTGCTGTCAATAACGGCGACAACCCAACTTTATTTAGAAACGATTTATTGAATATTGCCCAAACCACCTTGTCATCCAAGATCTTATCACAAGATAAACTATTATTTTCCAATTTGGCCGTGGATGCTATTTTAAGATTAAAAGGATCAACCAATTTAAACCATATTCAAATTATTAAAAAAGTCGGTGGCAAATTATCCGATTCTTACTTGGACCAAGGGTTTATATTGGAAAAGAAATTTGGTATTGGTCAACCGAAAAAAATCACGAATGCAAAAATCCTTATTGCTAACACTTCCATGGACACCGACAAGGTGAAAATTTTTGGTGCTAAATTCAAAGTTGATTCAACATCAAAATTGGCCGAATTGGAAAAGGCCGAAAAATTGAAAATGAAAAATAAAGTTGAGAAAATAACCAAGTTTGGCATTAATGTGTTTATTAATCGTCAATTAATTTACGACTACCCAGAACAGTTATTCACTGATGCCAAGATTAACTCCATAGAACATGCTGATTTTGATGGGGTCGAAAGATTGGCATTGGTCACTGGTGGAGAAGTGGTGAGTACTTTTGATAATCCTGATAATGTTAAATTAGGTCATTGTGAATCGATCGAAGAGATTATAATTGGTGAAGATACCTTCCTTAAGTTTTCAGGAGTTGCCGCTGGTGAAGCATGTACCATAGTGTTACGTGGTGCCACCGAACAAGTTTTGGATGAAGCTGAAAGATCATTGCACGACGCGTTATCAGTGTTGTCACAAACAACAAGGGAAACGAAAACTGTATTGGGGGGAGGATGTTCTGAGATGTTAATGGCTAAGGCCGTTGATCAAGCAGCAGCAAACGAAACAGGAAAGAGTGCTTTGGCCATAGAAGCCTTCAGTAGAGCTTTGAGACAATTGCCAACTATTTTAGCCGACAATGCTGGTTATGATTCTAGCGATTTGGTTACTAAATTGAGATCAGCTATATATAATGGTATGACTACTTCTGGTTTAGATTTGAACAATGGTATTGTTGCTGATATGAGAGAATTGGGGATTGTTGAATCGTTCAAATTAAAGAAAGCTGTGGTATCATCGGCGGCCGAAGCAGCCGAAGTGTTATTGCGAGTAGATAATATTATTCGAGCAAAACCGAGAACTGCCGATAGAAATCATTAGTATATTTATCAACACCATTTGCATTGCTCAGTTGTATACGCAAAGGAAAAGTTGGTTTTACGGGCTAATATATTACTATGCTGATGACTGTGATGATATAGATTGATTAATATAATTTTGATTTTAAATACAAATACATGTATCCACAAACTATTTTGATGCCATTATATAACAACGAATTTACTATTAACAATATTTCGTTTAGGTTTTGTGTCAAAATTGATTGGACTTGTACACTACTTGGTGGGTGGCAGCATAAGTTGAACCATTTCTTTAGTCTCTCGCTCGCTTGTATTCACCTATTTGAGCCCCCAAATCCACTCCATGCCGTCAAAGTTTGGTCTCCACTACAAAACAAAAAGGCTTTGCATATTATTCCAAGTTGAATGAAGTTTATGATTTATATTCGGACAAATCAAGTACCATTATTGTCAAAATGTAACTTTTAGTATAAATGTGATAGAAAACAACTTTGTCTTTTTCTCTCTTGCCTTTTTTTTTTTTGCCCTAAAAGTAAAACCAAAATTTACCAATCATATTAACTCTATTAGTTATCCACCACAATAATGATCACTATTATATAAAGAGAAAATACCAACACCTATATAAATTTATTGATTTATTAATTCATTTTGTTAATTGACATATGGTACTTTTCAATTGTAAAGGTTGTTTGACATGTTATAATTCTAGTATTACTGGTTTTCCCCAAGTTTTCTACAGACAGACAGACAGACAGAACATTTTTTACGGAAATTTTTTTTTTTTTCTCTCTCACCTTTTTCTTTTACCAATTATTAGCAGCAGTAAAATTTCTTTTATTTGTCTTTTCTTTTTTTTTTCAATTTTCAATTCTCCAATAAACTACAAGTCTTAATCATATATCAACTATTCAATATTTCCTCTTCAAATCACATACTAGCATACCTTATCAAA